>NW_027411977.1:61294813-61693324 GCF_047663935.1 Musca autumnalis | reverse complement strand
GACCAAATATTACGATTGCACTCCAACCACTACACACGGTATCATAGGGGTTTTGGCAACTTCCAGGCTCTTTTCTCTGGAAGTATGGACTTGCTCCTGATGAAACTTGTACCATCGCATGGGGGGCGGTGAATACAAGTTTCTAACACAAAAAATCAAAGCGATTCGAGAGCACCACATGAGCTCTTCTATTCTAAAGGAGATCACATAAAGACGTTCATTCTATGGGGGACCAAACATGAGGTTTTTAAGCAATAGCAGACCTCACATGAGTAATTCAATTCTATAGGAGTCTTCACACAAGGTCTAAGAATTGATTCTTAGGATATATATATATATATATATATATATATATATATATATATATATATATATATATATATATATCTATAGGAGACCTCTTATGGGGTCTTCTTTTATATAGGAGACCTCAAATGAGGCCATCTTTTCTGTATGAGACCAATAGAGATACACACGAGGTCGTCTTTTCTATAGGAGATCTCACATGAGGTCTTCTATTCTGTAGGAGGCCTCTTATCGAGTCTTCTATCATATAAGAAACCTTACCTGAAGTCTTCTTTTCTACAGGAGGCCTCACATGAGGTCTTCTATTCTACAGGAGACCTCACATAAGGTCTTCTATTCTAAAGGAGGCCTCACATGAGGTCTTCTATTCTATAGGAGTCCCCTTATGGGGTCTTCTCTCATATACCAGACCTCACATGAGGCCATCTTTTCTATATGAGACCTATAGAGATGGGAAAAAGATACACACGACGTCGTCTTTTCTATAGGAGACCCGACATGAATTCTTCTATTCTAGGGGAAACCTCTTATGGGGTCTTCTATCATATAGTAGATCTCACATGAGGTCTTCTATTCTATAGGTGTCCCCTTATGGGGTCTTCTATCATATAGGAGACTTTACATGAAGTGTTCTTTTCTATAAAAGCCGTCTTATGGGGTCTTCTATCTTATAAGATACCTCACATGAGGTCATCTTTTCTATAGGGGACCTGTAGAGATAGGGGAGAAGATACACACGACGTTGTCTTTTCTATAGAAGACCTCACATGAGGTCTTTTATTCTATAGGAGTCCTCAAATGAGGTCTTCTATTCTATATGAGACCTCACATGAGGTCTTCTATTCTATAGGATACCTCCATGAGGTCTTCTATTCTATAGGACACCTCTTATGGGGTCTTCTATCATATACGAGACCACACATGAGGACGTCTTTTCTATAGGAGACCTCACATGAGGTCTTCTATTCTAGTGGAGACCTTTTATAGGGTCTTCTATCTTATAAGAGACCTCAAATGAGGTCATCTTTTCTATAGGAGACCTGTAGAGATATGGGAGAACATGGGAGGTCTTCTATTCTATAGCAGATATCTCATGATGTCTTCTATTCTATAGGATACCTCACATGAGGTCTTCTATTCTATAGGAGACCTCACATGAGGTCTTATATTCTCACATGAGGTTTTCTATTCTACAGGGGACCATCTTCTATTCTATAGCAGACATCTCATGATGTCTTCTATTCTATAGGAGGCCTCACATAAGGTCTTCTATTCTATAGGAGACCTCACATGAAGTCTTCTATTCTATAGCACACATATAGGAGACCTCAAAAGAGGTCTTCTATTCTATAGAAGACTTCACATGAGGTCTTCTATTCTATAGGAGACCTCACATGAGGTCATATTTTCTATAGGAGACCTGTAGAGATTGGGGAGACGATACACACGACGTCATCTTTTCTATAGAAGACCTCATATGAGACCTTCTATTCTATAGAAGACCTCATATGAAGTCATCTTTTCTATAGGAGACTTATTTAGATAAGGGAGAAGATACACACGAGGTCGTCTTTTCCATAGGTGACCTCTTGCGGTGTCTTCTATTCTATAGGAGACCTCTTATGGAGACCTAACATGAGGTCATATTTTCTATAGGAGAATAACATGAGGTCTTCTATTCTATAGGAGACGTATAGAGATAAGCGAGAAGATACACACGAGGTCGTCTTTTCTATAGGAGATCTCACATGAGGTAGTCTTTTCTATAGGAGACCTCACATGAGGTCTTCTATTCTACAGAAAACCTCTTACGGGGTCTTATATCTTATAGGAGACCTCACATGAGATCATGTTTTCTATAGGAGACCTATAGAGATAAGGGAGAAGATACACAAGAGGTCGTCTTTTCAATAGGAGACTTCACATGAGGTCTTCTATTCTATTGGAGACCTCATATAAGGTCTTCTATTTTACAGGAAACCACTTATGGGGTCTTTTATCATATAGGAGACCTCTTATGAGATCTTCTATTTTATAGGAGACCTCATATGAGGCCATATTTTCTATAGGAGACCTATAGAGATAGGGGGGAAGATACACACGAGGTCGTCTTTTCTATAGGAGACCTCACATTAGGTTTTCTATTCTATAAGAGACTTCACATGAAATCTTCTATTCTATTGGAGACATCATATTAGGTCTTCTTTTCCATAGGAGACCTCTTACGGTATCATCTATCATATAGTAGACCTATATAAAATAGAAGACCTCATTTGTTCTATTTTATAGGCTACCTTACATAAGGAATTTGATTCTGAAGGAGCCCTTATATGTGGTCTACTATTCTATAATGGAAGATCCAGGACCCAAATAGAATAAACCGCATTGATTCGCAAATTAAAAAAAATGAATTAAATTAATAAAATTTACATATGCATTTTTTATATCTATGTAGTTATTATATACTACTTCTATTCTATGTTAATATTTTTGTAATATGTTTTGTGTGCATTGTACTTAATCAATATACACAAATAATATATATATCCCATGTATGGTTCATATGATTTATATTTATTTATTATTTTAATTTATATTTGTTCTTTTTCTTCAACATTGTGGCCTTAAGTTATTATCATTGTTTTACTTTCAACTACTTTCCAATCGTTCTATTTCTCGTATTGATTGACATAACCAATTTAACTTGGTTCCAAACTATAACCATTTATGTCAACAATACACAGAAATAATCAATAATATTTCAATTTTAAAACTCACAATGTTGTTTCAATTCAAATGCTAGATTGCGGTTGTGGACAAATGCCGACCACAATAATACAAAATTATATATTATTAAAAATGTTATATATTTTGTTTATAATATTATAGGGGACATTGCATTTATTTACAGCATTTTTAGATCATTTCTGTTACCTCATTACTAAAAAAGTTTCATACATTATTTATTTACAAAAAGTAATTTAAAAGCAATATAATTAATTATTTTCATGGAAAAGATAAAAGTTAGAAAAAATCATTTTCAATGCATACCCAAATTTATTTACCATTGTTTATTTTGTTGTTTTAGTTTTTCTTCTTTTGCCATTGCATTCATATTTACAAAATTTGCAATTAAGCAAAATATAGCAATTACTATTCAAGTGTTAAAATGTGAAATGTATTCTCTGAAATTAATCGAAAAACCCCTTTTATCGAATTCCCATACAGCATCATTACCATGTGTTCATCATCATCAGCACAATACCATATTTCGATTAGTTCGGCATGCATGCATTTGGGGTTATAATATGTATGTGTGAGTTGGGGGCATGTATGTATGTGTTCGTCGTATAGCATTCAAATGTGGCATTTGCTGATGGCATTGATGTGCAAAGGCTTTGTAGTAATGATGCCATATTGTCGGAATTACCTTTACGGCTGGGTACTTACTATTTGAACTACATATGTATGTATAATTGTTGAATCTGGGCATGTATGGGTATGTGTAACCACGTTCACATAACAATTGCCAACTTGCTGTAGTATATAGACAATTCGTTACGCAATTCGTGGTTACAAAACTTTATAATTTATGAAGATGTTCAGGACAATTTACTAAAAGGTACAGTGGTTCATATGATATAAAATGTTTAGTAAAATATTTTTAAATTAAAATTAATTGTTTGACTCTACAAGCTGTGGTCTTACTTTATGTCCCAGCAAAAACTTTCATTAGAAAATTAAGCACTGTGGTTCAGCCCGTGGACAAAGATCGAAAAATTTGTGGCAACAAATTGCGATTGAAATAAATATTCCCTAAACACATTAAATTCTTAATAACTAGTATCCAATTTACCAACGGTCATATGCCAAGTTAAGCCAAAGAATTTGAAATTTGTTAAAAAAGTAAAATACATCCGCAAAGCATCCACAGTTTATGAGTGAAATTATAAAAAACAAGTAAAAAAGTATCAGTCGGCTTTGCCGACAGAAATATACCCTCAGCCTATATGAATCGAAACTTTCATCTACGTACAAAATTTTGTGGCTCGTTTTGGACATTTGAACCTGGCGATAAAAATGTGGATTAGGATTAAATTTCAAAATGTTGCAGAGGAGATACTTGAAGGAATGGACCGACATAGTCCATTATGGAAGTTAATTGGGGGGACATATCTTTTCGATTGATGTAGCGCCCACTAGTCACTTTAGTGTCTCATAGTATAACTTTTGGATCAGTATGCCAGGAAGCATGGACTTGTCCACGGAAAAAATAATCTCGCTGTAAAAAGGACCACAATGGACAGCATCGGTATATATTTTCCAAGGATCTTCGAACAGACCCTAAACTGCACTTAGACATATTATGATGGTAGACATATTACGATGTGTAAAGTATGGACCAAATCGGTCACTCCATTCAAGAGTTATCGGGCACACAATTTTTCCTAACATTTTTGAACTTTTGTGGGGAAGCTACCTAAAGGAGTGGACCGATATGGCATATCATCAAACATGAACTAAGTTTGCGCAAAATATTACGAACGCCACATTCTGGACCGAATCGGCATATCCGTTCGAGAGTTATCTTGCGCTCCAACCACTACACACGGTGTCATGGGGTTTTTTTTGCACCTTTCAGGCTATTTTCTCAGGAAGTATGGACTTGCCCCTAATGAAACTTGTACCGTCGTATGGGGAGAAGTGAATACAAGTTGCTACAGCAAAAATCGAAGTGATTCAAGAGCAGGTCCTAAACCCCACATTTCCCAAATTTTGTGTGGGAGGTACCCCAAGGAGTGGACCGATTGAGCCCATATTGGAACATATCTAAGTCTGGTAGAAATTTCACAATGTGCAAAGTATGAACCAAATCGGTTATTTTCTTTAAGAGTTATCGTGCGCACAAATTTTCCGAACATTTTCGAACTTTTGTGGGGGAGGTAGCGGAAGGAGTGGACCGATATAATCCATCTTCGAACTTAAACTAAGTTCGGAAAAAATATTACGAAAAAAATGCAATATTGCAACTAAATCGGTTGGAAAATTTGTCTAATATCGCCAAAATACGGAAAGTTGGGCGGTACATTTTTATGGGGGCTATACCTAAACGTGGACATATATTGAACATTTTTTATGAGGATGTATTGTGTTCACTCAAAACTCAAAATGCAAAATTTCAACCAAATCGGTTGGAAAATTTGTCTAAATTCGTCACAATTCCAAAAATTGGGCGGTACCTTTATATGGCGGCTACACCTAAATGTGGAAATACACCCACTTACATTTTTTTCTATTTCTTCGCCTCGTTATAAACCTGTTTTTGGCGCTCCTTTCCATACTAGTGGTACCACTGTGTGACGGGTTCATTTAGTACTTTTTGGAAGCCCTAATAATTACAAATGGAAGGAGCCTTTTTTGCTCTTCTTTATTATCCCATAATCTGAGAAATTGCAGCTTGAGGCATAAGACTTAGGGTGTTCCTTGATTGGAAGGATATGAATTAAATCAAGAGTTACAGAAAATCTTCTTAGAGGCAGGGAGTAATTGCCTGAATGCCAATGATCTTTGGATCGACGGAGAAAGTCGAACACGTTGTTGCTGAAAATTGTATTGCGTATCATGAGCTGTGCATTTAAACCACGGAAATTGCCAGAGTGGCACAGTGCTGGCTGAGTAGATATGCAGTTCCACATTTTGCAGCTTGGATTTCCAGCTGTCCTTATCTCCATCAATAGGCCACCCGACTTCATAACCTCTGAACGCCGTACTATCCATAGCCACGAAGAAGCCAATTCTTTGAATACACTTCTGAAGTGTAAATTCCCTCTTGTAAATGCCTGAAATAAGACGAAACTTCCCAGCATAGCGACGGACACACGCAGAGAAAAAATATTGTTGGAACAATCATATTCTAAGAGCAAAATTGTGTATTTTAAAATTCTTAAAACATGTATAGTTGGCGCAACAATATATTTAGTGTCATCATGTTTCCTAATAAAAAATATATGGTTGAAACAACAATATATATTTTCAGATTTTTAAAATACACTATTTTGCTCTTAGAATATGATTGTTCCAACAATATCTCTTCTCTGTGTGTGTAATCGAATGTGCATACTAACTCTAGTGCCTCAGAAAATATGTGTTTTACGTTGTTTGCGATCACTTCCAGCCCAGGAGAAACCACAACTGTTTACCATGTGTGACGTCGCAGATGTTATCTCAGGACCAAAAATCATCCAAAGTCATCCAATGGTAATGCTAAAGCAGCTTGATGAACCAGCAGTCGAGTTATCGTTAGACACCCTTATAGTTCCCGAAAACTGGAAAATGGACAGTGAATCTCATAATAGCCTATTTCTTATTTGCTAACACACAACAAAAATTTGGGAGAAATATGAGCCGAATAACCCATTCCTAAGTTATCGAAACAAGGTATATATAATAGTTCCACAAACATCCCAGATGGGACAAGGCAGACTTCTCTCATATCGATGTGTGCACCCCGATTCACATTATTTCAATGATATGGGACCTACTGTTTATCGCCGAGTCCGAACGGCGTGTCTAAGACACCACTTGGAAATGTCGCTCAGGAAATGTCGCCAACATTACTGAGGAGTATTTTGGCACCGTTTGATGTTGCCTGGCCGGAAATCGAACCCCCCACCTTCAGCGTACAAGGCGGGTGTGCATACCATTGCACCACGGTGGCACCCAAGGTATCTTATGTATTATCGGTAAGTTGAAAAATTATGGGTTATTCCTTAAGAAACAACCTCAGCATTTATTCTGAGGTTTTTCGGATTGATTGGACAAATATAGTCCATATTTGAACCTGATTTATATCTGGTAGATATATTAGGATGTGTAAAGTATGGACCAATTCGGCAACTCCCTTCAAGAGTTATCGTACGAAAAAATTTTCCGAACATTTTTGAACTTTTGTGAGGGAGGTACCTGCAGGAGTGGAGTGGGATATGTTTGAACAAAATATTACGAAGGCCAAATTTTGCACCGAATCGGTAGATCCGTTCGAGAATTATCTTCCGCTCCAACCACTTCACACGTTGTCATGGGGTTTTTTCCAACTTTCAGGCTATATTCTCAGGAAGTATGGACTTGCCCCTGATGAAACTTGTACCGTCGTAGGGGGGGCAGTGAATACAAGTTGCTACAACAACTATTAAAGCAATTCGAGAGTTGGACCTAAATTGAACTTTTCCGAAATTTTGTGTGGGAGGTACCCGAAGCGGTGGACCGGTTGGGTTCATATTGGAACATATCTAAGTCTGGTAGAAATTTCACGATGTTCAAAGTTAATTTCTTCAAGAGTTATCGTGCGATTTCCGAACATTTCCGACATACGAAATCCAAAATTCGGACCGAATCGGTTGATCCGTTCTAGGGTTATCGTGCGCTCCAGCCAGCCAGACGGACGGACATGGCTAAATCAACTCCAAATTGTCTGAAACGGATTTCGTCCAAACATACTTGGGGTCTAAAACCATTATTTCGATGAACACATTTTCCCAATGTAATTTCAAAATTTAAAAAAAGTGTTAAACGGACGAAGCTGGACGGGCATATTTGGACTAAAAAAGACACTCTCGGACATCATTCTGTGAAAACGGAGCTTTGTTTCAAGACGTTTTGCAAAAAATATGTATTTTCCAACATTGGGGAAATATTTTTCGTCTTTAGGAACACGCCACGCCCACACCTTCCAATATTTTGACCTAATTTTTTGCTTTCCTCAGTTTCAATATGTTTACTATCGGATCCCATATAGAAATTAACAATCGGTGGCTGCAATAAATTGGGGTTTTGGGCAGGAAAATAGATTTCTGAACTTCTGTGTGGTGCTGGTTTGGTTAAGAAGGTACACGGTGTGCCTTAACCAAATTTAAATGAAAGGTGCTTACACCTGGAAAGTTTTAACAGATTCTGAGACTACAATGCTAATACATGATAATTATCATGAAACAAAAAAAAAAAAAAAAATAAAATCACCGCAGGGATTTTCAAATAAATCGCGATTTAAATTCACATTTTTAGGGTTTCTTTAGGTTTTCACGATTTTGCTTGGAAACCGCGAGTCCTATGTAAATGGGTCTAAAGAAAATGTTGTAGCTGTGAAAATTCTCCACAAGATTGACCTCCCTGATATTTTCGTAGGTTTTACCGTTTTTAAAAAAATAGAAGTTCAAATTGAGACATTGCACTGACTGTATCGCCCCTTTATAAAACAATATCATGAAGGGTGCGCCTTAACCAACTTTTAATGAAAAACTCTTGAGTATTCTGTGCCCCGTCCACAAGAAGGGAGATAAGACTGTATGATCTAACTACAGGGGCATAAGTCTACTCCCTATTGCCTACAAGATCGTGTCATGGATATTGTGCGAACGACTAAAGCCTATGGTCAACGAGATATTTGGGCCATACCAATGCGGCTTTAGACCTGGCAAGTCCACCATTGACCAGATATTTACCCTGCGGCAAATCCTGAAGAAGACCCAAGAGATGCAGATCGACACCTACCATCTTTTTGTCGATTGTAAATCAGCCTTCGACAGCCCGCTGCGTTCAAAGGTATTCCAAGCCATGTCTGAATTTGGTATCCCCGCAAAGCTCATCCGGCTTTGCAAAATGACTTTAACTGACACGAGGTCATCAGTTAAAATTGGAAAGAATCTCTCCGAAGAGTTTGGTACCAAAAGAGGTTTCAGACAAGGAGACAGCCTTTCGTGTGATATCTTTAACATCCTGCTAGAAAAGGTTATACGAGAGGCAAACGTCAAAAGAAGTGGCACAATCTACACCAATAGTCACATGTTACTTGCTTACGCTGATGATATAGACATCATAGGCCGATCAGTAAAAGAAGTAACTGATACCTTTATGAAGGTCGAAGGAGAATCTGCTAAAGTGGGTCTGGCGGTAAACGGTGAGAAGACCAAGTTGATGGTGTCGACGCGCAATGCGTCCATTGAGCTAGGACCGACTGTGGAAGTTGGTTCCTATAATATTGAGGCAGTAAAAGACTTCGTCTACCTCAGCACCTCCGTAAACACAACAAACGACATCAGTTGTGAAATAAAAAGAAGAATCGTATTGGCAAACAGATGCTACTTTGGTTTAAGTAAGCAGTTTAAAAACAAAGCCACATCTCGTCAAACAAAAATAACGCTCTACAAAACACTGATACTACCCGTGCTGATGTATGGCCCGAAGCCTGGGCACTTGCGCAAGCAGACATGGCAGTGCTTGGTGTGTTTGAGAGAAAAATTCTTCGAAAGATCTACGGACCAATCTGCGTTGACGGTGAATATCGACGTCGCATGAACCACGAGCTGTATCTGCTGTACAACGACATCAATATTGTTAAACGTATCGAGATGCAGCGATTGTGTTGGCTAGGCCATATCATACGAATGAGCGATGATGACCCCGCTAAAAAGGTGTATAAACACGGATCGCTTGGCGGTGCACGCAAAATTGGCAGGCCAAGGAATAGATGGCGCAAACAAGTGGATGATGAGATGAAAAGGCGCGGTATTCCAGAAAGCGAAGCAACAAATAGAGAGAATTGGAGATCTTTTCTTAGTTCGGCCTATAGAACAAATGTTCTGTAATGAGCCAGTTAAGTAAGTAAGTAATGAAAAACGCTTTCACCGGGGACGTTTTTGTGAATTCTGAAACAGCAGAGTTCATAGATGAGAAAATCCCAAAACTAGAAAAAATTGCTGTAGGGATTTTTAAATAAATCGCGGTCAAAATTCACATTTTCCGATGTTTTTTATGTTTTCACGATTCTGCTTGGAAACCGCAAGTCCTATCGGAATGGGACTAAAGAAAATGTTGTAGCTTCGAAAATTCTCTACAAGACTGATTCTTAGGTTTTTTCGTAGGTTTTTCCATTTTTGAGATATAGAGGTTCAGTTCAAATTTTTAGGTTTTTATCTTAAGTCTTCAAGATTTTGCTTGAAAACCGCAAGTCATAATAAAATGAGACTAAAGACAATTTTGTAGCTGTGAAAATTCTCTACAAGATTGGCTGATTTATTTTTTCTTAGGTTGCACCATTTTTGAGATATATACGTTTAAGTTGGGAAATTGCAGTCATAACATTGTCAATCTTGTGGAGAATTTTTAAAGCTACAATATTTTCCTTAGGCCCATTCACATAGGACTCGCAGCTTCGAAACAAAATCGTGAAAACCTAAAGAACCCCCAAAAAAAATGTGAACTTAAATCGCGATTTATTTAAAAATCCCTCTGGCGATTTTTTTTTTTGTTTCTTGGTATTTCTCATCTATGAGCATTGTAGTTTCAGAATCTGCAAAAACTTCGCAGGTGTAAGCTTCTTCCATTTAAAATTAGTTAAGGCGCACAGTGAGTACATGGGTGCGTATACTAGCAATCTGAAATATTATCATTCTCGTAAAGTATACGCACCACATATTGTGCTAATACGTAAGGTATTGTATTTCTTTATTCAAATACTCAGCTATGATAACACGTGTCGCATGCGATTCGTATTTATAAATAATATTTTTTTTTATCAATTTAACCACTGTACCTTGGAATTGCCTGTAGAAATGTTTCCATCGGGAAATGAATGAACAAATTTGTGGGCTTAATTTTAACAACTACTGAACTACACATTTCACTACACTTTTAGGCTGAACGAATGCGTTATGGTGGTTTTGTGGTTTATTCATTTGAGGTGTCTTTGCGTTTGCGAGAGCAGTGCAGCAGTAAACACACACAAAAATGGTTGTTCTTCAAGCTGTTATGGAAATTTACTAACATGTGTATATGTGTGTGATGGTGAAAGGAATAGGTGGCAAAAAAGGAATTTTGATTGCATCTAACTACCATGATCTATGCTGGGTGGCATTAGAAAAGCGGAACAGATAGCTATAGAGTTATGTTACAGCATGCATTAGCTTTGATGTTGGTGGGAATTTTTTGTGTGTTTTTATTTTCTTAGGATGGGGTAGCGTTTCTTTTTTTTGTTTTTGTTTTGGTGTGTGATAGTTTATATATGTATGAGAAGTTTGAGGCTTACCTGCATTGAACCAGATATAGATACACGCTCGCTTAGTATCTCATGCAAATGCCGAGTTCCCATTGTGTTTCGTAGAGTAGTCTGTGCCAATAATCGTGTCGAGTGGTGAGCATTCTCCACGTTCGCTATAGAAACTGTCGCATTCGAAACGCGATAGTAAACCACTGCATCCACCGAGACCGTCACACTATCCTTAGTCAAAACCTACAATATTGCAGTGGAGTAACAACGAGAGGGTGGGTGTGGTGGTGGTGGGGGGTTTGTTTTGGTTGGTTGTGGAAGGCGAGTAAGGCGGTAAGATTGGAAGATATTTGTATTGTTTATTTGGTTAGTTGCCACTTTCAGTATGTACGTCGAGATAGTATGTATGTATATTTGTAGATATTTTTTGTTTTCATTTTCTTTTTTTTGCCTGCATATTTATGCTGCGAACAACTTTACAACTGAACTTCTTCTGCTTCTTCACATCATGTTTTCAAAAGATAGTTAGTTGTTGCTGTTGTTCTCTGGTTGCATACATAAACATACATACACAGACTCACACACACATACAGAAAAAATCTCAACAACCAAAAATATCAAAAAAAGAAAAGGAAAAAAATAACAGGTAAACATAAAAGTAAAGTAAAAATATTTTTGTTTATTTTCTGAGTATCCTGAGTGGGTAGTTAAAAGTTTCGTTTAACGTTTTGTATCGTCAAAAGTCCAGTCGTCATCTGTTCGCCTGATTGTTTACATGGGAATTTTGTTTTGCCATTTTCCCCATACGCACTCAGAGAGCGTTTTATGTTGCAGCACTTCAATGGGAAAAATAACTCTGAAATATGAAATTTAATTTATTTTTCATTTGTTTGGAAAATTGTTCACGGATGGTAGTTGGCTAGCAGCGGAAAGAGAAAAAAGGCTTTTATGTTTTCCCGTTTATTTTGTAAACCATACAAAGTGATTTTTTAGGAAAAAAATTTCTACAATAAAAAAAGCCCCTAGCCAACGTATGGAATGTGTGTTGTTAAAGTGAAACCATTTTAAAAAGTTGCATTGCTGGAAAAGCTGAAAGGTTTTGAATGTTCACTAATTGGGAAGAACTTAAGCATTCTTTGGTGATGTCAATGGTTACGATCAGTTACTTTCTTTATGTGCAATCTATTATATTGTAAATTGGAAGTACATACACATCCTCTTTAACAAAATAAGCGGCCTGGGATCAGCTAATATCACTTGATTTGGCGAAGGCATTCGATGCGGCCACATAGGGTGAATCAATAAGTTCTCCAAGACGAAGTGGAATCTCCGAAACTCTTCCACCTATCCCTCTATGGACTTCAGCAGCCACCGAGAAGGCATAATAATCTTGGTTCGATGTTGGCGTCTGTTCAAATTATGAATTATATATCCGTCAAACTAAGTGACTTCATCGCTAACCTTTTTAGTTTCATCCATTTAAGGAATCTGTAAATACACTATGCAACAAAATGGAGGTAAAAATCTGGAGAAGAGATAAGTCCTTTTGGGGATGGATGTCCTTGGTGAGTATATTAAGAACCCCGAAGGACAGATCCGCCGTGAGTCGAACTTTCGAGTTATGGCGTGATGAATATTTTGCTGGAGACCCTATAAGCCCTCAGGAATTAGCGTTATTTCTTTGTTAGTTGTTGCTTTAGCTTATTTTTGAGATTACATGTCTTCAGTCAAATCGACTGAGGATTATTTTCGTAGAGCACTTCGACCTTCTAACTCGCTTCCTTCAATGTCCTTTTCGTCCTTTATTTGAAGAGCCGCTATAAAAGTGCCAGAAGATGACGTTTTTTAGCTTCGAAATGTTCTGCAAAAATGTCGCTCAGAAAATTTTATGTACGGCTCTCATTGACAACTAATCGGTTTTGTCGCGTTTTCGTGGTCGTTTTGTGTATCCGAGTGCAATGGTATGCACGCCCGCCTTACACTTTGAAGGTCGTGGGTTTGATTCCACGGCCAAGCAACATCAAACAATTTTCAACGGTGGAAAAATACCCCTCAGTAATGTTGGCGACAATTCCTGAGTATTTCAGCCATGTAAAACTTCCCTACAAGTGGTGTCTTAAAACACCCCGTTCGGACTCGGCAATAAACAGTAGGTCCCGTATCATTGAGCTAATATGAACCGGGGTGCACTCATTGATATGAGAGAAGTCCCGCGTGGGATGTTTGTGGAACAATTATATTATTATATATTATATATATTTGTGCATCCGACCAGAAGTGACGTCACATTAAAGAGCTATTCAGATCATTCGAGATTGCCAAAACTATCTGTGGCTCCAGCACTTGGGGTGCAGAAAAATAAACCTTTTTGACCACAAACCCATAAGTCGGTCTGTGGTAAATGATGCACCACAGGTGGGATCTGTTAATGTTATCGAAAGTTAGTCGAAGAAAGTTCAAGCAAGACAAACGGCTGCTGCTGAGAACAGTAACAACATGTCTGCTCATGTCGTCAACTGATCATCTAAAAGAGAAGGTGGCAAAAATAATGCAGTCGATTCTTGGGCGTGACGTAGGGGATGGAAGATACCAAGCAACGGTCCTCACCGGTTTTAACATGGCAAAGCCCAGGATTTATCTTGGTCCCTCTTTCATCTCAAGTGGACACTGACCTCCCCGTGGTGTCACATGGGGAACTGCCTTTAACACCCGTTAAATGTAGTGAGCTAACATGTGCCGCGCGTTCACCCATAAGAACGTTAAAAACTTGGGTTTGGGCGTCGGGTTAGTAACCACCCCCCCCCCCCCCCCCCCTAGAAAAAACAGTCCACTATGAAAAAACGAAAGAAAAGAAAAACAAACCCCTCTAATGTTGACGAAACCCGCAAACGTTTTAAGGACCATGATCTGCGAATCTGCACCTGGAATGTTCGCACTCTTTATAGAGAAGGTGACACACTGTATTATAGCTACCATGACACAAAGCATGAGTTTGGTTACGGATTTGTAGTTAGTCGGAGACTAAAACATCTGGTATCCAGCTTCACTCCAATGAATGAAAGACTTGCTGCAATTCTTTATTTGCGCTCATGCTCCCGCTGAACAAAAGGACGCACAGACCAAAGATATATTTTACGAGCGTATAGAAGAAACATATGACCGTTGCCCTGCCCATGACATAAAAACCATTCTAGGCGATTTTAATGCCAAAATTGGAAAGGAGAATATTTTCGGCCTAACAGTCGGGAAATTCAGTCTCCACAGTGAAACATCTGACAATGGTATGAGGCTGATAGACTTCGCAGCGGCAAAAAACATGCTAGTCAGTAGCATCAGATTTCAAGATCTCGACATCCATAAGGGCACCTGGTTGTCTCCAGATCAAGGAACAAGTAATCAAATTGATCATGTTGTGATAGATGGAAGACATTCATCCAGCGTGTTGGATGTACGATCGTTCCGAGGCGCAAACATTGATTCGGACCACTACCTTGTTGCAGCAAAGGTACGCACCCGCTTCAACGTAGCAAACAAAGTACGAACAGACACAACACGAAAGTTAGACATCGGTAAGCTGCAATCACAACAGATAGCCACAGCATATTCCACTCAACTAGCCCAATTGCTTAATCAAAGCACTCCTCATCCCGATAACATATCAGCGCAATGGCAAAGTATTGCCCACTCCATGCAAACAGCCGCAAAATCCATACTTGGATACCAGAGACCTCCACCAAGGAATTCATGGTATGATCAGGAGTGTCGTGCTGCCACAGAAGAGAAAAATGCGGCATATAGGGCTACTTTACAATCCGTAGCAACGCGTAGCGCACGAGAGAGGTATCGGGAGAAAAGGAGAGAAGAGAAACGTCTTTTCCGCAGAAAAATGAGAGAGAGATGGAAAAGCGGGAGTGTGAAATAATGATATGTACAGGAGCCAGAATGAAGTCCGAAAATTCTACTAAAGAGTCAAGCATCAAACTGATGGCTTTGGTACAGGCACATCCTCCTGTAGATACCAGCAAGGTAATTTGGTAACTGATACAGATAGTGTACTCAGGATATGGAAAGAACATTTTTCAAAATTGTTGGTATCCAATAGCAGCGAAGGCGACGAAGATACCACAGTCCCAATCCCAGAAGATGGTATTGAATGTATACCGCCCAGCCAAGATGAGGTAAGGACAGCAATAAATCGGCTGAAGAATAATAAGGCAGCAGGAGCCGATGGCTTACCAGCCGAGCTGTTCAAAACCGGAGGCGACACGCTGATAAGGTGTATTCATCAGCTAGTTAGCACCATCTGGCAGGAAGAACAAGTACTCGACGATTGGAACCTGAGCATCCTGTGTCGCGTCCATAAGAAAGAAGATAAGACTTTATGCTCCAACTATAGGGGCATAAGTCTTCTCCCTATCGCCTACAAGATAGTGTCAGGGATATTGTGCGAACGACTAACGCCCATGGTCAACGAAATAATTGGACCATACCAATGCGGCTTAAGACCTGGCAAGTCCACCATGGACCAGATATTTACCCTGGGGCAAATCCTGGAGAAGACCCAAGAGATGCAGATCGACACCTACCACCTTTTTGCCGATTATAAAGCAGCCTTCGACAGCCCGCTGCGTTCAAAGGTATTCCAAGCCATGTCTGAATTTGGTATCCCCGCAAAGCTCATCCGGCTTTGCAAAATGACTTTAACTGACACGAGGTCCTCAGTTAAAATAGGAAAGAACCTCTCCGAAGAGTTTGGTACCAAAAAAGGTTTCAGACAAGGAGACAGCCTTTCGTGTGATCTCTTCAACATCCTGCTGGAAAAGGTTATACGAGAGGTAAACGTCAAAAGAAGTGGCACAATCTACACCAATAGTCACATGTTACTTGCTTATGCTGATGATATAGACATCATGGGCCGATCAGTAAAAGAAGTAACTGATACCTTTATAAAGGTCGAAGGAGAATCTGCTAAAGTGTGTCTGGCGGTAAACGGCCAGAAGACCAAGCTGATGGTGTCGACGCGCAATGCGTCCATTGAGATCGGACCAACTGTTGAAGATGGTTCCTATAATTTTGAGGTAGTAAAAGACTTCGTATACCTCTGCACTGCCGTAAACACTACAAACGACATCAGTTGTGAAATAAAAAGAAGAATTGTATTGGCCAACAGATGCTACTTTGATTTAAGTAAGCAGTTTAAAAACAAAGCCACATCTCGTCAAACAAAAATAACGCTCTACAAAACACTGATACTTCCCGTGCTGATGTCTGGCTCCGAAGCCTGGGTACTTGCGCAAGCAGACATGGCAGTGCTTGGTGTGTTTGAGAGAAAAATTCTTCGAAAGATCTATGGACCAATCTGCGTTGACCGTGAATATAAACGTCGTATAATCCACGAGCTGTATCTGCTATACAACGACATAAATATTGTTAAACGTATCGAGATGCAGCGATTGCGTTGGCTAGGCCATATCATAAGATTGAGCGATGATGAACCCGCTAAAAAGGTGTATAAATACGGACCGCTTGGCGGTGCACGCAGAATTGGCAGGCCAAGGAATAGATGACGCAAACAAGTAGATGATGGGATGAAAAGGCGCGGTATTCCAGAGTGCGAAGCAACAAATAGAGAGAAATGGAGATCTTTTCTTAGTTCGGCCTATGGAACAAATGTTCTGTAATGGGCCAGTTAAGTATGTAAGTAAGATTGTTGGGCGTTATCGATATGACTATCCAGGCAAGTAAGGCTAGGTCTTCATGACCCCAATGAAAGAGAGAGGTCCAGAGACTCAAGAGAAAACCTTTATATCCATAAGCTTGTACTGAAAGACTAACTGCTATTTATACAAATGCAGTAGGCATCATAAACTATAGTATGAATAATGAGAATCCATTGCATCTGATGTAATACAACAATAGTCTTATTAGCGAAATTACGTTCAGGATGGTCCAGCTGCCTCAATTCTATCTGGACTAGGGTGATGTAACAAGAACCCCTGCTACAACAATAATTATTGGCTTGAGAGTCCTCAAACTATTGTAAGTAATGCTCACAGGAATCTATTGTTTCTCTATAAAAAGGCGGGTAGGTATTTTAATATTTTGAACTTGCTATTTGTTAAGAGTAATCCTTATATAGGCTCAGGTGAGCCACTGTGGTGCTGTGGTAAGCACCGCCTTGCGCTCAAAAGGTCTGCGATTAAATCCCTAATAGGAAAATAAAAAATTTCGGCGATTTCAAAATACCCCTCAGTGTAGTGCTGGCTTACATTTCTGAGTATGTCCACCTCAAGTGGACATCGATCTCACCCGGTGAGCTGCCTTTAGCCCCCCGCTAAACCCTTCGCAAACGTTTTATGGATCATGAACTGCTTTTGTGCGCCTGGCATGATCGAACTCTTTATAGAGAAGGTGCAGTTTACACACAGGCAGATGAACATCCGAACTGCAAGGTAAATATTACTGCCCTATAGGAAATTGCATGGATTGGGAAAGGTGTCACAACAAAACTTAAGTGTGACGCACTATACGAATGTTATGGTTGCCATTATATAAAACACGTTTTGGCTCCTGATTTGTAGTTAGTCGGAGGTTAAAACATCTGGTCTCCAGTTTCACCTCGGTGGATGAAAGACATACTAAAATTTAGATAAAATCTACATGCTTTAACTCTCTTTCGCAAGAAAAAGAGAAGTCCGAAAATTCTACCAAGAGTGAAACATCAAACTGTTGGCTTTGGTACAAGCACATCCTCCTATAGAGACGAGCAAGATAATAAGATAGTGTGCTCGGATTATGGAAACAGCATTTTTTCAAACTTTTGGTATCCAATACGAACGGAGACGACGAGGTCACCACAGATCCAATTCCGTACTGCCAAGATGAGGTAAAGACATCAATAAAGCGACTGAAGACTGATTAAGCCCATGACTTACCAGATTAGCTGTTCATAACACGAGGCAACAGGCTGATTAGGCGTATACATTAGCTAGTTAGCACCATCTATCAGGAAGAACGTGTACCCGACGTTTGGAATGGGCTTTATCAGAATCTGCTAAAGTGGGAATTTATACCTTTCGTATCTGGAATTTTCGTAGGGAAGCCGCACTTTATGCACTAGATTAGGTACCTGCTAATTACAAGGCCAATATTACTGCCAACAGTAAAAGATGACAGGCTGCTCAAAACCTAAAGCAACAATCTGATAAAGTGACAACTTCTAAAAACTACTTTCTACGAACCTAGTTGAATGGAGAAGGGTATCGTTGTTCATTCTGTTCATTCACGATCCCTAGTTAGAAAGTATTATGGCTATAATTAACAAAAACTTTGACCACAGCACGTCAGTACATTTTTAGAACTTACTTACTTAGCTGGCCCATTACAGAACATTTGTTCCATAGACTTAACTAAGAAAAGATCTCCAAATCTCTTTTTTTTTCGCTTCGCTTTCTGGAATACCGCGCCTTTTCATTTCTTCATCCACTTGTATGCTCCATCGAAGCTTAGGCCTGCCGATTCTGCGTGCACCGCCATGTGGCATGTATTCTTCCCTCTTTCTTATGATATGGCCTAGCCAACGCAATCGTTGCATCTCGATACGTTTATCTATACTGATGTCGTTGTATAGCAGATACAGCTCGTGGTTCATACGACGTCGATATTCACCGTCAACGCAAATCGGCCCGTAGATCTTTCGAAAAATTTTCCTCTCAAACACACTAAGCACTGCCTTATCTGCTTGCGCCAGTACCCACGCTTCGGAGCCATACATTAGCACGGGTAGTATCAGCGTTTTGTAAAGCGTTGTTGTTGTTTGACGAGATGTGCCTTTGTTTTTAAATTGCTTACATAAGCCAAAGTAGCATTTGTTGGCCAATACAATTCTTCTTTTTATTTCACAACTGATGTCGTTTGTTGTGTTTACGGCGGTGCCGAGGTATACGAAGTCTTTTACTACCTCAAAATTATAGGAACCAACGCCAACAGTTGGCCCGATCTCTATGGACGCATTGCGCGTCGACACCATCAACTTGGTCTTTTCGCCATTTACCCCCAGACCCACTTTAGCAGATTCTCCTTCGACCTTTATAAAAGTATCGGTTACTCTTTTACTGATCGTCCCATGATGTCTATATCATCAGCATAAGCAAGTAACGTGTGGCTATTGGTGTAGATTGTGCCACTTTTTTTGACGTTTGCCTCTCGTATAACCTTTTCTAGCAGGATGTTGAAAAGGTCACAAGAAAAGCTGTATCCTTACCTGAACCTCTTTTGGTACAAAACTCTTCGGAGAGGTTCTTTCCTATTTTAACTGAAGATCATGTGTCAGTTAAAGTCATTTTACAAAGCCGAATGAGATTTGTGGGGATACCAAGTTCAGACATGGCTTGGAATACCTTTGAACGTAGCGGGCTGTCGAAGGCTGCTTTATAATCGACAAGAAGGTGGTAGGTGTCGATCTGCATCTCTTGGGTCTTCTCCAGGATTTGCCGAGGGTAAATATCTGGTCAATGGCGGACTTGCCAGGTCTAAAGCCGCGTTGGTATGGCGCAATTATTTCGTTGACCATGGGCTTTAGTCGTTCGCACAATATCCCTGACACTATCTTGTAGGCGATAGGGAGAAGACTTATGCCCCTATGGTTGGAGCATAAAGTCTTTTCTTCTTTCTTATGGACGCGACACAGGATGCTCAGGTTCCAATCGTCGGGTACGCATTCTTCCTGCCAGATGGAGCTAACTAGCTTATGCATACAGCTTATCAGCGTGTCGCCTCCGGTTTTAAACAACTCGGCTGGTAGGCCAGCAGCTCCTGCTTCCTTATTATTCTTCAGCCGGTTTATTGCTGTCTTTACCTCATCTTGGCCGGGTGGTAAACATTCAATACCATCTTCTGGGATTGGATCTGTGGTATCTTCGTCGACTTCGCTACTATTGGATACCAACAGTTTGGAAAAATGCTCTTTCCATATCCTGAGCAAACTATCAGCATCAATTACCAAATTACCTTGCTGGTCCCTACAGGAGGATGTGCCAGTTCCAAAGCAATCAGTTTGATGTTTCACTCTTTGGTAGCATTTTCGGACTTCATTCTGGCTCCTGTACATCTCGATTTTTTCACACTCCCGCTTTTCCATTTCTCAATTTTTCTTGCGGAAAAGACGTTTCTCTTCTCTCCTATTCTCCCGATATCTCTCTCGTGCGCTACGCGTTGCTACTGATTGTAAAGTAGCTCTATATGCCGTATTTTTCTCTTCGGTAGCAGCACGACACTCCTGGTTCCTTGGTGGAGGTCTCTGGTATCCAAGTACTGATTTTGCGGCTGTTTGCATGGAGTGGGCAATGTTTTGCCATTGTCCTGATATGTTATCGGGACGAGGAGTGCTTTGATTAAGCAGTTGGGCCAGTAGAGTGGAATATGCTGAAGCTATATGTTGTGATTGCAGCTTACCGATGTCCAACTTCCGTGTTGTATCTGTTCGCACTTTGTTTGCTACGTTTAATGTGGTACGTACCTTTGCTGCAACAAGGCAGTGGTCCGAGTCTATGTTTGCACCTCGGAACGATCGTACATCCAACATGCTTGATGCATGTCTTCCGTCTATCACAAGGTGATCAAGTTGATTTCTTGTTCTTTGATCTGGCGACAGCCAAGTGCCCTTATGAATATCGAGATGCTTAAATCTGGTACTGCTAACTACCATGCTTCTTGCAGCTGCAAAGTCTATCAGCCTCATACCATTATCAGATGTTTCACTGTGGAGACTGAATTTCCTGACTGTTGGGCCAAAGATATTCTCCACTCCAATTTTGGCATTAAAATCGCATAGTATAATTTTAATGTCATGGGCAGGGCAACGATTATAAGTTTCTTCTAAGCGCTCGTAAAATATATCTTCGGTCTGCTCGTCCTTGTTTTCAATGGGAGCATGAGCGCAAATAAAGCTGATGTTGAAGAATTTTGCTTTTAATCGAATTGCAGCGAGTCTTTCATTCACTGGGGTGAAGCTGGAGACCAGATGTTTTAACCTCCGACCAACTACAAATCCGCAACCAAACTCATGCTTTATGTCATGACAGCTATAATACAGTGCGTAGCCTTAGGTGTTGTTGTGACGCCTTTCCCGTTCCATCGTATTTCCCCTATGGCAGTAATGTCGGCCTTGTACTTTTTAAGTACATCTGCCACCTTCTCTAAAAACAGTGCCAACATTCCTGGTGCAGATTCGCGGGGTTCGTCAACTTTAGAGAGGTTTGTTTTTCTTTTCGTAGGCTGTTTTTTCTAGGGGAGGGTTACTAACCCGACGCCCAAGCCCAAGTTTTTAACGTTCTTATGGGTGAACGCGCGGCACGTGTTAGCTCACTACCTTTAACGGTTGTTAAAGGCAGTTCCCCAGGTGACACCACGGGGTGGTCAGTGTCCACTTGAGATGAAAGAGGGACCATGATAAATCCTGGTATCCTTGGTATCTTCCATCCCCTACGTCTGTTGTCACCGTTTCGAAATCTATCAGCCTCACATCAGTCATATATTTAATTGTGGATGCTGAATTTGTCGTCAATAATATTCTTCCTTTCAATTTGGCAATTAAATCGTCTAGAATAATCTTAATGTTGTGGGCAAGGTGGCACTGGTCGTATGTTTAACTAAGCGTTCGTGATATATATCTTTGGTGTTTCTTGTCTTTGGTTTGGGGCAGGGGACTGATGCGAAACGTAAACTGGGTTAAAAATATTCTCATTGGATGTGACATATAATATTTGCGTCGAAAACGTATTATACATAAGCCAGAAATATAGGTATTTGACAAAAGTAAAATGACAAGGCAAAGGTATTTCAACAATGTTGAAAGAGAGAAGCTTATCCTTTAGTATAATTTAGGAGAGTACTAGGAAAGTCTCTAAGAAGGTCCATGTTTATGGAGACCTGGATGTCATGGATAAATAGAACGCTGACAGGAAATTAACCCGACAGATATATACCTTCAGCCAATGTGAAGCGAAACTTTTACCTCCGGACAGATCGAATGTATTTAAGGTCTCTTCAGAATTTTGTGGTCCTTTTTGGACATTTGAACTTACCGACAACAATGTGAAATAGGAATTAAATGCACTAAGAAAAAATTTTAGGAGATCCAAAATTTTGACCAAATTGGTTGCCCCATTCAAGTGACATTTTTTAAATATTGGGGAGAAGTACCGAAAGTTGTGGACCGGTATTGCCCATGAAACTAAGTTTGGATATAATATGACGAAGACCAAATTGGTTGAACAGTTCGAGGAGTTATCGTGTTCTCCGACCGCCATAGGGTTTTTTACACTTTTCGGGCTGTTTTCCCAAGAAATATGGACATGCCCCTGAAAAAACTTTTACCGTCGTAATGTGGGTAGCGAATGCAAATCGCTTCAACAAAAATCGAAGTGATTCGAGAGCAGGTCTTAAAGTGAACTTATCCGAAATTTTGTGTGAGAGGTACCAGAAGGAGTAGACAAATATAGTCCATATTCGAACCTGATCTATATCTGGTAGATATATTAGGATGTGCAAAGTATGGATCACTCCCTTCAAGAGTTATCGTGCGCACAGTTTTTTCGAATATTTTTGAACTTTTGTGTGGGAGGTACCTGAAGGAGTGGACCGATATAGCCCATCTTCGATTTTAAACTACGTTTTGATAAAATATTACGAAGGCCAAATTTTGGACCGAATCGACAGATCCGTTCGAGAGTTATCTTGCGCTCCAACCACTACACAAGGTGTCATAGGGGCTTTTTGCACCTTTCCGGCCATTTTCTCAAGAAGTATGGACTTGCCCCTGATGAAACTTGTACCGTCGTATGGGGAAGTGAATACAAGCTGTTGCAACAAAAATCAAATCGATTCGGGAGCAGGTCCTAAGCTGAACTTATCCGAAATTTTGTGTGGGAAGTACCCGAAGGAGCGGGTCGATTGAGTCCATATTGGAACTTCATCTAAGTCTGGTAGAAATTTCACGATGTGCAAAGTATGGACCAAATCGGTTACTCACTTCAAGAGTTATCGTGCCCACAAATTTTCCGAACATTTTGGAACTTTTGTGGGGGAGGTACCGGAAGGTGTGGACCGATATAGCTCATCTTCGAACTTAAACTAAGTTTGGACAAAATAGTACGAAATCCAAAATTTGAACCGAATCGGTTCATCCGTTCGAGAGTTATCGTGCCACCAGCCAGACACACAGACGGACGGACACTGCTAAATCAACTCCAAATTGTCTGAAACACATTTCGTCCAAACATACTTGGGGTCTAAAACCAATATTTCGATGAGGCAAATTTTGCCCGTATGAACGTGTATATACCCTTTCTAGCCTAAAGGCTGAGGGTATAAAAAGGGAAAGATTGGACTTACGCTCAGTAGTAAATTTTTATATTTCCAGGCGAGTCTACTCGGTCGAACGGTTCTTCTATCCAAATTGGGTAATATGATTCTATAACATTATAACATTTGTTGTGATTAAGGCAAGTGGCCCACATACCGAGGGAGTAAAGTTTTCAATTAATCGAAAACAAATCGTTTGGGATAATTTCATGGGCTATTATGTCAATGGTTTCAAAGACACATCATTATCGGGGCAAGCGCCTCCAATTCTACCGGGAAAAACAAAGAATGTGTCGTTTCTGTCAGTGTTGATACATTAGAACCACTAAAAAATCCCGTCAATTGATCCTTCTAGTGTCACGATTCATTCGTACATCCTAATATTTTGTTTAGTTGACAAAATCTCTTGTCTTTGAAAATGCTGTGGAAATCACCAAAAAGTCCATATATTCATGATTCTAAATCTTTAGAATGTATCGTTATAAATTTGACATTTTTCTTACCCCATCCTCCACATTTTTGTATTGTTCCAAAAGCAAAGTTATTATGAAGCCAATCCAACCGCTGTTTAATACCTTCAAACTTGAATTTGTATGACAAAGAGCTTAAATACTATACTTCAATATAGATTTGCATAAATCTTGCATGGTTTCCTATGAAAAGTGGAGACTGGGGAGGCAAATATTATGTGACAAAATATATGCAACTGTCTTCTTCTTCTTGTAACAACATTGACTACAATGTGCTTATTGAGATTAACAATGAACAGAAAAATAAAACGCATGAATGTAAGTTGTTGTGAGGAGTTAGTATGGGGGGGAACAATGTTTCAAATACCGTGAATGACATATACAAAATAACATACAATTGCTAATATTTACACATAGACCCATGAATGAGCCAATGTTCACGTCACATTTCCCAGCATCTTTATTTTTCGTTGATAGTCATCATCATTGTTTTTGGTGTCGTCAGCTTAGTCATTGTCGTGTTTAGTGTCGTTTTAGTTTGTATTGTTTTGTTTTGTTGTAAACGTATTTTCTTAAGTTTCCTACTCAGACTTTGAGTGGTGGGAGTTACTTTTCCCCTAGAGAATTTATTGTTTTTGCTTTTGGCATACCTAAAGAAGTAGTCGAAGAAATGATTTGTTTTCTTTGTGTTTTGTATTTTTGGGTGATTTCGGCCAACTGCGCTATAGCGATACGTGGAGGTTGAAACTCAAGTGTTTTTCCAAGTTATAGTGCTTTGGTTGGTTTATCTTGGCTGTTACGTTTGTAAGCCACACAATAAGTCTTAAGTTTATGGGCTTACACTTACACAGCCAGGCAGGCAGCTAGCTAGTTTGTTTTTTTCGGTGATATGGTATCGTGTTAAATGTCATATCCTTAAGGAAGGTTTTTTGTTTGCTACTTTGTGCTTGTATGTGTCAACAACATAACACAGAATTTTTCCTAAGGGAGTTACGACAATGTGTACACCGTCCTAGTTTGGGTGTTAAGCATATGTTTTTTTGCAAACGCTTTTTTGCTAAAGTACATTGAAATTGAATATTCTTAAACTAAGCGGAAAAAAACAACATCAAAGAGAATTTGTAAGTACATTTTTTTGTTTTTGATTAAATAAAGTATACATGTAGTTTATATACGTGTCCTATAACTATATATTAGAGTGCTTACACATTGGGTTCTAAATACAACATCAATCTTTGGTGTTATCTATTTTTCTTTCTATAGTCTCCTTATTTATAAACTATTTTAAGGGTATCTGTGGGCCTGCTCGGTAACTTTTAACAACTACAAAAAAATTTATTTTTTTTAAATAAGCTATAAGTATAGTTGTTAAAAAGTTACAGAATAGGCCCCCTGATTCCAATGCCATTTAATACAAGGGCTGCACGAAAACTATCTGGTCTAGGCAATACCCCGTGTTGCCAGGCGCCAGTTGAACATTTTTGTGGACAGTTTGACAGTTTTTAGCCAATACGTACTCACGATAATTTGTCATACGACCTTGTGTTGTTTACAGTGAATTGAAAAAATCATTAAAAAAATTAAATGCAAATTTGCAATCTTGGATGTATAAATAGGGGCTCCAAATGGCGAAAATTGTCTAGCAACAACAACATCTAATATGCCTGAGGATGTTAGCCTAACCAGCTAACGAAACGATCGTCGCATAGCGGTTGATGTCTGTGTAGGACTTCGCTAGATATCAATTTTTCAATGTAATCTCCTTAGGTCATAAAGCTCGATTAATTAAATTAATTAAAATCACACAAATAATGGCCTTTGCCCCTAAAAAGGCAAAAACTTAAAAATAAAAAATGGAATTTACTTGTGACCAATTTCGTCCCATCATTTTTCACAACTTCCGACGTGGATAACCACGGCAAGAGTGCATCAATCAAATTAAATATTTGTATGTTGATAAAGGGTCATCCTATAGCACTATTGAAAAATGTTTTAATGAATTAAATCGTGACCGACACTATCCAAAAAACGAAGGTCGTGAAGCCTGTCGAAAATCGGCCGTTGTGCCAGAAAAAATTAAGCCGTGCGTGAAGGGATAATGCATGATCGCCATGTTATATACCCAGAGATAGAGGCATCCTTGGGCATTTTTTCCACCAACTAACATTTGATATTGCATGATCACCTGGCCGCAAAAATTTATTTTTCTCATTAGATTAAGCAAAATTGTGCATTGGTGCAAAGAAATTGTGAATAAAAACGATCGTAGTGCTTCAAACGACGTTTGTAAGATCGTCACGGATGACGAATCTTAGATCTATGTTTAGGAGCCCGAAGCAAGACAGCAGTCGAAATCGAGTCAAATCCAACGAATGTTGTTCATGTAGAAAGCACTTCAAAATTAATGGTCGCTTGTTTCTTCGGCAAAACTGACCGAGTGGCGACTATACGGCTTCAGAAATGTAGGGCGGTTATTTCTGAGTGGGACACTACATTTTTTTTGTCAGAAGTCTCCGTAGAAATTCGAAAAACGAACAAGAGAAGACGAATCATTCTGCACCTTGACAGTGCGAACTCTAACACATCGATTCAAACCAGCGCACAATGGTTCGAGAATCGATTTTCCTGAGCGGCAATTTTTAGGCAATTCCTTTTATATTTTTCATTTCCAAGCATTTCCTTAAAAGTTCTAGTCAACTAAAGTTGGAATTTCACTACAATGTAGTACCGGAGGAAAAGTAAAATAGCTCACTTCTTGTAAACGCTACGGTAATAAAAGACAACAATCCTATCATTCTAGCAAAAAGCTTTTCCTTTCTCCAGAAGTTTGTAAAAATTACGTATTTTCTAAAATTGCGAAATAATTGTCGCCTTTGGCGTGCTCCACACCTTCCATTATTTTGACCTATTTTTTTTTGGTTTTCTTAGTTTCAACATGTTTACTATCGAATCCCATATGGAAATTAACAAACTGCGACGACGACGGCTGCGTCGCAGGCACTCTCATAAAACACCAGGAGTTATGCCTTGCCAAACCTACTGAACAAACCACAGTAGATATGCGATTACAAATTCATAGTCCCTGGAGTATTAAGTTTAATATTGTTTTCCATACACCTCTCTATTTATTTATTTATTTATTTACTAATTTATTTATTTATTTATTAACTAATTTATTTATTTACTAATTTATTTATTTATTTATTTATTTATTTATTTATTTATTTATTTATTTATTTATTTATTTATTTATTTATTTATTTATTTATTTACTTATTTATTTATTTACTTATTTATTTATTTATTTATTTATTTATTTATTTATTTATTTATTTATTTATTTATTTATTTATTTATTTATTTATTTATTTATTTATTTATTTATTTATTTATTTATTTATTTATTTACTTATTTATTTATTTACTTATTTATTTATTTATTTATTTATTTATTTATTTATTTATTTATTTATTTATTTATTTATTTATTTATTTATTTATTTATTTATTTATTTATTTATTTATTTATTTATTTATTTATTTATTTATTTATTTATTTATTTATTTATTTATTTATTTATTTATTTATTTATTTATTTATTTATTTATTTATTTATTTATTTATTTATTTATTTATTTATTTATTTATTTATTTATTTATTTATTTTTTACTTAATTATTAATTAATTACCACTTGACTATTTCCAACCTTTGTTGTTTGCACGCACCCCAACTGTGTCATTTCAATACTCCCAACATATTAGTTTTGTTCCCTTACTTTTTTAATGGTAAAAGTTGTAAAAGAGAAAACTGTCAAAATTGCTCTCTAATGAACAGTTTTACTAGAAAAGTAAAGGAACGAAAAAGTGGTAGATCTGCTAGCAAAGTCAAAAAGAAACATACAAATTCAATTTTCTTCTTTTAGTTCACAGTTTTTTTGTTTGTTTTGTCAGCGTTCGACTTTTTTTCTGTTTTTGTTCATTTGTTTCTTCACTGTCAAGTAATCGTCAAAGAAATGTCGAAAAATCAGTTTTACCATTTCTTTCCTGAAGAAATTTGTGTGGTAGCCTGTGGTAGAAGAGAAAGGCATTTTTGCTTTCTCTCCTATCTCACTCTCTTAAAAATTGCTTTACTACTTTTTGGGTTTAAGGAATGCTTTGCAGGTTAAAAATGGTAAAAATGTTAACCTCAGGTAAGTAAGGGAACACAACTATTAAAAACTCTTTTTTAGGAATCTTATGCTTCAACTGTCAATTCCATTGCTGTCAATTCCATTGCTTAAACTGTCAATTCCATTGCTTAAACGTCAGATGAAATGCAATGGATTTCGGATGAGTTTTCATTTGACGTATACACAAAGGAATTGACAGTTGAAATCGAGTGGATTTCGTAAATGTAAACCAAGCATTATATTTTGCTGGATAATTCAAATGAGTTTTTTGAAGACTTAAATTTTTTCTTCAACTGAATATTTAACATTTAACACATATACCATTTTAACACATTATGGGCCCACATTAGGACTACCAACCAAAACAAAGGAATTGTTAACACTATAACTTCAAAACAAATGAGGCATCAAATGAGAGAAAGAAGAAAGTAGAAGGATAGTAGTGTAGAAGAAATAGCGGTAACAGTTTTTCACAGTTTTCCGAAATCAGCCATTTTCGTCGTAACGATGCGGGTCATTTATTTGCTTTTCAACGGATGAGGAGGTTATAAATAATGAGTGACCCATTTACACACACAGAAACGTTAATATTTAAATGTATGCATGTATATACTTGATACATTATAATGCAATTATTTATAAATAAGTATGTGTTTACACCATGTAGTTTTTTTTCTAACAAATCAAATATGTAGGTAGGTATGTACATAGAATACATATGTAATATTGACAAGTTAGTTTGATTGCTTGGTAGGTTGGTTATTTTTTGTTTTTTTTTTGTTTAATAGAAATCATCAACAGCATCATCATCTTCATCATCAATAGTTAACACAAATATATACGTATTAGTATTACAGATGTGAGAATATAGAATTGATTTGATTTTTTTGGTTTAGTTGATTGTGAACATGTTGTTGTAATTTTATACATATGCTAATACATGTGAAAATGTTTTGATTTTGTTTTCATTTGGTTTTTTTTGATACGAAGATTTTTGGGTTATTTTTTGTTGCTTTTTGATAAAAAAAATATGAGAATAAAACAGCCTAAACCACGCAAAACACAGACTGAAGAACTCGACATGTAATTCTTTAATAATAGGAAAAAAATTACATTATTTCAGTTTGCATGTAAATTTGTCATATTTTTCAATTGTTTATAATTATTTGATTATTGTGTAGATAGAATTTTGGAAATAATTAAATAATTTTAAGTGTAAAATTTTGTGTTTGCTTTTTTTATATAAAATTAGGAAAATATAGAAATATTCAAGGCCATTAAAGAGAAAAGGAAAACATTTAAATATAAGCGCAGCATCTAATTAAAGAGAATTGTAAGCAGTGTTAATTGTTTAAAAAAAATAAAATAATTTTAAATTTGTGTTTTAATTGGTGCATATAATTAGGTTTTGTTGTATTAGGAAAGTGTAGACTACATAGTATTTTTAATAGAACATATAAAGAAAATGTCTTAAAAAGAGAGACATAGTTTGGAAGTAGAATGTTGCAAGTTATAAAATTGTGTATTTAAGAAATTTTGTTAGTGTAATTGTTCGGTAGGTGAATTGCTAAAACATTATTTTCATTATAATGAGCACCCCTTAAAAATAAAGTTCTGGGTATGAGTCATTCCATGTAAACTAAAACTATATTTGTAACAAGAAAGCCTAATTATTTCATGTGTTATATCCTATAGAAAACTGACCACTGTACTATGGTCACAAATCCAATTTTTCAACCAGGGACGTAGTCGGAAATGCATCTCGACACTATCTCGACACCGCATACGTTATAGGTTAGACACTTCCTGCAATATCACCTCGGACAACTCCAAGTTTCACTCTACGGGTCTCGGACATCTTGATCCTAATTTCTACGCACGACAGGCGTCCAACCATATAATTTATTATCCAACGTTTCAAACTTGGCCGGAGTGTAATCTGCTCGATAAACTCAAACAGCGTGGAGTGCTTGACAGTCTCAAAGGGTTACTATCACTGTTCTATCGCACGGCTTACTTTGATTGAGTCCTCGACTAATATGTGTGGAGATGGCGTGCAGTGCAGTTGTTGTGCTGCTTGCGGATCCCATATTATTGATTGGCAATCAGACAGTTATTTCTGATGCTGGGGAGGACTAAAGCCTCAAGGGCATTTGCTACGGGCGACAAAAGCGAAATTGATCTGCACGATTCACCTTTGCTGCCATCCTTGCTAGGCTTCGGTAGCTGTATATTTTCCAGACTTCGGGAACGATGCGTGTGGCTAGCGACAGGTTGAGAACTTTATTGAGATACTTGACATTCGGCCGTCCAGCTGTTGCAGTTTAAGCACCGCCGCTACTCGCAACATAGCTTAATTCCTCCGCAACTGATTGATTGATTCATCTTACAAAAGGTTTGTCAGTTCCCATCACCAGTACAGATTTCGACATGGCTCTAACTGCAAATTACTATATCGTGAATTTTATTTTACGAACATTTTGGAAATGTACACTGTTTTGTTTTGTATGGATCTACAAATTGACTTGTAGAGCAGGGCTCTCTAGAGCGGGCAAGGAAACTTTTATAATACCAAAGATTGAAGTCCGACTCTATTTTTTGCTCAATGATTAGGACTTCCTAGCGTAATAAATCTTACATAGCTTTAATAAATCTTAGATTATTAAAGGAAAATATATGTACATGTGTATAAATAAAAACACAAAATTCATCTCTATTGGATCGATGGAATGGGTTCAAATGCTGATGAAAAATCGGATCTATCACGACTTCCTTTGAATTGGTTTAAATGCAGATGAAAAGATCGGATCTTTCACGACTTCCTTTGAATGGGTTCAAATGCTAATGAAAAGATCGGATCTTCCACGACTTCATTTGAACCAATGCAAAAGATCCAGTGAAATCATGGCATCTCATGGAACCACTTCCATAAAATTTTGCTGGGATATGGTGCCATTGGGGACTTTTTTTACAACTTTCGGGCTGTTTTCCCAAGAAATATGGATTTGCCAGTGAAAAAACTTTTACCGTCGTAATTCAGACAGCCATAGCAAGTTGCTTCAACAGAAATCAAAGTTAGTCAAGAGCAGATCTTAAAGTAAACTTATCCGAAATTTTGTGCGGGAGGTACCGGAAGGAGTGGACAAATATAGTCCATCTTAAAACCTGATCCATATCTGGTAGATATATTAGGATGTTTAAAGTATTGATCAAATTGGTCACTCCCATCAAGAGTTATCGTGCGCACAATTTTTCCGAACATTTTTGAGCTTTTGTGAGGGAGGTACCTGAAGGAAATTAAGTTTGCACAAAATATTACGAAGGCCACATTTTGGACCGAATCGGCAGATCCGTTCGAAAGTTATCTTGCGCTCCAACCACTACACACAGTGTCATAGGGTTTTTATAACTTTCAGGCTATTTTCTCAGGAAGTATGGACTTGCCCCTGAAGAAACATATAGCGTCGTATGGGGGGTAATGAATACTAGTTGGTACAACAAAAATCGAAGCGGTTCGAGAGAAGGTCCTAAACTGAACTTTTCCGAAATTTTGTGTGGGAGGTAACCGAAGTAGTGGACCGATTGAGTCCATATTGGAACCTCATCTAAGTCTGGTAGAAATTTCCCGATGTGCAAGTATGGATGAAATCGGTTACTTCCTTTGTAACGTGACAATACTATCACGTACATACATAGTACAACAACACAATACCGGCTACCACCCAATACACTGCATACATACTCTGCACTTCAGCCCAGTAAAGTATTCCATTTTTCATTTCAAAATTTCATAGAACAAGAATCCAGGTTCTGGAACAGTCATAATGTTTCGATTCCATGTAGCCATGAAAAGTAATGTCAAAAAAACTTATCAAAAAAACTTATCATGCCCAAACAGTAAGTTTCTCTATTTCAGGTCTCTATCTTTACACCTCTCTATGTGGTCAAACACCTCAGTCTAAGTATTCCAGTAATGCAAAATTTCTGTATGGTCTCCACAACATATGAAAAGATATGTAAAGAAATTTCCTTTATCTTTTCTGATCGATTTTTTAAACGGAAACAAACTTTGTCCACCGCGAAAAAACAAATAGAAATATTTTTACTGACGACCCATGGTACAATAATTAAGAGGTAGAATACAGTGCCGGCTGTTTTGATTCTCCTGTAATACTAGTGTTAAATTCCAAAAGACATTTCATGGTAGAATAATATAAGGTAACAGCAATACCCAGCTGACTGAGCTGGGCTGTAATGTTAGTGTCAAATTCCATACGACATTTCATGACAGAACTACCAGGTAGTGGTATCACGCCAGCTGATCGAATATGAAAAGTCAAATCCCTTTATAAAAAAATTATTTTTGTTGTAATTTCCCCAACAACATAAAGAAAGTTTTGACATAACATATTCAAAATTTTACGATGCCACTACCTGGGTAATTGTGCCATGCGACATTTTATATATTTACTTCTATGCTCGATGTATATTAGGGATATATATTTTTTCGGGGAAAAAATATCTTTCAGAAAAAAACAATTTCCCATAAAGGCTTTTTCATAACAATGATATGTAACATCCTTCAAGTCCGCTTATAGAGGCTGTACAAGATTTGTTAATATGTGTGGTATTTTGTTAAATTTAAAAAAAATAAAGCCCTAATAAACATGTGCTTTTTTAATTTAAAAAACACAAGTTTGAAAAACCTTCTCCTTTTTCAATGAATTTTTAGCGAACCAAAACATTTTTGCAACAATTCTACTTTCTGCGAGAAATTATCCATTTAGTGGAATGATATGGAAACATTCAAATTGAAAATGTGACAAGTTTGCATTTATGTTTTTCAAAATATTCAATCAAATGTGAAAGATATTAGTTTTTATAGACAATTCCTTGTTTTATTTACATATACTAGTGACGCTAACATTACAAACAAAAACAGATTTCTATGTGGTTCTTGTTGAGTTGTATTTGTTGTAGTATTTACTTTACCTTATTTGTTCTACCATGAAGACATTTTGTATTCTTTTTTCTATTTTTATGTACATTATGGATATATGTACATATATTTTTTGAGAGCAAAATATCGTTCAAAATAAAAATATTTTCCACGAATATCTCCGAAAACAAAACGGGAAGACCTCTCTTATATCAATTGAGGTTTCTTGGAGTCCGACCGAATTGCCTCACATATTATGACACCTCATATGGGGACGTTTCTTCAGAACAATTTCGTGAGGGACTATAGCTACCGCGAAGTTGAAAATATTTGTGTCATTTTTTTTGTTATATGCGCAACTTAAGAGCTTCTCTCTGTAATTTGTCTGACCATATATCAATCCATGTATATTGATCGATTTTGCTCTGGACTACATTTACATCGATGTTTATGTATGCAGCATTAATCAACATATTGTCAATTTAAGATAATGTTTGAAATAAGTGGTTCCATTCAGCACTGACAACACTTAAATTGTTTCGATGCGAAAACTTTTTTCGCGATGGAGAGAAGGTGGCAGAAAATGTGTGTTATATAGTAAATTTAATAAAAACAAGTAAAAAAGTATCAGTCGGCTTTGCCGACAGAGATATACCCTCAGCCTATGTGAATTGGAACTTTCATCTACGGACAGATCGAATGTATTTAGGGTCTTTTCAGAATTTTGTGGTACTTTTTGGACATATAAACTTGCCAACAAAAATGTGGATTAAGATCAAAGTGCAAACGTTTTGGGAAGGAGGGAATGGACCGACATAGAGCATTACGGAAGTACATCTATTTTGAGAATCATATCTTTTCGATAGATATCGCGCAAACTAGTCACTTCAGTGGGTTATCGTACACCTGTTGGACCAGTATGCCAAGAAGCATGGACTCGTCCACGGAAAACATTATATGGCTGCAAACAGGACCACAAAGAACATCATCGGTATAAATTTCCAAACGATCTCCGAACTGACCCTAAACTGCACTTGGACACAAATGTTGAACTTTTGTGGGGGAAGTATCCTAAGGAGAGGACCGATATGGGTCATTTTAGAAGTTAAAGTAAGTTTGGACAAAATATGACGAAGGCCAAAGTTTAGACCAAATCCGTTTATCAGTTCGAGAGTTATTGTGCTCTCCAGTTACTACATATCGTGCCATAGGGGTTTTTTACAACTTTCGGGCTGTTTTCCCAAGAAGAATGGACTTGCCACTGAAAAAACTTTTATCGTCGTTATTGAGACTGCGATTGCAAGTTGCTTCAACAGTAATCAAAGTTAGTCAAGAGCAGGTCTTAAAGTGAACTTATACGAAATTTTGTGTGGGAGGTACCCGAAGGAGTGGACAAATATAGTCCATCTTAAAACCTGATCCATATCTGGTAGATATATAAGGATGTGTAATGTATGGACGTAGGGGATGGATGATACCAAACAACGGTCCTGACCGGGTTTAACATGGCAAAGCCCAGGATTTACCTTGGTCCCTCTTTCATGTCAAGTGGACACTGACCTCTCCGTGGTGTCACCTGGGGAAATGCCTTTAACACCCGTTAAAGGTAGTGAGATAACATGTGCCGCGCGTTCTCCCATAAGAACGTTAAAAACTTGGGCTTGGGCGTCGGGCTAGTAACCCTCCCCTAGAAAAAACAGCATACTATGAAAAAACGAAAGAAAAGAAAAACAACCCCCTCTAAAGTTGACGAAACCCGCAAACGTTTTAAGGATCATGATCTGCGAATCTGCACCTGGAATGTTCGCACTCTCTATAGAGAAGGTGCAGTCTTTGCATTGGCAGACGTACTTGAAAAGTACAAGGCCGTTATTACTGCCATACAGTTAGTCGGAGACTAAAACATGTGGTATCCAGCTTCACTCCAGTGAATGAAAGACTTGCTGCAATTCGAATAAAAGCTAAATTCTTCTTTATTTGCGCTCATGCTCCCACTGAAGAAAAGGACGAACAGACCAAAGATATATTTTACGAACGCTTTGAAGAAACATATGACCGTTGCCCTGCCCATGACATTAAAATCATTCTAGGCGATTTTAATGCCAAAATTGGAAAGGAGAATATCTTTGGCCCAACAGTCGGGAAATTCAGCCTCCACAGTGAAACATCTGACAATGGTATGAGGCTGATAGACTTTGCAGCTGCAAAAAACATGGTAGTTAGCAGTACCAGATTTAATCATCTCGATATTCATAAGGACACCTGGCTATCTCCAGATCAGAAAACAAGAAATCAAATTGATTACGTTGTGATCGATGGAAGACATTCATCGAGCGTGTTGGATGTACGATCGTTCCGAGGCGCAAACATTGATTCGGACCACTACCTTGTTGCAGCAAAGGTACGCACCCGCTTAAACATAGCAAACAAAGTACGAACAGACACAACACGAAAGTTAGACATCGGTAAGCTGCAATCAAAACAGATAGCCACATCATATTCCACTCAACTAGCCCAATTGCTTAATAAAAGCACTCCTCATCCCGGTAACATATCAGCGCAATGGCAAAGCATTGCCCACTCCATGCAAACAGCCGCAAAATCCATACTTGGATACCAGAGATCTCCACCAAGGAATCCATGGTGTGATCAGGAGTGCCGAAGAGAAAAATGCGGCATATAGGGCTACTTTACAATCCGTAGCAACGCGTAGCGCACGAGAGAGATACAGGGAGAAAAGGAGAGAGGAGAAACGTCTTTTCCGCAAGAAAAAGAGAGATGGAAAAGCGGGAGTGTGAAAAACTCGAGATGTACAGGAAGTCCGAAAATTCTACCAAAGAGTCAAGCATCAAACTGATGGCTTTGGTACAGGCACATCCTCCTGTAAAGACCAGCAAGGTAATTTGGTAACTGATACAGATAGTGTACTCAGGATATGGAAAGAACATTTTTCAAAACTGTTGGTATCCAATAGCAGCGAAGACCACGAAGATACCACAGTCCCAATCCCAGAATGTATACCGCCCAGTCAAGACGAGGTAAGGACAGCAATAGATCGGCTGAATAATAATAAGGCAGCAGGAGCCGATGGCTTACCAGCCGAGCTGTTCAAAACCGGGGGCGACACGCTGATAAGGTGTATTCATCAGCTAGTTAGCACCATCTGGCAGGAAGAACGAGTACCCGACGATTGGAACCTGAGTATCCTGTGCCCCGTCCACAAGAAGGGAGATAAGACTGTATGCTCTAACTATAGGGGCATAAGTCTACTCCCTATTGCCTACAAGATCGTGTCAGGGATATTGTGCGAACGACTAAAGCCAATGGTCAACGAGATAATTGGACCATACCAGTGCGGCTTTAGACCTGGCAAGTCCACCATTGACCAGATATTTACCCTGCGGCAAATCCTGGAGAAGACCCAAGAGATGCAGATCGACACCTACCACCTCATTGTCGATTATAAAGCAGCCTTCGACAGCCCGCTGCGTTCAAAGGTATTCCAAGCCATGTCTGAATTTAGTATCCCCGCAAAGCTCATCCGGCTTTGCAAAATGACTTTAACTGACACGAGGTCTTCAGTTAGAATAGGAAAGAACCTCTCCGAAGAGTTTGGTACCAAAAGAGGTTTCAGAAAAGGAAACAGCCTTTCGTGTGATATCTTTAACATCCTGCTGGAAAAGGTTATACCAGAGGCAAACGTCAAAAGAAGTGGCACAATCTACACCAAAAGTCACATGTTACGTGCTTATGCTGATGATATAGTCATCATGGGCCGATTAGTAAAAGAAGTAACTGATACCTTTATAAAGGTCGAAGGAGAATCTGCTAAGGTGGGTCTGGCGGTAAACGGTGAGAAGACCAAGTTGATGGTGTCGACGCGCAATGCGTCCATTGAGATCGGACCAACTGTTGAAGTTGGTTCCTATAATTTTGAGGTAGTAAAAGACTTCGTATACCTCGGCACCTCCGTAAACACAACAAACGACATCAGTTGTGAAATAAAAAGAAGAATTGTATTGGCCAACAGATGCTACTTTGGTTTAAGTAAGCAGTTTAAAAACAAAGCCACATCTCGTCAAACAAAAATAACGCTCTACAAAACACTGATACTACCCGTGCTGATGTATGGCTCCGAAGCCTGGGTACTTGCGCAAGCAGACATGGCAGTGCTTGGTGTGTTTGAGAGAAAAATTCTTCGAAAGATCTACGGACCAATCTGCGTTGACGGTGAATATCGACGTCGCATGAACCACGAGCTGTATCTGCTATACAACGACATCAATATTGTTAAACGTATCGAGATGCAGCGATTGCGTTGGCTAGGCCATATCATAAGAATGAGCGATGATGAACCCGCTAAAAAGGCGTATGAATACATGCCACATGGCGGTGCACGCAGAATTGGCAGGCCAAGGAATAGATGGCGCAAACAAGTGGCTGATGGGATGAAAAGGCGCGGTATTCCAGAGTGCAAAGCAACAAATAGAAAGGAATGGAGATCTCTTCTTAGTTCGGCCTATAGAACAAATGTTCTGTAATGGGCCAGCTAAGTAAGTAAGTAGTATATACATAACTGGTTAGACCGGTTTCATCGTGGTGTTATGATTATCATGCCAAAACAGTATGTTTCTCTATTTCTAGTCTCTAACTTTACACCTCTCTAAGTGGTCAAACACCTCAGTCTAAATATACCAGTAATGCAAAATGTATGTATGGTCCCCACAACATTTGGACTTGGCGAAAGGAAGATAGCGCCTACTGCTTGATATGAAGAGAAATTTCTTTAATCTCTTCTGATCGATATTTTTAAACGGAAACAAACTTTGAAAATTTTGCATTTTTAGGCAAAGATAACACTGTGCCACAAATTGGAACTCAAGGTCTGTGCGGTGGAAAATTCCTTTTGGAGATTAAAGCCCTTAGTGAGTATATTAAGAACCCAAAAGGAAATTTTCCCCATAGGTCAAGTTTCTGAGATATCGCGCGATGAATTTTTTGAATTTTCGGCTATGATGCTTGAGAAAATAGCTTTATATCTCTGTTTGCCGTTATTGTAGCTTCGTTTTGAGATTACATGTCTTCAGTCAAATCGAATGGCGAATCTTTCTGTAGAACATTTCACTCTTCTAACTCAATTCCTTTCATGTCCTTTTCGTCCTTTCTTTCTTGAACCGTAGTAAAAGTACCACAAGATGAGATTTTACAGCTTCCAAATATTCCACAAAAATGTTGCTCAGAGAATTTTAGGTACGGTTCTCATTGACAACTAATCGAAATTGTCACGTTTTCATTGTCTTTTTTGACATTTACCCGGTTTTTGTTCAGAAAAAAACCTATGTTTTGTTTTCTGTATATTCATTATTTGTTATGTATTGGTAGGTAGACATACCCATTGGTTATCGCTTATATTGACATCTGGAATGTATCTGAAATATTTACCATATATAGCTCCCGATATGCAGAACACGTTAATGACAAATTTTCTTGGAAAATATATCCGGTTATCTAATATTTTGAACCGGATATAGCGATATAAAACCCGGATTTTGTACCGATTTTAAGTAACCGATTAAGCTTATATGTATACCATTAGAAAGCTAATAAAATTGTCAATCAGGGAAAATAAATTTTTTGACAGCATCTTACCTGAGTTCGGTGCTTAAACAGAAAACCCGTATTCTTGAACCGTTTTTAAGGAAAAATATCACTGCGCGTAAATATAAAGCTTGGTGGGTGAAATATTCTTTTTGCCGATGAAAGTGGATTAAGTTAATATTATGAACCCGGAAGGGCAGTTATGCCGTAGGTCAAACTTCTGAGTTATAGCGAAATGAAATTTATGTTACGGATTTAATGTCGTGCTCTTAAAGTTCATCAAGAATGTATGCATCACGCTATAACTCAGAAGTTTGACCTATGGCATAACTGTAATTCCGGGTTCATAATATTAACTTAATCGACTTTCATCGGCAAAAAGAATATTTCACCCACCAAGCTTTGATCTTCATATTTACGCGCAGTGATATTTTTCCTTAAAAACGGTTCAAGAATACGGGTTTTCTGTTTAAGCACCGAACTCAGGTAAGATGCTGTCAAAAAATTTATTTTCCCTGATTGACAATTTTATTAGCTTTCTAATGGTATACATATAAGCTTAATCGGTTACTTAAAATCGGTACAAAATCCGGGTTTTATATCGCTATATCCGGTTCAAAATATTAGATAACCGGATATATTTTCCAAGAAAATTTGTCATTAACGTGTTCTGCATATCGGGAGCTATATATGGTAAATATTTCAGATACATTCCAGATGTCAATATAAGCGATAACCAATGGGTATGTCTACCTACCAATACATAACAAATAATGAATATACAGAAAACAAAACATAGGTTTTTTTCTGAACAAAAACCGGGTAAATGTCAAAAAAGACAATGAAAACGTGACAATTTCGATTAGTTGTCAATGAGAACCGTACCTAAAATTCTCTGAGCAACATTTTTGTGGAATATTTGGAAGCTGTAAAATCTCATCTTGTGGTACTTTTACTACGGTTCAAGAAAGAAAGGACGAAAAGGACATGAAAGGAATTGAGTTAGAAGAATGAAATGTTCTACAGAAAGATTCGCCATTCGATTTGACTGAAGACATGTAATCTCAAAACGAAGCTACAATAACGGCAAACAGAGATATAAAGCTATTTTCTCAAGCATCATAGCCGAAAATTCAAAAAATTCATCGCGCGATATCTCAGAAACTTGACCTATGGGGAAAATTTCCTTTTGGGTTCTTAATATACTCACTAAGGGCTTTCATCTCCAAAAGGAATTTTCCACCGCACAGAAACCTTGTTGCACAGTGTAATTTTTAATATTAATTTCTTAATTTCTTTGTCATGAAAGCCATACAATGACTAAAAAAACATTCAGCACTGTAAAAAAACAAACTGCATTTGAAAGAGTAAAAGCGAAGCCATGTGGGACGGCTATATGTCTGAGGAGCCTTCTTTACCAAAGGCGAAACATGTCATGTCACATAGTGGTGGGTTCGAGTCATCGGCGAAATGATAAAGAAAATGTTTCATTTTCACATCGTTCCTTTCATATAAAAACATGTCAACAGCTGTTTTTTGGTTAACATAGAACCTTAATCAGAAATGGTATGAAAACGTAAAAAAGCTTTTTCATTTTAGATTTTCATGGAACGAGAATTGACACCTTGGTCTTTCTCTTAGACAATATATTTGGAGAACATATCCAGGTCTTCAGGGAGGACCACTAGGTCCAAGCCAATATAGATGGAGAACTTATCCAGGTCTATCTATGTTCAGGTCGATATAGATGAAGAACTTATCAAGGTCTCCCATGCAGCCCATATCCGGAGAATCTAACCAGGTCTCCCGTTAAAACTAAACCGGCAACGAGGAGCTGTTAGGTTAACTAAGCCAGGTCACCCCAAATGAGCTGCCGAAACTCGGCTGCTTCGTATACAATTTATACTTGTGTGCCTCTTGAAGAAATTCTTCCCAGACTCCTTGAAGTGTTTGCAAATCGTGGACCTCCTGACTTGTGCAATCCTTTCCCAACACTTTGCCGTGTCCGCAACTCTTGGATCATCTCCGTCGTATAAACGGGAGGCTGGACCTCGTCACCTTCGTATACTACTAGACAATTTATACCTCTTTGCCCCATTGAAGAAGATCCAACAATAAAAAACAAGTGCTGTAATAAAAACCAACACAAACCCTTGTTAACACACTCTCGGTCTTTCCACTTACAAATTTCAGTGGCAGACTCTGGACAGATTAACTGAGTTCTGAATCATAATGCGTCATTCGAACTTGGCGGACCTCCTATATTGTTGAGTTGAAATATAATTTGAGTTGCACACTTTGATGATTGATTCTTTTAAACAATATATTTTTATACCCTGCACCATAATATGGAGGGTATAATTAAATTTGTCATTCCGCTTGTAACACATATAAATATTGGAAACTATATATTCTTGATCAGCATAGAATTCTAAGTCGATATAACAATGTCCGTCAAAATACAGCCCAAAATTAGTAAGATAAATCGTTGTAATTTGGTATAGACGTTTCTACTACTCCTAGGATGTTTGGTATTGAAAAGGGACTATATCGGTGCACGTTTTGATATAGCCCCCATAGAACGGTACCTCCCGATTTTCGGTATTTTGAAGGTTATGACCCTAATATCCCATCGAAATGCCTGAAATATGGTATTTTGTATTCTTTGAGGGTATAACACTTTCCACCTGAAATTTGTCGGTATAAGTCTACGCCTTGATATAGCCCCCATAGAACAGTACCTCCAGATTTTCTGCATTTTGAAAATTGTGGCCTAAACTCCCCAATGAAATGGCTGAAACTTGGTATTTAGTCTTCGTTGGGGTACAACAATTTTCAACTGAAATTTGTGGGTATATTTTTTCGTATAGCTCCCATAGAACAATATCTCCCGATTTTCGGTATTTTTGCGGTTTTAGCCTCATTTGAAAATTGGTATTTGGTCTTCTTTGGGGGTATAACACTTTCCACCTGAAATTTGTCGATACAAGTATACGCCTTGATATAGCCCCCATAGAACAGTACCTTCCGATTTTCGCTATTTTGAATGTTACGGCTTCAATATCCCACCGAAATGCTTGAAATATGATATTTTGTCTTCTTTGGGGGTATAAAACTTTCCACCTGAATGTTGTTGGTGTAGGTCTACACCTTTATATAGCTCCTATTGAACTGTACCTTCCGATTTTTGGTATTTTTAAGGTTTTAGCCTCATTAACACACCGAAATAGCTGAAATTTGGTATTTAGCCTTCTTTGGGGGTGTAAAACTTTCCACCTGAAATTTGTCGGTATAGGTCAACGTTTTCATATAGCCCTCAAAGAACAGTACTTCCCGGTTTTCGGTATTTTGAAGGCTGGAATTTGGTATGTAGTGGTAATGGTTGAAAGTTGGTATTTAGTCATCGTTGGGGATATAAAACGTCTACGTCTTAATTTTGAAAATTTTGGCTCCAATATCCCACCGAATATTTTTAATTTGATATTTAGTCTTAGTCGAGTGCATACAACTTTCTACCTGAAATTTGTCGGTATAGGTTCACGCCCCCAATAAGAGGAAGATCTTAGTACTTTCATAAACGAAAGGAAACTAACACTGTGTGTAATTTTTTGAGTCAGTTTATTAACCATATTCTGACACCGCAGCGTGATAAAAGTCCAAAAATAAGAAAATACATGTCCCGGCGTTTTAAGACGAGAGCTAAAAATTTTCCTCTACGAGTAAACCCAAATTCTTAGCGGTTTAGAAGTTACGTTAGGTCAGGTCTTTGGAGGCCATAACCGCGAATGTTGAAGTGATGGGGACAACATTCGCGGTTATGGCCTCCAAAGACCTGACCTAACGTAACTTCTAAACCGCTAAGAATTTGGGTTTACTCGTAGAGGAAAAGTTTTAGCTCTCGCCTTAAAGAATAACAATTGTGAACACATAAAACCCATTCAACCTCACCTTCAAGGTCAAAATCGTCAAAGTCAAATTTCCCTTTTAATTTTTTCCCAGATTTTAGTCTGCAGATATCAAACCGATCAAAATTGAAACAAACAACCAACTAGAAAAATGTACTTTAGATCTTATTAAACAACTTTCTGGAACATACGATCTCTGTAGAAGCGATTCTTAATGGTAAAAATAGCAAATCAAATGCGATTTTTACCATCTTTTTTCGGTTCCTGCTTCATAGATACTAAACGGTTTAAAATTAAAGAAAACAATGGACCATATCTATGACCGTTTCTTAAATGTAAAAATAGACAAAAACTTTTGTAAATATTCGATGTTTATACTTTTTCTCCGATTCCGGTCCACAGATACAGAACCGCCCAATAATTAAGGATACACTCAAGTAAAAAAATGTACCCAAGATTTCACTAAACAACTTTCTAGAACATAAAAAGATTCGTGGCACACAATGTAATTGTTCCTATTCACTTTAATACAGTTCGTGGTGAGGAGTATAAAAAGTCCGGCCCGTTGTTTCCTGATCTGACCTTCGACAAAAGTTTGCCTAATTTGACATGGAATGACTCATAAACTATATTATATGCATTACAATTTTAAAAATTATTAAAAAATAAAAATAATTTAATAGAGAAAATAATTTTGGCATAGCATTAAAGTTTTTTATTGTGGTTTTATTTATTTTTGCTTCTATTTCGTATTTAATTTAAATTATTTGAATGTTTATTTTCAAAAAAATATTAAAAAGAATTTGTTGTGTTGTTATGCGGTTTAAGTGTTTTAGTGGTGGCAGTGGTAATAGTAATACATATACATTTACTAACACAAATAGAATTGCTAACGGGTGTTGGTGAGTTGAGGCTAAAATATGAAACATTTAACTTTATATTGTGGAAAAGAGAACAACCTGAGAGATTTTTCGTTCTACTTCAATGAAATGTTAGATAAATAAATGCAACAACATTTAAATGAAAACAGAAAAAATAAACGTTGATTTAACTGAGCTAGAATGAATGTCATCATGCATATACATATATACACACTCACATACATGTATAAATATTACAAGTTTCGAAGGCTAAAAGGTAGTTTTGTGCACACAAAAAGGATCATCGTTATAATTACAAGTATCCTATAGCAAGAAAAAAATTCTGTACCAGCCTAGGCTTTCTTTTTTTGCTTTAAAGGTATATATTTATATATAAAACAACGAACAGTTACTCGTTGGTTGTTTAAAACTACTAAACACAGCTACTGACGATTAAGATGTTGGTAATGATGATGATGTTGGCGGTGAGAGAACGATGATGAGTCTATGCCATGTGCCGCTACTTATACGTTGGAATGGAATGCTATGTAGGTCATAGTCTTTTCTGTCTGTTTATGTCAAAAGTTCGAAATGTTTGCAGTGTTTTGTGTTTTTTTCTGTCTTGTTTTGTTTCATTCGTTTTCCTTGTTGTTTCTGGCCTAAGGTCATAATGTTACTGTAGCTTGGCAGTTGGAATTGAAACAAAAAAAAACTTCAATAAGAATTTTAATCACCGAAGTGATTAGGAGAAAAAAAGACATTAGCGTATCTCATATTACCAGATTTGACGAGGGCAGCGGCCAACGTTGTAATACGCCGTAGACGATAAAGTTTTTGTTCCATGGAATTTGTGAGTTTTTTCTTGTGAAATGACATTTGGATTAGCAAGAAATTGCTTTTAAGACAATGAGAAGAATCAATTAACTCTCAGAATGTATTAAGGTTTAAATATATTAGAATATCAACTAAGTGTCCGCAACTTCATTTGTGGCAACTTACAAATAAATAGTAAAATTTTGCGAAACTTTTGTTGGGTGAAACATAAACAATATACCCTCAGAGATATACCCACAGTCTGTGTGGATTGAAATACATTTTTCCCAAAATAAACTTATGTATTTGGGGTGGTTTTCAAAATTTTGGGCGAATGAACCCGTAAAAATATGGATAGGATTAAAGCTCAAAAATTTGCGGGGATACCGATAGATAGGGAGTTACCGGAAGGGGTGTACCTATAAGCACCACCTTCGAATTTCATCTAATATTATAGACTTGTATAGACTTGCCCCTGAAAAAACTTTTACTGTCGTAATTGAGGCAGCGGATGCAAGTTGCTTCAATAAAAATCAAAGGGATTCGAGAGCAGGTCTTAAAGTGAATTTATCCAAAGTTTTGTGTGGGAGGAGGAGTGGACAAATATAGTCTATATTCGAACCTAATCTATATCTGGTATATATACCAGAATGAGTGGACCGATATGGCTTATCTCCGAATTTAAACTAAGTTTGCACAAAATATTACGAAGGCCACATGTTGGGCAGATCCGTTCTAGAGCTATCTTGCGCTCCAACCACTTCCCACGGTGTCACAGGGTTTTTTGCAACTTTCAAGCTATTTTCTCACGAGGTATGGACCTGCCGCTAATGATACTTGTTCCATCGTATGGGCGCAGTGAATACAAGTTGCTAAAACAACAAGTAAGAAAGTATCAGTCAGCTGAGACGACAGAGATATACCCTCAGCCTGTGCAAATTGACACACTTTTTTCACAAAAAATTTATGTATTTAGGGGGTTTGAAAATTTTGGTCGTATGAACCGACAATAATGTTGATTAGGATTAAAGTTCAAAAATTTTGCGGAAAAGTTACTTAAAGGAATGGACCGACATAGACAATGGGGGTGCCATAGGGAGTTTTTACACCCTACGGGCTGTATTCTCAAGAAGTATGGACTTGCCCCTGAAACAACTTTTACCATCGTGATTGAGGCAACGAATGTAAGTTGCTTCAACAAAAATCAAAGTGATTCAATAGCAGGACTTAAAGTGAACTTATCCAAAATCTTGTGTGGGAGGTACGGGATGGAGTGGACAAATATAGTCCATATTCGAACCTGATCTATATCTGGTAGACATTATGAGAATGTGTAAAGTATGGACCAAATCGGTCACTCCCATCAAGAGTTATCGTGCGCACAATTTTTCCGAATATTTTTGAACTTTTGTGGGGTAGGTACCTGAAAGAGTGGACCTATATGGCTTATCTACGAACTTAAACTAAGTTTGGAAACAATATTACGAAGGACAAATTTTGGCCGGAATCGGCATTCCCGTTCGAGAATTATCTTGGCTTCCACCCATAAACATGTTGTCATAGGGGTTTTTTTTTCAACTTTCAGGCTATTTTTTCAGGAAGTATGGACTTGCCCCTGAGGAAACTTGTACCTTCGTATAGGGGACAGTGAATACAAGGAGTTACAACAAAAATCAAAGCGATTCGAGAGCAGGTCCTAAACTGAACTTTTCCAAAATTTGGTCTGGGAGGTACTCGAAGGAGTTTACCGATTGAATCCATATTGGAACCTTATCTAAGTCTGGTAGAAATTTCACGATGTGCAAAGTATACATTAAATCGGTTACTTCCTTCAAAAGTTATCGAGCACTCAAATTTTCCGAACACTTTCGAATTTTTGTGGGGGAGGTACCGGAAGGAGTAAACCGATATAACCCATCTTCGAACTTAAACTAAGTTTAGACAAAATATTACGAAGGCCAAATTTTGGACCGAATCGGTTGATCCATTCGAGAGTTATCGTGCGCACAAATTTTCCGAACATTTTCGAACTTTTGTGGGGGAGGTAGGTACCAGAAAGAGTAAGCCGATACGACCCATCTTCGAACTTAAACTAAGTTTGCACAAAATATTACGATAGCCAAATTTTGGAGCAAATCGGTTGATCCGTTTGAGAGTTAATGTGCGCACCAGCCAGCCAGACAGACAGACGGACGGACATTGCTAAATCGACTCCGAATTGTCTGAAACACATTTCGTACAAACATACTTGAAGTCTAAAACCATTATTTCGATGAGGCACATTTTGCCCGTAAATATATACCCGAAGCCTCTGAGAATTAAAACCTTTCTTCTATTGACAATATCGAATTGAATACCGACTACGCAATCGAAATCCTTTTCCCCAATAATTATGTATTAGGGGGGTTAGTTAAGGCGCACCGTACATGACATTGTTTTATAAGGAGGCGATACAGTCACGGCATTGTCTCAATTTGAACTTCTATATCTCAAAAATGGTAAAATCTACTAAAATGTCATACAGGACAACTTTGTAGAGGATTTTCAGTGCTACAACATTTTCTCTAATCCCATTTAAATTGGTCTTACGGTTTCCAAGTAAAATCGTGAAAGCTTGAAAAAACCCCTAAAAATGTGAACTTTGATCGCGATTTATTAAAAAGGACTCCGGCGATTTTTTTTTTATTTTTCGCATCTATAAACATTGTAGTTTCAGAATCCGCAAAAACTTCCCAGGTTTAAGCACCTTCCATTTAAGGTTGGTTCAGGCGCACCGTGTGTTGCGGAGGAGGTACCTGAAGGAATGCATTGGGATAATCAATTTTGCAATTGGATCTTATTTTGGGAGTTATTTTTATCGATAGACAGCCCGCCCTCCAGTCAGAGGTTTTGAACCACTATGTCAAAAGGCATGGACTTGTCCACGACTTGTCGACTACAACAAGAACAGAACCACAAGAAGCAACATCGGCATACATTTTAAAGGATCTTCAAACAGACCCTACACTGAACATAAACAAAAATGTTGAATTTTTCTGAGGGAGGTACCTTAAGAAGCGGACCTATATATAATCGAACTTTATATACGATTCCCATAAACATTAACATGTGCAAAGTATGGACCAAATAGGTCTTAATCTTTTGTGGGGAGGTACCGGAAAGTGTGGGCCGATATTGCCCATCTTCAAACTTAAATTAAGGTTGGACAAAGTATTACGAAGGCGAAATTTTGGACTGAAAAGGTTGATCCATTCGATAGCTAACGTGCGCTCCAGCCACCACTCGTGGTGCCATAGGTGTTTTTTTCACCTTTCGGTCGTTTTCTGAGAAAGTATGGACTTGCCCCTAAAAAAACTTGTACCGTCTTATTGGGGGCAGCGGATACATGTTTTTACAACAAAAGTCAAAACGATTCGAGAGCAGGTCTTAAACTAAACTTTTCCTAAACTTTATGTTGGAGGTAACCTAAGGATTGGATCGATATAGTCCATATTCGCAGAGACATAGATCTTTCGAGAGTTATCGTTCACACCATTTTAGCAAACAGTTTTGAACTTTTGTGGGGTAGGTACCCGAAGCAGTGGACCGATATGACGCATCTTCGAACTTAAACTAAGGTTGGACAAAATATTACGAAGGTCAACGTTTGGACCGAATCGGCTGATCTCTTGGAGAGTTATCGTGTGCTCGTTAGTCTTAAGGGATTTGTGTACTAAAAGATTATAACGTTGTAATGAGAACCAGAAGAACTAATAAAAAAAAATATTTAAAATGGACCCATATTCATATTCGATCTGGATATAAGTATATGATGAATATAATGAAAAGGGTGGACCACTCTCGATGGTGATCATGCTCAGCATTTATTTTATTTGATGGTTCCAGCGTTTTTTTTTTTGAGCTTTTAAAACGGTCCTCAAAAATTCCTTAATTCAAGATTTTTTTCAGTGGGCCATATTGTCCATCTCCGAACTTGAGTTTGGAATAAATATGACCATAAAAAAAGATTAAATTAAATCGAGTTCTCAATTCATGAGTTACCGCAGCAACAATAATTTTATTTGGTTATTCTGGGCTTTTTATAGCTTTTGTACTACTATCTTAGGTAATCAGGTCACATGGACTAACGATCCTCTAAACAGTCTATGTACTCCAATAAATCGCAAATTGTTGAAATTTAGTGGACGAGATTTTGAGATATGTGTGTGTCCATCTGTCCATTATAAGTTGTAATCAAACTCCAGGCCGCAATTTTGGACCGATCGTCACGAAATTGTGCATGGAGATCGGGTTTAAACCACCGTTGCCAAATCTTCAATGGTGGAAAACTACCCCTCAGTAACGTTGTCGTCATTTTCTGAGTATTTCAGTCATGAAAAACTTCTCTACAAGTGGTGTCTTAGGGCACGCCGTTCGGACTCGGCGGTAAATTGTTGTATGTATATATCCCAGTGGGTGCCCTCACCTTTATGTAAAACTTCTTTACAAGTGGTGTCTTAGGGCACGTCGTTCGGAAATATGAATCCAGGTGCACTCATTGATATGAGAGAAGTCTACTTTGTCCTTTATGGGATGTTTGTGGAACAATTATTATACCCTCAGCCTTTAGGCTAGAAAGGGTATATACACTTTCATACGGGCAAAATGTGCTTCATCGAAATAATGGTTTTAGACCCCAAGTATGTTTGGACCAAATGTGTTTCAGACAATTTGGAGTCGATTGAGCAATGTCCGTACGTCTGTCTGTCTGGCTGGCTGGAGCGCACGATAACTCTCGAACGGATCAATCGATTCGGTCCAAAATTTGGCTTTCGTAATATTTTGTCCAAACTTAGTTTAAGTTTGAAGATGGGTTATATCGATCCACTCCTTCCGGTACCTCCCCCACGAAAGATCGAAAATGTTCGGAAAATATGTGTGCACCATAACTCTTGAATGGAGTAACGGATTTGAACAATACTTTGCATATCGTGAAATATCTACCAGACTTAGATGAGGTTCCAATATGGACTCGATCGGTTCACTCCTTCGGGTACCTCCCACACAAAATTTCAGATAAGTTTAGTTTAGGACCTGCTCTCGAATCACGTTGATTTTTGTTTTAGCAACTTGTATTAACTGCCCCTCATACGACGGTACAATTTTCATCAAGGGCAAGCCCATACTTCCTGAGAAAATAGCCTGAAAGTTGCATAAATCCCCTATTACACCGTGTGAGGCGATTGGAGCGAAAGATAACTCTCGAACGGATCTGCCGATTGGGTCCAAAATTTGGCCTTAGTAATATTTTGTCCAAACATAGTGTAAGTTTGAAGACAAGCCATATCGGTCCACCTCTTCAGGTACCTCCCCCACAAAATTTTAAAAATGTTCGGGAAAATTGTTCGTACGGTAACTTTTGAAGGGAATGGCCGAATTGGTCCATACTTTACACATCCTAATATATCTACCAGATATAGATCAGGTTCAAATATGGACTATATTTGTCCACTTCATCCAGTACCTCCCAAACAAAATTTCGGATAAGTTCATTTTAAGACCTGCTATCGAATCACTTTGATTTTTGTTGAAGCAGCTTGTATTCGCTGCCTCAATTACGATTGTAAAAGTTTATTCAGGGGCAAATCCACACTTCTCAAGCAAACACCCCGAAGGGTGTAAAAACCACCTATGGCCCAATATTTTTAAACCCCTCTAAATACATACGTTTTTTGGGAAAAAATTGTTTCAAAATACACTGGCTGAGGGTATATATCCGTCGGCCAAGCCGACGGATACTTTTTTACTTGTTATATTATTATTTAAGCTTGATGTGATGTGATCACATGGTCGGCCCCGTCCGGCTATAGCCTTTGCTTACTTGTTTTGTTTTGCCTTATTAGGACAAACGTCATTTTTAGATTGATATTTGAAATAATTCTCTTTTCCTAAGACCTAAGAGGTACATTGAAAAATTAGGATCTATGTTATACGTTTCGAGCAAATGGTTTACTCCCTCGAACTCGAACCACTCGCACTTTTATGGTGGTGGTACCAAAAGATTTGAATCAATATGGCCCTGATATAATTTTTGATAAAATATTAAGTGGTACAAATTTTGAACCATTTCGGATGATGTGCTGAAAAGATGTCGTGAGACCCTGCGTGACGGACTGTCTGTTTCAGACAATTTGGTGTAGATTTAGCTATGTCCGTCCGTCTGGCTGGCTGGCTGGTTGGAACACAGGACAACTCTCAAACGCATCAACTAGCTAAAGCGCTAATAGTTCAGTCAAAATAGACATTGAAATAGCAAAAATTCCCACAAAACTGAATTTTGGAGGAGAACTAGGGTTTCCAATTAGAAGCAATATCCTAAAAGTACCCATCGATCCCAAGTGTGCAAAAACAATTATTCGAGGACAAAGGTCAAAATTTAGGGATTTTTTAGGTTTTCGAATTTTGAAAACTCTGGGTCTAATTAAAAAGTGACTCGAGCAAATATTGTAGACAGACAAAAGGGAAATACGCACATATTCAGGTGAACCGACTGAAATAACCGGAGTACCTAAAGGCTGAGGGTATAGTAATCCCTTAAATTAGGATGTGTAATGCCTTGCACGGTGACAGCCCACCTAAGCGACATCTAGATCAGAACAAAAACAAAAAATCTCAATGACGACCTAACACAAGGTTTAGTCCTACTCCTTATATACTGAATACTCACTCTAGATTCTATTTATCCATTACCTTCAACACGAAACTCAGTTGAAGGAATCAAAACGAACTTTAATATCAACCTTCCCTAAAACAATGTAAGATTTTCACCATCAATTTATTCATTCATTCCATCAATCCTTTAACAATTTCCATTTCCTTAATGTCCTCCCTTTTTACACATTTAAAAACACTTTTTTAAATTTTGTTTATTCACATTTACAAAATGACAAAATGTGTTGTAAACAACTCGTTACGGAAATTTATTACAATCAATTTTCCGGAACAAAGAACTTTACTAGAGTTCAAACGAAAAAAGTTATGGGAAATGATATCACAATCGAAAACAATCTGTTACGAAACCGAAATAAACTAATTTTACAAAAAACCTGTGGGTTGATAAAAAATCCTGAAATTCTTTACATATCTTTCTTCATATGTGTGTTTGTTCAGGAAGAAATTTATGACTTTTCAATGTGTATCGAGTAAAAACATTAATTTGCTTTCCACCAGCGCGTATGACTGTTATAACATATTGTAGTCGGCCAAATAAAGCAGTCATACGCCACCTGGTAAGATAAGAGTCTCATATTTTTTTATTCATTATTTATGTTCCGTTTTACGGAACGTTGCTCAGTGGGAAAAAATACTGATCTAGAGTGCAGAAAATCAGAAAATGGACTTGAAAGAAGACATGAAACAATAGTACAGTATTAAACAATAGTACACAATAAATGTGGTCTGTAGAGTGATTCTGTGAAAATTCGCCTTTGGTCCCATACAAATTTGTATAGGGCCAAAGCCGAATTTAAAAGAAATCGCTCTACAGACCACATTTATTGCCCAATCGATGAAACAGTTTACCAGTTCTTTGTAGTGGCTAAACAAGTAATCCTACAAAAAATTTTCAAAATCGGGTCAGATTTTAATTTTAGCTATATTTAGGGCCCATGGAATCTCTGAGGCCCCAGTGGCACGTGTTAACATATTCCGATTGAGCTCAAACTTTGAAAATCTTAGTTTTTAACAAAACTAATCATTTTGGGAGGGTGCCGCATAAAAAAATCCGACATCGATTTTTTAGTATATCTATAACATAAACAATATAAGTTACAGCCGACAAATTTCTAACATTAACCCACCCCAACCCAATCCTGGCATAGGCGCCCCACCCCCAACATATTTCATAATACGAATAATTTTGGTATTTATAATTATTTTTTGAATACAAATTATTTGGATTTCTATTCTTTAGATGTTGTCTGTTAACGGTACACGGTGCTCTTGAAACAGTTTTAAATGGAGGGTGCTTACACCTTGGAAGTTTTTGCGGATTCTGAAACTACAATGTTCATAGATGAGAAAAATCAAAAAACAAAAAAAAAAAAAATCGCCGGAGCGAAATTTATGTCTAAGTGCAGTTTAAGGTCTGTTCGATGATCCTTGGAAAAAGTATACCGATGCTGTTCGTTGTGGTCCCGTTTACAGCGACATTATGTTTTCCGTGGACAAGTCCATGCTTCCTGGTATACTGATCAAAATGTTATAGTATGACCCACTAAAGTGACTAGTAGGCGCTATACAAATCGAAAATATATGACCCCTAAAATAAAATAAATTTCCATGATGGACTATGTCGTTCCATTCCTTCAAGTACCTCCTTCGCAACATTTTGAACTTTAAACCTGATCCACATTTTTGTCGGCAAGTTCAAATGTCCAAAAATAGCCACAGAATTCTGTACGTAGATGAAAGTTTCGATTCATATAGACTATCTTGGTCGGCAAAGCCGACTGATTCTTTTGTTCTTGTTTGATTGGCAAGTCCATAATTCTTGAAAAATTACCTGAAAGCTGTAAAAACACCTACGGCCAGCAAGTGTAGTGGCTGGTGCACCCGACAACACTCGAACCGAATACCGCGTTCGCCCACACTTTGCATATTGTAATATTTCATCGATTATTATATAAAATTCGAAGATGGTGCTTATAGGTCCACGTCTTCTGGGACCTCTCCTACAAAAGTTCGAAAATATTCGCTAAAATGGTACGTGCGATATCTCAAAATGCAATAAATTTGGTACAAACTTTGGATCTCGAAATATTGTGCTCAAACTTAGTTTAAGTGCGGTTATGGGTATACTCAAAGATTCTTTGGAAATTTTTACCGAAGTAGGAGTACTTTCGGCCCTGTTTTTCATGGGAGAGTCAATGTTTCCTGATAAAATGGTCTAAAGGTCTAAACTATATGGTGACTGGTGGGCGCGATATATATCGAGAGGAGTGACTCCATCCCTTTAGGTAACTCCCACGCAAAACTTTTGAGCTTTAATCTAAATCCATATTTATACCCTCAGAATTTATGCTAACGAGGGTATATACACTTTCATACGGGCAAAATGTGCCTCATCGAAATAATGGTTTTAGACCCTATCTATGTTTGGACGAAATGTGTTTCAGACAATTTGGAGTCGATTGAGCAATGTCCGTCTGTCTGGCTGGCTGGAGCGCACGATAACTCTCGAAGGGATCAACCGATTCGATCCCAAATTTGGCTTTCGTAATATTTTGTCCAAACTTAGTTTAAGTTCGAAGATGGGCTATATCGGTCCACTCCTTCCGGTACCTCCCCCATAAAATTTCGAAAATATTCGGAAAATTTGTGTGCACGATAACTCTTGAAGGAAGTAACCGATTTGATCCATACTTTGCACATCGTGAAATTTCTACTAAACTTAGATGAGGTTCCAAAATGGACTCAATCGGTCCACTCCTTCGGGTACCTCCCACACAAAATGTCGGATAAGTTTAGATTAGGACCTGCTTTCGAATTGCTTTGATTTTTGTTGCAACAACTCGTATTCATTGCCCCCCATACGACGGTACAAGTTTCATCAGGGGCAATTCCATACTTCCTGAGAAAATAGCCTGAAAGATGCAAAAAGCCCCTATAACACCATGTGTGGTGGATGGAGCGCAAGATAACTCTCGAACGGAACTGCCGATTCGATCCAAAATTTGGCCTTCTTAATATTTTGTCCAAACATAGTTTATATTCGGAGATAAGCCATATGGGTCCACCCTTTCAGGTACCTCCCCCACAAAAGTTCAAAAATGTTCGGAAAAATTGTGTGCACGATAACTCTTGAAGGGAATGACCAATGTAGTCCATACTTTGCACATTCTAATATAACTACCAGATATAGATCAGGTTCGAATATGGACTATATTTGTCTACTCCTCCTGGTACCTCTCACACAAAATTTCGGATAAGTTCACTTTAAAACCTGCTCTCGAATCGCTCTGATTTTTGTTGAAGCGATTGCATTCGCTACCTCCATTATGACGGTAAAAGTTTTTTCATGGGCAAATCCATATTTCTTAGGAAAACAGCCCGAAAGGTGTAAAAAATCCCTATGTCACCATGTGTCGCTGTCGGAGAGTTCACCCGATTTGGTCCAATATTTGGTCTTCGTCTTATTATATCCAAACTTAGTTTCATGGGGCAATACCGGTCCACAACTTCCGATACTTCTACCCAATATTTAAAAAATGTCACTAAAATGCTAGGACGATATCACTTGAATGGAGCAACCAATTTAGTCTAAACTTTGGATCTCCTAATATTTTGTCAAAATTTAGTTTAACTTCTAAAATGGTCCATTTCGGTCATCCATAAGGGTACCTTCCCCACAAAGGTTCAAGGTTTAATTTGGCCCAAACATTGGATCTCCTAATATTTTGTCTAAATTAATTCAACTTCTAAACTGGCCCGTATCGGTCCTCTTCTTAGGGTACCCCCCACAAAATTTAACATTTCTGTCTATAATGGACCAAGCCCGTCCATTCCTTTAAGTACCTCCCACGCAACTTTTTTGAACTTTAATCCTAATCCACATTTTTGTCGTCCAACTCACAAGGGCCACAAAATTCTGAAATATATATTCGTTCTGTCTGTAGATGAAATTTTAAATTCACATATGCTGAGGGTATATATCTGTCTGCAAAGCCGACTGATACTTTTGACTTGTTATCTATTACTTTTAACTTTATTATAAAAGATGATTTGGGTATGATTGGAAAGTTTTCACATCTTGTGTGTTCCTAGAAATTTAGTCTATTTGTACTATATAATGAGCTGGGCGTAAAAAATAACATCCTGCAACTATTGGATGTTATTGTTTTACGGCCGTTATGCAGTACAAATCTTCAATAATTAACATCTTTCAATAGAAACTAAATGTCATATTAATCCTCCTGCATATATCCTTGTCATCAATTGACATGCAAATTGTTAATCAGTTCAGCTGTGATGATCCTATTTTATGTCAACTACCAAACTTTGTTATTCTGTCATTTGAAAATGTCAATGATGTCTGTGATTGTACAGGGTGTAGTATAACAGTTTAGATGTCAAAAAGAAAGAAAGACATGAATAAATGTAAACAATGGTGAACTGGTTGCGAAGATATACACAAAGACATGCAAAATGAAAGGATGATGGTAAACACATGAGTGTGCGAGTGTGTGTGTGTATAAAGAACCTATATCAAAAATACATACATGTGGATGGATGTATGTGTATGTATGTGAAAGTGGATGAACTACTCTACTCTCAGGTGCAAATATAAATATAAGTGAGTTAAATAAGGCAGTTACACTATGAACAACAAACATACATATCTAGGCAAAGATACAAAGAGTGCATGAGCACACAAACACAAACGTAACAATGTTGTGTGTACTTAGATATGTTTGAGTGTTAAAACATCAAGTCAAATGTTGAAAAATAGGTTTCAGTAAAGAGTAGTGTCGTTTGTTGGTTTCTTTTTTCTTCTTTATTTGTGAGGAGTTCACGTTTGTAGTGAAGTTGGGTTTGTACGAGTGAATGTGTTGCCTTTGTAGAGAATTTTCTTCATCATTCCGGTTTTAAAGAACATAGAGGAGAACCATGAAAATTGAAATATGCCGTAGGAAAAAAATTACAAATAACTAGGAATTATAAAGAAGAAGAATATTTATAAAAAACGAAAACTAAATATTGAAACCATAAAGGAAATTTAGAAGAAATATTCAGAAAAGAAAAAAAGAGGTGTGTAAACATTTCAATATTTACAGACCAAGGGCGAGGGAGGAAAATCTTAAAGATCAAAAACATTAGAATGAAAAGAAAAAAATAATAATAAAATACACAGAAGAAGAGGAATAACTTCAAACGCATTCACATGCGAAGAAGAGGAAATGTGTTAATCTAAGACAGAGATAGAGAGTGGCAAAGAGTTAGGGTAGGGTTAGAAGGTAGCTCAGAAAGTTTGTTTTTGACACACACACCTACACAAGCATACATACATATATTGTCATAGAATATGTACGCATGGATGTGTGTGCATGTGTCAGCTATTGCTTTTATTTTTCTTATTCAAAAGCCAAAAAAAAAAATAGAAAGAAAAAAACGGAAAATCAAACAAAACAAAAAACATAATTGAGAACATCAAGCTCACACAGAAACGCACACACACACAGTTATGTACACAGAACACAAAACAAATTTTACCTCTTGTGGTGGTACATCATAAGTACGTGTACGTAAGTCCACACGAGCGTATGAATCAATGCACGGCAGAATGAAGAATATACCTAAAGTGTCATCGTTGGCATCATCACCATCATCATTAGTTTTGTTGTTGTTGTCGGTGTTTGTTGGTTGGTTGGTTGGTGATGTTTACGTTTGTCATTTTTTTGTTGGTTTGTTATGTGATTTTAGATTTTATACAGGTGAGACAGAGCATGTGTGTTTGTTTGTGTGTTTGATGTCATTGTTGTCGTTGTTGTTATTATTAACAAAGTGTTGGTGAAAAATTAGTTAGTGTGTTTGTCAAAAAATAGAAATAGTTTAAAGAAGGAAGGAAGTATTCAATACAATGTTAATTACAAGTGATATTGTCTGAGAGAGCAGATGTTATTATCTATAGGTGGGGGTCTTTAGCTAGACACTGTAGTACTTACCCGGTCCTTTGGCACCACCTTGCATTAAACGACCCAGTCGAAAAATAACAGCTCTTTCATATTCTTGCACCACCTGTGAAACATAAAAGAAAATACGCAGGGAAGTAATTATTGAAATCGTCGATTTATTAATAAACACAAAAAGGGATGAGGCTGGGTTTGCGCCCGAGCTTTTTTCAGATCAAATTTCATTTGAGAAAAGATATACATATTTTATTAAATTATGTGGAAAATTATATGATTGAAAACAAGTGAAGCAGAAAGTCTATGACTGTATGAAAACTATAACAGGAGTGGTGAACAGAGAAGCTCCCATATCGCTCATTTACTCAAAGAGTGCCATATCTATGGGGTGGCGTAGAGGATGAAAGATACAAAGGAACGGCCCTGATCGGACATTGACCTCCCCGTTGTGTCACCTGGGGAGCTGCCTTTAACACCCGTTATAGGTAGCGAGCTAAAATTTGGATTTGGGCGTTGGGGTAGTAACCCTCCCCTAGAAAAAGCAGCCTACTATGAAAAAACGAAAGAAAAGTAAAACAAACCCCTCAAAAGTTTACGAACCCCGCAAACGTTTTAACGACCATGATATGCGAATCTGCATCTGGAATGTTCGCACTCTTTATAGAGAAGGTGCAGTATACGCATTGGTAGATATACTTGAAAAGAACAAGGCCGACATAACTGCCATACAGGAAATACAATGGATTGGTAAAGGCGTCTCCGATAGGCAGAGCTCCGATATGCTCGTTTTTAATCGCGATTGAAAAGTACTCGCGAGTGGGAGTACTCGAAGAGTGCGAGTAAAAAGTCCGATTTGCTTGTTTTTACTCGCGAGTGAAAAATACCTGCGAGTGGGAGTACTAGAAGAGTACGAGTTTTACAAGAACTTTACTCTCCACTCTTTTGTTTTATTTGGGAGCACTCGCGAGTACGCTTGGGTTTTATTTGGGAGCACTCGCGAGTACGCTTGGGTTTAAAAATAAGAGTGCAAGTGAAAATACTCGAAATAGAGTACGAGTTTACTCGAAGAGTAAAATCGAGTAAAAAAATATTTTTTTGCGAACAGGTTCTGATGTTCCTGTGGACTGAAGGTGGGTGGTCGGAGTCCAGAGGATGTTGTTCCGAAGTTCGGAAGAGGATGGTCGGAGGTCCAGAGGAGGTTGTTCCGAAGTTCGGAGGAGGGTGGTCGGAGGTCCAGAAGAGGTTGTTCTGAAGTTCGGAGGAGGGTGGTCGGAGGTCCAGAGGAGGTTTTTCCGAAGTTCGGAGCTGGTTGGTCGGAGGTCCAGAGGAGGTTGTTTCGAAGATCAGAAGTGGGTGGTCGGAGGTTGTTCGGAACTCCGAACTCCTTCCTCTGAACCTCCGACCACCATCATTCGAACTTCGGAACAACCTTCTCTGGACATCCGACAAACCACCTCTGAACTTCGGAACAACCTCTTCTGGACCTCTGAAATTCCGAACAACCTAATTCGAACATCCTGACAACCTCATACGAACCTCCGAACACACAAACGGCCAAAAAATAAATTTTTCCTACTCGATTTTACTTTTTTTTACTCGATTTTATTCTTCGAGTAAACTTGTACTCTACTTCGAGCATTTTCACTCCCACTAGTTTTTTCTTGCAAAACTCGTACTCTACAAGTACTCGTACTCGCAAACAGTTTTCACTAGCGAGTAAAAACGAGCAAGTCTGAAATATGCTTCGCGAGTCACGAGTACAAATAGAGTATACCCGATTTATTTTTTCCACTCGCGCGAATACTCCCGTTCGAACTCGCTCGAATTTTACTCGCGAGTAGAATTCGAGCGAGTATTTCGGAGCTCTGCCTAAAGGTGACGCACTGTACTATAGCTGTCATGACACAAAGCATGAGTTTGGTTGCGAAGTTGGGTGTAGTTGTTCGGAGGTTAAAACATCTGGTCTCCAGCTTCACCCTAGTGAATGAAGGACTCGCTACAACTCGATTAAAAGCAAAATTCTTCAACATCAGCTTTATTTGCGCTCATGCTTACACTGAAGACAAGGACAAACAGACCAAAGATACATTCTACAAGCGCTTAGAAGACATAAAAATTGCGCTGCCCATGACATAAAAATTATTCTGGGCGATTTTAATGCCAAAATTGGAAAGGAGCATATCTTTGGCCCAACAGTCGGGAAATTCCGTCTCCACAGCGAAACATCTGACAATGGCATGTGGCTGATAGTAGATGGTAGTTAACAGTACCAGATTTAAGCATCTCGATATTCATAAGGGTACCTGGGTGACTCCAGATCAAAGAACAAGTAATCAAATAGATCATGTTGTGATAGATGGGAGACATTCATAGAGCGTGTTGGATGTACGGTCGTTCCGAGGAGCAAACATAGATTCGGACCACTACCTTTTTGCAGCAAAGATACGTACATATCTAAACGTTGCAAATAAAGCACGAACTTGTATCTGTTCGCGGAAGTTGGACATTGGTAGGCTGCAAACACTACAGATAGCCACAGCAAATTCCACTCAACTAAGCCAATTGCTTAATGAAAGCACTCCTCGCCAAGATAATCAGCACAATGGCAAAATATTGCCCACTCCATGCAAACAGCCGCAAAATCCATACTTGGATAACAGAGAGATCCACCAAGGAATCCATGGTATGATCAGCAGTGTCGTGCTGCTACCGAAGAGAAAAATGCGGCATATAGAGCCACTCTGCAACCAGTAGCAACGCGTAGCGCACGAGATAGGTATCGGGAGAAAAGGAGAAATGTCTTTTCCGTAGGAAAAAAGAGAATTGGAAAGGCGGGAATGTGAAAAAAATCGAGATGTGCAGGAGCCAGAATGAAGTCCGAAAATTCTACCAAAGAGAGAAACATCAATTTGATGGCTTTGGTAAAGGCGCATGCTCCTGTAGAGAGAGATCAGCAATGTTATCTGGTAACTGATACAGATAGTGTGCTAAGGATATGAAAAGAACATTTTTCGAAACTGTTGGTATCCGAAAGTAGCGAAGACGGCGAAGATACCACAATCCCAGAAGATGGTATTGAATTTATACCGCCCAGCCAAGATGAGACAGCTATGAACCGGCTGAAGAATCATAAGGCAGCAGAAGCCTATGGCTTACCAGCCGAGATGTTCAAAATCGGAGGCGACACGCTGATAAGGTGTATTCATCAGCTAGTTAGCACTATCTGGCAGTAAGAACGAGTACCCGACGATTGGAACCTTAGCATCCTGTGCCTTGTCCACAAGAAATGAGATAAGACTGTATGCTCTAACTATAGGGGCATAAGTCTTCTCCCTATTGCCTACAAGATAGTGTCAGGGATAATGTGCGAACGACTAAAGCCTATGGTCTATGGAATAATTGGGCCATACAAATGCGGCTTTAGAACTGGCAAATCCACCATTGACCAGATATTTACCCTGCGGCAAATCCTGGAGAAGACCCAAGAGATGCAGATCGACACCTACCACCTTTTTGTCGATTATAAAGTAGCTTTCGACAGCCACCTACGTTCAAAGGTATTCCAAGCCATGTCTGATTTTAGACAAAATATAAAATTACTACTTGGTCAGTCTTTTCAAAGAGCTAGACAGATATCAGTGCTAAATTTTTGTGCTAAATCAAGCATGATTTGAAGTATTTTAGTACTCCATAAACTCAAAAAACTTTTCTTATTTGATTTATGCCAAACTCATAAGCTGTAACTCATTGAGTTTAACTAATAAGCTGTAACTCGTTGAGTTTTAGAGATATATAGAATAAAAAAAGAAAAAAAAATCTTAAATAAATGCAAAAATTTTTTTTAATACTTACTTTAAAGCAGACAAATAAACTAAAAGGTAGTGTTAAAATCACCAGTGCTACCGACAGGACTATTAATAATGTGCCACATGTTGAAGATTTATCTCCGATATCCTCTTCCGCTGCAATGAGAGAAAAAAGAGAAAAAAAAACACAAAAAAACAACAGATAAACGGCAATGTATTAGTAAGATAATATACTTTAAGCGGATTACACTGTGCGACAACCAAAAAAATGACAAGGAAAACTGAGTAGATTATGAAAGTAGAGCTAAAAATATGAGACACGTGTATCGGCGTTTTTAATGTTTACATCGGAAAAGAACCATAGTAGGCAGGGTAAGTTCCGCCCGTTTCTAGTTTTCTTTGCATTTTAGGTATATAGTGTCTTTGGCAACTTTACTGAGAATGATATGGGGAATATTTTTTAAAATTGTAACCATCATGCCGTTCATCAAAAGCATCTTTTTGGTCCTTTTTTCGAAAATCTTTCAAAAACTCCTTTTAAATGTGATCACATCGAATTCAAATATCCTACAAAATTATTCGCAATAAAATTGTACTATAGGTCTTAGAACACACCAAATCTGTTTATCTTATCTAATTGCTAGGAATCTCTAAAAATGAAAAACACGTTTTAGGGCTAAAGTCGGACTTTATCTGAGTTTATTTAAAGCTGTCTCACAAAACAATTTTAGAGAGATGATGTCAAAGACAAAAATGTTCTTCATTAAATTTCACTATGGGTCACCAAAGAACTGAAATGTCTATTTACATTATATATCATGAAAATATCAGTATCAATTTTGCTGAAAAACATGAAAATATTTCCCAATTTCTTTGATGAAATTTGTTTCCTTCTTTTTTTCCAGTTGATACCTGAAAGTAATATAAAACTTGGTTATAAGTGAAAACTGTCAAAAGAAGAAAAATTCTACACAAAATTTCCTTATAAGTTTCGGGATAAACCGTACATCTAGGTACACTAGTTTCTTATGAAAATTTGATTTCAAATTTATATATTTTAGGATGAAATTATTTGTTTTAATTTCGGACTGTCAATTTTACATAATTCCATACTGAATCAAAATCTGGCAAAATCCTTCACTTTTTGGGGATACTGTCAGTAAAAGAAATGTTCCAAATCAATTTTCACTATGAGCCTCAGAATAAAAGAAATCTGTATATAACATTCTTATCAGCCTTTATTTTAGAAATAGGCTTTAGGGCCATATTTTAAAATTTTTATCCAGACTTTCGTTGTGATTGGCCACTATAAATATCTTATTGATGGTTTTGGTTATGAATTCATACAGAAGATATTGTGTGCTTCATTTAAACAACTTTTGAAATGTTTGTGATGAATACACATATATTAGAAAAATATAGAAAACCCAGATCGGACTTTGTAAAATTGTGTATTTTTAACTTAATTTACGTAGTTAGGAAAGGTCTACGGCTATGGTCCAGTGAAAATATGATTAGATAAGATTTACAGATTTGGTGTGTTCTGAGACCTTTAATCAAATTTTATAACGAATAATTTTGTAGAATATTTGAATTAGATATGATCACATTTTAAAGGAGTTTTTTTGAAAGATTTTCGAAAGAAGGACCAAAAAGACCCTTTTGATGAACCGCATGAGGGTTAACATTTTTAACAAAAATATTTCCCATATCCTCCTCAGTAAAGTTGCCAAAGACACTATATACCTAAAATGCAAGGATTCCAAGATATCTTAACTCGAATATTTCGAAAAAAAAAACTAGAAATGGACGGAACTTTCCCCTCCTACTTTGGTTACTTTCCGATGTAGACTTTAAAATCGCCGATACACGTCTACGTCATCTACTCGATTTTCCCATAATTTTGAAAAAATAAAAATTTTGTTGCACAGTGTTATTGGATATTGCAACAGAGCAAAGAGCAAAACAAAAAATGAAAAGAAAACAAATCAAAGAAGGAAAAATAAAAGTTTCATTTCATCGACAGTTATGAATCATAACGTGAGCTTTAATAACTGTTATTGTCCACTTATTATTCATCCTGAACAAAATCGTATTACAGAAGATAAATGAATTCTTTCATTGATATTTATGGTGGCATATCATTTCTACTTTTGCTACTCCTCTGCAGGTAGTTCCTCTTCCTGCTAAATTTATACGACTTAAGTAGATAGATGGAAGAATGATGAATGAATATTCATTCGGTTTTAGATTTATGGTCGAATAGATAACAGTTTTGCAGTTTTAAAAAAAAGTAGTTGTAGTACATCAAATCGACCTATACATTGTTAGTTAGCTGGTAGGGAAGAAAATGCATGCACATATTAATCACTTACAGTGACTGTGTACGGTATAAATGGTTACACGTCTCTCGCGTCTTCCATCAACATCTGCAAGTAGACACAAACACACAAACAAACAGAAACATACAAGACGTATGATAAATTTGTTAGTCACACTCGGCAGGAGTTGGGGGATGGTATGACATTCATACATACATATTTGTGTCTTTATGTTTGTTTGTATGCATATGGAAGTGCATGCAGTTTGTTGGTATGTATGTGTGTGTGGATTCTTCTGTTTGTTGTTAAGCAAATATGTCGGTGTAAGTTGATAACTGCCAGAACGCTCAAAAATGCATGACAACACTTATAAAAACACAAACGCACACATACTTAAATGAGAAATGTCATACTCTGCGTTCTTCCGTTGTTTTTGTTTTTGTAACAGGAAGCGCGTTTTCCATGAAATATGAAACGAGCATTCTCGAACAAAATTTAAAAATTTCGTAACAATAAAAAGTCACTTGAAAACACTTAACTTAATTGCTTAACTATGTAACTGCTTACATGCATACATATGTACATCTATGTACAGTGTTACTTAGATAAACCCTAGTACGTTGCATGTATTCAGTATTGCGCAGAAAAGGTACGAATCAAAGACTTTAAAATATGTAATGTAATTTTAAACATGTAAAAAAGAGTAAAGTGCGGCCTTGCCGAATATTTCATACCCTCCCCCAATTGAATATTTTTTAGTTTTGTTTCCAGCCCACAATTTTAGGTGGAAATATTTTGTGACCACACATAGTCATATGCCAAAATATCGCCAGAAAATGTATCAAAAGAATGTCATCAATCGGGCGAGTTACTTAAATGGGGACTTAATCAAAGTGTGAACAAATTTTGACATTTGTTCGTGGAGAAGTTTTGCGATCACTGGGAACCTCAAATGTCAAATTACAGATAGTTCGGTCAATAAATGTAGCTAAATTCTTCAAAACACATAAAATGGGGAGGTACCATCATATGGGGCTATATCAAAACATGGACCTATGTTGAAATATTTTTTGTGGACCCGTTTTGTGAACACTGGGAACATTGATTGTTAAATTTCAAACGATTCGGTCAAAAGACCTAAAATCAGGGGCACCCCCTGATAGGCGCTGTTGCAACACATGGACTAACATACATACATATGTTGACAATTATTGGTGGAGAAGTTTTGACACCACTGGGAACCTGAAATATCAAATAACAGGTAGTTTGGTCAAAAAGTAGCTACAATTCTCAAATAACCTATAATCGTGAGGTACCTTTATATGAGGACTACACCAAAACATGGTCCTGCATTGACAATTTTCAGTCGAGAGAGATGTTATGGCCGCAAGAAACCTCAAGTGACAAATTACTGCTTGTTCGGTTAAAAATTGTATCTTAAATCTTCAAAATAACAAAAATCGGAAGGTACCGTTATATTGGTGCAATACCAAAACATATGTTGGTAATTTTTAGCTGAGGAGTTTTGTTACCACTGGGAACCTCAAATGGCAAATTACTGCTAGTTCGGAAAGAATGTAGCTAAAATTCGCAAAGTACCGAAAATCGGCAGGTACCGTTATATGAGGGCTATATCAAATCATGGAACTATGTTGACAGTTTTTAGTGGACATGTTTGTGGCCACTGGGAACCTAAAATGTGAAATTACAAGTAGTTCGGTCCATAAGTGTAGCTAAAACCCGCAAAATACCGAAAATCGGAAGGGACCGTTATATGAGGGCTACACCAAAACGTGGACCTATGTTCACAGTTTTTGGTGGAGATGTTTTGTTAAATTGCAGGTAATTCGTTCCCAAAATCCGCAAAATACCTAAAATAGGGATGTATCGTTATATGGGGGCTATACCAAGATGTGTTGTGACCACTGGGGATCTCAAATGTGAAATTACAGGTACATAGTTCGGTACATAGAGAAAGATGAACAGACCAAGAATAAATTCTAATAGCCCCTGGATAGAGCATATAACCGTTGCCCTGTTCTATGAGATTTTAATGATAAAATTGGGAAGGAAAATACTTTTTGCCTACACTGTCGGTATGTTCAGTCTTCATGACAAAGAAAATGAGGGCGATCGATTTCACCGGCAGAGACATGATAGTGAGCAGCACTAGGTTCCAACACCTCTACATACCAGGCCAGATCGATCATGTTTTAATAGACGGAAGACTCTCTTCCAGTGTATTAGATGTCAGATCGTTTCTAAGAGCGAATATCAATTCGGACGATGTCCTTGTAGCAGCCAAGGTATGTACACGTCTTAATGCTGCGACAAATGTGCGGAAACCTACTCTGTCCACATGCTGGAAGACTACACTCCTTGTCTCCATAATGTGCAAGCGTAGTTGCAAAAAATATCCCTCTTTCTTTAAACTGCCGCAAAATCTTTACGTGGATACCAAAAACCACCAACTAAAAATTCATGGTACGAATAGAAGAACAGAGCATGGTAGGGAATAGAAGATCAGAGCAACCCTGCAGTCATTAGCAAGACGAATCGCCAGGAAAAACATCGGGAGAAGGGAAGCGTATTTTCCGGAGAAAAAAGAAAGAGCAACAAAAACGTAAGTGTCAGAAAGTCGAGATGTTAACGAGCCAGAATATGGTAGGACAGTTTTAGCAGAGTGTAAAACACCAGACATGGTAGTGAGGAGCTCTAGCTTCCAAAAGCTCGACATAAACAAGGTCACTTGGATGACCCCAGGTGGGAAAAACCAGAAACCAAATCGATCATGTTGTAATAGATGGAAGATACTCTTCCAGTGTGTTAGATGTCAGATCAATTCCAAGAGCGATTATCGACTCAGACCATTTCCTTGTAGCAGCCAAGGTCTGAACTCGTCTTAATGCTGCGGCAAAAGTGCGCAAGCCAGGACGGAAGCCTACTCTAAATGAGTGTTTGCCACCCAGGCAACGTGAGGTCAAGACAGCAATTAATCGGCTGAAGAACAACAAGACAGAAGGAGCTGATGTCCTGTCTGCCGAACTGTGCAAGACCGTTGGCGACACAGTGATAAGGGGTATACCTCACTTGATTAGCAAAATTTAGATAATGAGAGCATATATATTAATTGGAACCTCAGTCTGATATGTCCCGTGCACAAGATAGCATGCAAGGTGGTTTGTGCCAACTACATAAGTCTCCTACCCATAGCACATAAAGTGCTGTCGGGCGTATTGCGTCGACGGCTAAAACCTATGGTCAATGGAATAATCGGGTCATACCAATACGGGTTTAATAACACTGTGCAATGCTGGAAATGCAAACAACTTCTAATGCGCATTTTCTGAAAGTACATATTAAGACTACAAAAACCTTAATTGGGTTTTGTGTTGTTAGATCGGATTTAGATTTTATGGCCTCATCTAAACCGACCTAAAATGAGCCTTTTTTCAAGTGATCGGACCTTTATCTCCGAAACTAATAAGAAGTTTGCTTTGCAGTCTTCAGCAATATTGTAGCCCTAAACTAGAAAAATCTGCATCTGGCGTATCAAACTCGTTAAAATATAGAAAAGTTTACATAATTTCTGGAATTAAGGTCAGTAGCAACTACGCTGTTGTGGGTTGAACCAAGTAACCATTATAAAAATTTTCCAAATAATGTGACCATCAATTCTTCAGAACATTCTGAAACTCTAAAATGGTTATTTCATGTTGTTTAAGGGGTATTTTATAAAATAGCTTCTACAAAACATATTTCAAACAATGTTTACACAGGCAGTTTATTCTCATGTTGGGGATTTCAATAAATTGTTGGAATATTTACCAAATTGTTGTTGAAAAAATTGCTAGGAACAAGGCGATAGAGTCATTTTACAACATTACAATGGTTTGAAGAGTTGTGCATTACATTCCAGCGAATATTTTTCCAAAAGGTAATATTAAGAAAAATTCAACAGTTTGGGAGATACGCTGCGAAATATACACAAATTATAGAATTTTTAGATATATTATAAAATTTGAGGCAATAAATGCAGCTTTTAGAGTTCACTATTCCTCCAAATATTTTCTTCTTGCTCTTATCTACAAGTTTGCTGCAGAAGTCAAAACAAGATTCATGATGGTTTGAGAGATACAGCCCCGATTTGTTATAAAAATTCGATATTTAACCATGTTTAGATGAGGCCATAAAATCCGAACCCGATCTAAGGAAAGAAAACCCAAATATGGTTTTTGCCTCTTGGTCCTCTACTTTCATAAAATTCTGGACAGAAGTTGTTTGCACGAGATTGGCTCAAAAATGTTGCACAGTGTAATTGTTCCACAAACATACCAGTCCGGACAAGGGAGACTTATCTCATATCAATGAGTGCACCCCGATTAATATTAGCTCAATGATATGTGACCTACTGTTTATCGACGAGTCCGAACGGCGTGTTTTAAGACACTACTTTTAGAAAAGTTTTACATGGCTAAGATACTCAATAAATGTCGCCAACATTACTGAGGGGTATTTTTGCCACCGTTGAAAATTTGATGTTGCCTGGCCGGGAAACCCACGACCTTCAGCGTGCAAGGCGGGTGTGCATTCCATTGCACCACGGTGGCACCCATACGGGTTTAGACCTGGAAAATTTTCTATAGATAAAATCTTCACCTTATGACAAACTCAAGAGAAGACCCAATGAAAACACATACATTCTTACCATTTATTCGTCGACTCTAAAGCCACCCAATAAGCCCACTAAGATATGCCTGAGTTTGGCATTTCTCTAAAATTAAAGATTATGCAGAAAAACATTAACTGACACGAATTTAGCAGTTAAAATAAAAAAGAATCTGGCTCTGGATCTATTTCCAATTCTAGGAAATTGGCTGTTTCGATGTGTTGTAGCCACAAAGCTACTACAGATAGCTGAGTAGGTTTGGCAGGGCAGTTGAAAAGGTACAGTGTGTTGTGCAAACGTTTTAAGGACCATGATCTGCGAATCTGCACCTGGAATGTGCGCACTCTCTATAGAGAAGGTGCAATTTACGCATTGGCAGATGTACTTGAAAGGTACAAGGCCGACATTACTGCCATACAGGAAATACGATGGAACGGGAAAGGCGTCACAACAACACCTAAAGGTGACCCACTGTATTATAGCTGCCATGACACAAAGCATGAGTTTGGTTGCGGATTTGTAGTTGATCGGAGGTTAAAACATCTGGTCTCCAGCTTCACCCCAGTGAATGAAAGGCTCGCTGCAATTCGATTAAAAGCCAAACTCTTCAACATCAGCTTTATTTGCGCTCATGCTCCCACTGAAGACAAGGACGAACAGACCAAAGATATATTTTACGAGCGCTTAGAAGAAACTTATGACCCATGACATTAAAATTATACTAGGCGAATTTAGGCGAGGTGCAAACATAGACTCGGACCACTACCTTGTTGCAGCAAAGGTACGTACCAAATTAAATGTAGCAAACAAAGTGCGAACAGACACAACATGGAATTTGGACATCGGTAAGCTGCAATCACAAAAAATAGCCACATCATATTCCACTCAACTGACCCAACTGCTTAATCAAAGCACTCCTCGTCCCGATAACATATCAGGACAATGGCAAAACATTGCTCACTCCATGCAAACAGCGGCAAAATCAGAACTTGGATACCAGAGACCTCCTCCAAGGAATCCATGGTATGACCAGGAGTATCGTGCTGCTACCTAAGAGAAAAATGCGGCATATAGGGCTACATTACAATCAGTAGCAACGCGTAGCCTATGAGAGAGGTATCGGGAGAAAAGGAGAGAGGAGAAACGTCTTTTCCGCAGAAAAAAGAGAGAGATGGAAAAGGGAGTGTGCACAAATCGAGATGTACAGGAGACAGAATGAAGTCCGAAAATTCTACCAAACAGTGAAAGATCAAACAGATGGCTTTGGAACTGGCACATCCTCCTGTAGAGACCAGCAAGGTAATCTGGTAACTGATACAGATAGTGTGCTAAGGATATGGAAAGAGCATTTTTCCAAACTGTTGGTATCCAATAGTAGCGAAGTCGACGAAGATACCACAGATCCAATCGCAGAAGATGTTATTGAATGTATACCACCCGGCCAAGATGAGGTAAAGACAGCAATAAACCGGCTGAAGAATAATAAGGCAGCAGGAGCTGATGGCCTACCAGCCAAGCTGTTTAAAGCCGGAGGCGACACGCTGATAAGGTATGCATCAGCTAGTTAGCTCCATCTGGAATACGTACCCGACGATAAGACTTTATGCTCCAACTATACGGGCATAAGTCTTCTCCCTATCGCCTACAAGATAGTGTCAGGGATATTGTGCGAAGGACTAAAGCCCATGGTCAACGAAATAATTGGACCATAACAATGCGTCTTTAGACCAGGCAAATCCACCATTGACCAGATATTTAAGATAAAGAGGTTGCAGGCAAGGAGACAGCCTTTCGTGCGACTTATTCAATATTTCGTTGGAAAAGGTTATGCGAGATGCGAAGGTCAAAAGAAGTGGCACAATCTACAATAATAGCCACATATTACTTGCTTATGCTGATGATATGGGCATCATAGGACGATCAGTAAAAGAAGTAACCGATACCTTTATGAAGGTCTAAGGGCAATCTGCTAAAGTGGGTCTGGCGGTAAACGACGAGAAGACCATGTTGATGGTGTCGACGCGCAATGCTACCATTGAGATCGGACTAACTGTTGACGTTGGTTCCTATAATTTTGAGGTAGTAAATGACTTCGTATACCTCGGCACCGCCATAAACACAACAAACGACATCAGTTGTGTATTGAATTTTGTTGGCCAACAGATGCTACCTTGGCTTAAGTAAGCACTTCAAAAACAAAGCCACAACTCGTCAAATAAAAATAACGCTTTACGAAACACCGATACTACCCGTACTGATGTATGGCTCCGAAGCCTGGGTACTTGCGCAGGCAGATATGGCAGTACTTGGCGTGTTTGAGAGAAAAATTCTTCGAAAGATCTACGGACAAATCTGCGTTGACGGTGAATATCGACGTCGTATGAACCACGAGCTGTATCTGCTGTACAACGACATCAATATTGTTAAACGTATCGAGATGCAGCGATTGCGTTGGCTAGGCCATATAATAAGAATGAGCGATGATGAACCCTCTAAAAAGGTGTATAAAATCGAGCTACATGGCAGTGCACGCAGAATGATGTTCCACTGATTTTACCAATTTTATGTGCCCAATATCATTTTCAGTTTATTGCGTATAATATACAATATTAATTACATTTAATATTCAGAAAACAAGAGTTTAGAAATATAAAATTTCTGTTCTACCAATTTAACTATGTAACTATGGAAGTAGGACTATGTACTCATCAGTTTAATTAATTTTATGAATTCTGGTTGAGCTGTTACTTTCCTTCTAGAATATTTTTAATAGGGAATCAAGAATTATAATGAGACTTCATAACACCCATGTAGGAAATGTCAATAGTGAATCTATACTAGAGATGGGCGCGTGCCTAAAAATTAGGCACGAACATGCACGAACACGGACCAAAATTTTTATGCACTTTCACGCACAAACACGGCGTTTTTCGAGAAGGCACGAACACGCAAACTCACGCACGAAATTAAAGAAAAGATATATCGATATAGTTGTACATTTATTTGTTCAAAAAATTCATATGTTCTAAAATATACGTATTGCAAAATTACGTAATTAAGTTAGAGCTCAAAAGTCTAGTTCGTCTTTCGTTGAAAATATTTCCAGATGTGGAAAAAAATCTCTCGCTCGTTGCTGAGCTGACGGGTATAGCCAAAATTTTCCAGGCTAATTGTTTTAAATATTTTAGGTTCGACTGTTTCCAAAAGTTTAAAACATCAGTCTGGCTAGATACGGCATCCGCTAAATATGTATCAATTTCTGTATCAATTGGAGACTTTTCAATTTTTCGTCTTTTTGCCAAATTTTGATCCAAAAACTCTGAAAATTCGTGTAAATGCGGCATTGTAATTTCCTCCTCATCATTAGAACTCTCTATGTTCTCACCTTGTATATTACGTCATTTCTTTTATATTCTAATAAGAAATGCATCTCCTTAAACGGCGGAAATAAGAACGTCCCTATAAGATGTGTCATTGTTGGCACAAAGCGTTTAAGCAATGATTGTTTAGTTTTAGCTTTCAAATCTTTCATGAATTGAGAGTCAATGGTATCAATTGAGCAAACTTTCAATAGCTTTTCAGACCAAAGGGTAAAAATGTGCATAGTAGGGTATTTTTCCGAGCTTAATTTTTCGGAACACTCTTTGAAAATTTTGAGAAAAGGCAAAAGAGGTACTAACAATGAAAACTTTAAGTCAGATATACGATTCCCAATTAGGGAAGAGGGTGTTTTACAATAACATCATCCATAACTAAGTTCAAATTGTGGCAAGCGCAAGATATACGTTTAAATCTTTTAAGAGCCGAAATAACGAATGAAATTTTTTGGCCCTCGATATCAGCCATGTGAATATATACTAAGAATATTTTGGTCGGTTTTACATTCTTGTTTGATTTTGTGTTTAGTATGGTCTCTTGCACGACTTCTAAAGGAAGCCCAAAAAATTAGCACGATCGTAACACATAGTGCAGGTCGTGTTTAGTCGTATCGTGCAAAATCGTGTCGAACAAAAAAACACGATCACGCACGGCCAAAAATTTATTCCGGCACGACACGCCCAAACACGGCGATTTTCGGGAAGGCACGAACACGCACTACTCACGGCACGACACGCGCCCACCTCTAATCTATACCGACAAATTGTAGACAACTCATGTAATTTCCAATAGACATTTTGTATGAACGTGTCATTCGAAAGTCACTAGTGACTTTGGAACTAGTACATCAGTAGTAAGTCAGTAGCTGCTGAGGGAGCATGTGTTGACATTAGATGTAGTAAGTCAGTATAGACATTATTGGTTGTCAGTCAATATAGACATAGGATATAGTAAGTCAGTAGTTCATCAAGGGTCATATGGAGACATTGGTACCAGAGCGTCACTATTAGATTTTTTTGTCTATTTGAAATTTTTTATAGTACATTTAGAAATTCAGTGAATTTCTTTAATCCGAATGTACTATAAGATAATGAACTTAGTTCAAACACCAAACTTTTGCTTAAATTGTAAATTTTATTAAATAAAGTAAACACGGTGCTCTTGAACGATTTTTCTGGGAATCCGCAAGGCATATCAAATGGAACTGAAGAAAAAGTTGTAGCAGTGAAAATTCTCTACAAGATTGTCCTTTATGATATTTTCGTAGATTTTACCATTTTTGAGACATACAAGTTCAAATTGGTACAATTCACTGACATGTATTATAAAATAATGTCATGACTACAATTTCCCAACTTAAACTTATATATCATAAAAGTGGCACAACCTTTATAGAGTTACAAAAGCCAATCTTATTGAGGATTTTTTACAGCTATATGATTTTTCTACTCCCATTTGATAAGACTTACCGTTTCAAATCGTGAAAACCTAACAAAATAACCTAAAAATGTGACATGAACTTCTATATCTCAAAAATAGTAAAACCTAGGAACAAATCGTAACGGTCAGTCCTAGAGAATTTTTACAGCTATAACATTTTCTTTAGTCCCATTTCGATAGGACATGCAGTTTCCAAGCAAAATCGCGAAAACCTAAAATAAAGCTGAAAATGTGAGGTTTGACCGCGATTTATTTATGAACATTGTAGTTTCAGAATCCACAAAAACGTCCCAAGTATAAGATCCTTGCATTTAAAGTTGGTTTAAGAGCACCGTGTAAAATAAAAGTAAAGATCGTTGACAAAGTCACCATAATTGTAGACAAAGTGGTGACATGTCGACACTTGTAACATGTCGACACTAGACCCCAGGCTTCCTACAGGGACTATGAATATGTTAATATTAAAATTCATACACTAACACATACATACATGTGTGTCGTTTGGAAAGAAATTGAAAATGCATGAACACGTAATATAACCTACGTAGCTGTAGGAATTAATGAGTTCCTTAAATATGCAAGAATTTTATTTAAAACTAGAAAAGTCTCCCCTTGTAAATTTGTTTATGTTCGTGGGAATAACATCTAACAACTACCCTTTGCTTCTTTGTCGAAAACATCAAATTAATAAATAGGTTGTTATAAATGACAAACTGTTTATTTGAGCTACTGTAATATTTATGTCCTTGTCCTTAGCAAATTATATCTTTGGACACTAACAAGGTGGAGTTCGTGGAGTTTTAGTGGCCATATTAATGCATTCCTATGCCATGCCTGGGCTTTATGATTTTGCAACTTGATAAGCTTAACCCTGTCGATTGCAGTATATTTCTATGAAGATAGTATTGCATTTTTTATAGGCGCTAAATACTTATCCTGCCGAACAAGATGCCCCAGGCACTTCATCGTTTAATCCTATACTGTACCACCAGATCAGATAAGCTGAACTGTTTTGTCTTCAGTCAAAATATATCTCCACAATCCATTAGTTTCTCCATGCACGCAAATATAAAATTGTACCACACCTAATAAATTTTACCAGTAATCAATTTACCAAAGTCAATTTTGTATGACCACATTTAAAGCAATTTAAATGTAACATCTTTATTATCGCTTCTTTGAACATTGAATTCATATTGAACAAATATTAATTCGATATTGAATTCTGGGAAAATTCTGGGATGACCATTTGGAAATGGGAAATGTGCCCATTAGGGTGGGGCGATTTGTATGGAAGGAAAACAATCATACTGGGAGCTTCGCATTTCCGATTGGGATTGTACTGAGCAAAAAAGTCCACTAGACCATATGTCTACGGAGAAAATCGAACTTTCCGATGAAGCGGAGTGTATTTACAATTTTAGCGAATATTTTCGAACTTTTGCGGGGAGGTACCGGAAGGAGTGGACCTATTAGCACTGCCTTCGAATTTCATCTAATATTCCAAGAAATATTACGATAAGCAATCTGTGGACCAACGCAGTATTCGGTTCGAGAGTGGTCTTGAACACCAGCCACTACATACATATGCTGGCAGTAGGGGTTTTTATACCCTCAGCATTTATGCTAACGAGGGCATACACATACACTTTCATACGAGCAAAATGTGCCTCATCGAAATAATGGTTTGGGACCCCAACTATGTTTGGACGAAATGTGTTTCAGACAATTTTTTAGTCGATTTAGCAATGTCCGTCCTTCTGGCTGGCTGGTGCGCACGATAACTCTCGAACGGATGAACCGATTTGGTCCAAAATTTGACTTTCGCAATATTTTGTCCAAACTTGGCTTAAGTTTGAAGATGTGTTATATCGGTCCACTCCTTCCGGTACATCTCCCACAAAAGTTCGAAAATGTTCGGAAAATTTGTGCGCACGATAACCCTTGATCGAAGTAACCGATTTGGTCCATGCTTTGCACATCGTGAAATTTCTACCAGATTTACATGAGGTTCCAATATTGACTCAATCGGACCATTCTTTCGGGTACCTCCCACACAAAATTTCGGAAAAGTTCTGTTTAGGACCTGTATAATATATAACGGTATAAGCTTTATCAGGAGCAAGTCCATACTTCCTGAGAAAATAGCCTGAAAGGTACAAAAAGCCCTATGATATCGTGTGTAATGGTTGGAGCGCACGATAACTCTCGAACTGATGAACCGATTTGTTCGAAAAATTCGAAGATGGGTTATATCGGTCTACTCCTTCAGGTACCTCCCCCACAAAAGTTCAAAAATGTTCGGAAAAATTGTGAACACGATAACTCTTGATGGGGGTGAACGCTTTGGTTCATACTTTACACATCCTAAAATATCTACCAGATATAGATCAGGTTCGAATATGGACTATATTTGTCCACTCCTTTGGGTACCTCCAACACAAAATTTTGGATAAATTCACTTTAAGACCTGCTCTCGAATCTCTTTGATTCTTGTTGAAGCAACTTGCATTCGCTGCCTCAATTACGGCAGTAAAAGCTTTTTAAGGGGCAAGTACATACTTCTTGAGAAAACAGCCCGAAAGTTGTAAAACAACCCCTATGGTACTATAGGTAGTGGGAGGAGAGCTCGAACCAAATGCACTTTGGATATTATAATATTTCTTCGAATATAAGATGAAATTCGAAGGTGGTTCTTATAGGTCCACTCCTTCTGGTTTCTCCCCCACAAAAGTTCGAAAATATTCGCTAAAATGGTACGCGCGATTTCTTATAGACGTAGCAACCGATTTGGTCCAAACTTTGGATCTCTAACTATTGTCGAAACTTAGTTTATGTTCAAATTTGGGCCCTATCTGTCCAATCCTTGTGTACCACCAACACAAAGGATCGAGGATCCTTTGGACATTTTTACCTGTTTACAGCGATATTATGTTTTGCGTAGGGTAGTGGATAAAAAAGCTCTACCTCTCGATATCCCCGCAATTTTTTGAGCTTAAATCCTATGCATACTTTTGTCGGTTCATACGCCCAAAAGTTTGAAAACCCCTCTAATAAATAAGTTTTTTGGAAAAATGTATTTCAATCCATACATGCTGAGGTTATATCTCTGTCGGCTTGTTTTTACAGCTTTCGGGTCTTTCCACCCAAAAAACTTGTACCATCGTAAAAGGGGCCTTGAGCGCAACCTGTTGCACGAAATATAAAAACAATTCGAAAGGAGGTCCTAAACTGCACTTTTGAGTGGGAGGTATCGGAAGGAGTTTACATATATAGTCCATAATTTAAACTGATCTATGTCTCGTAGAAATATCACGATGTGCAAAGTATGAACCCAAATTGGTTATTGCCTTCGAGAGTTATCGTGCGCACCATTTTACCGAAAAGTTTGAACTTTTGGGGGGAGGTACCCAATGGAGTGGACCGCAAATATTGCCACTTTTTTGGACAAAATTGGTTTATCCGTTCGAGAGTTGTATTGTGTGCTTCATTCGCTACACATAGCATTTATGCTAACGGGGGTATATACACTTTCATATGGACAAAATGTGCCTCATCGAAATAATGGTTTTAGACCCCAAGTATGTTTGGACTAAATTCATTTCAGATTTGTGCAATTCAATATTTCTACCGGGCCAGCTGATCTGTTTCCATAAGTCAAAAGCCTTATATGTAAATAAATATGAAATTGTACCACCCCTAATAATCTGTAGATGTTTACCTTGACGGCCTACAAAATCAATTTTGTGTGGCCAAATACTAAGCAATTTAAAATTAGACTAATTATTATCGCTTCCTTGAACATTGAATTTATATTCAATAAACATTAATTAGATATTGAATTCTAGGAAATTGATGACCATTTGAAAAATGGACATCAAATGTCATAAAATATACACATTCATCCATACATATGCACAGTGAGACAAATAAATGTTTTCAAACGATGCAATATTATAAAACAGAATCTCCCTTAAAATCAATGATAGCTTTGTTCCTTTACTTTTTTAATAGTAAAAGTAGCAAAAGAGAAAACTGCCAAAATTGTTCTCACGTCAAAAGTTTTACACAAAAGTAAAGGAACGGAAAAATAGTAGATCTTTCAGCGATGTCAAAAAAACAAACATGGCTGCTTAAAAAAATAACAACAAACAAAATAAATGTCACTGTTTTTTATATTTTATTTCGTTGGTTTAAAATTTGTATTATTTATACTTATTTTATTTCATTTCTTTTTATTTTGCTTTGACAATGAGCGTTGTGTTCTTTTTTCTTTTGTCTTAATTGTCAAATAAATTTCAAATTAGCAGTTTGACAGATTTTCCAGTTTTTATACCACGAAATTTGTCGAGCAGAAAGTGAGTAGTGAAAGAGAAAGGCATTTTGGCATGCTCTCTCTTAAATTTTGTTTCAAGTTTTACTACTTTTTGGGGTTAAGAAACGCTTTCCAAGTTAAAAATAGTAAAAGTAGTAAAGCTTTAAGAAACTTTAACGTAAAGGAACAAAGCTGATATAACACAAATAAAACTTAATTATTTATGTTATTGTATATTAAACTGTATCTTAAAATTTTTACAATGTTTTTACTTTTATATAAATAAAACTCATTTAAAATAATGTTATGTGTTTTGGTTTTACAAACATTTAGTAGGCTGACTGTATGTCTGTGTGAGTGTGCCTATGTGACATTATGACCACTTTGTTGTGGTGTTGGAAAATGTTTTTAATTAAAAAGAAACACAAAAACCACACAAAACTAACAAAAACACACAGCGAAAATGTAAAATACACACACACACACACGGTGGCTCACACAAACAGTTGAGCAAATATTTTGCCATTAAACAAACGAGCAACCATACAATACCACAAAACAAACGATGTAATGACAATAAAGATGGGCGACACGAGGAGGAATAGGGGACAAAACCAAAAAACTAAATAAACACCGTGCAAAAAAAAGGAGGCCAAAATAACAAAGGCCAACGCACACACATCCACAGAGAGCGAGGCACAGGGAACGGAATGGCTTACTTGGTGTATTTATGGGCACAATTGTAGCTCTTCTTTGATCCACAATGGACAGTGGTTTCATTGCGGACGTTGTAGACATCATTGTCATCGATGTTTGCATCTTGTGGCCTAAACAGGATCAATAGACCGTAAAACAAAGCAACACTCTATGTAGAAGAAGATGATGATGATGGTGATTGGAGAACAGTGGTAGTGTAAATGATGTTTTGTGTCAAGACCCAAATCTCCTGCAGTTTTGAGATGGCAAAGACCGCTAAATCACTTGAATCAATGGGAAATAATGGCAGTGGTCTTTAGTTTTCTTTTTTTAATTTTTCATGGCGTTTTTGTTTTCTTCTACTTTGTCTATGTTGTTTGTATTGGTTTTGTGTTTTGTTTAACGATTATCACTTCTTGTTGTTTATTTGTTTGCACACTTGTCTCGGTTTTCGTTTTCTTTTTTGGTTCACTGGCCTAGCAAATTTTTAGAAAGGATTTTTTTAATTTTTATTGTTGTTGCCACTATTCTGCTGTTATCTTTGTTTTGTTTAATTTTAAATTGCCCATCGGGGAGCGAACACCATGACCCCCAACAACTATGCACATGGGGTTGAGTTTGGCATTGTGATTTGTATTGTATTCGAGTGAATATTAATGAGTTCTATATACATATATATTTTTTTGGAAATTGGAATTTTAAATTCATTTATTCAATGACCTTTAAATATGAAATTTATTAACAACCCAGCAAAAATACTCATTAAAAATTGGCCTACTTTCTCATTATTTTAACACGGGCATGTCATAGGGTGTAAGTACTTATTTTTGGCACTTTAAAGTAAATAAATAAGTACTTAAATAAGGAGTTACGACTTGAAGTAACCAGGGAGTAACTACTTACTTATCTACTTTTTAGTGACCAAAAAATAAGTACTTACTCCCTATGACATGCCCGTGTTAAAATAATAAGAAAGAAGGCCAATTTGTAATGAGTATTTTTGCTGGGAATGTTTTTTTCTGGTTCTTATAATTTATTTCGTAATGTAAGGTTCTTTATACATGGGTGGGTTACTAACTTGACACTTCAGTACAAGGATTTATTGTTCTTCACGGTGCTCTGGAACCAACTTTAAATGGAAGGTGCTTACACCTGGGAAGTGTTTGCGAATTCTGAAACTACAATATCCATGGATGAGAAAAATCAAAAAACAAAAAAAAAATCGCCCGATCGCTTTTTAAATAAATCGCGATCAAAGTTCACATTTTTAGGCGGATTTTTAGGTTTTTGAGATTTTGCTGGGAAACCGCAAGCCGTATCGAAATGAAATTAGAGAAAATATTGTAGCTGTGAAAATTCTCTACAAAATTGACCTTTATGATATTTTAGTAGATTTTTCCATTTTTGAGATATAGAAGTTTAAATGGGAACACAACACTGACTGTATCTTAAAAAATAATGCCATGACTACAATTTCCCAACTTAAGGTTATATATCATACAACCTAGGAAGAAATTACGAAAGCCATTGTTGTAGAGAATTTTCTCATCTATAAGATTTTTTCTAGCCCCATTTCGATAAGACTTACCATTTTCAAGCAAATCGTGAAAACCTATGAAAATATCATTGAGGTTAATCTTGTGAGAATTTTTCGCGATTTATTTAAAAATCCCTCCAGCGATTTTTTATTGTTTTCTGATTATTCTCATCTACATTGTATTTTCAGAATCCGCAAAAACTTCCCAGGTGTAAGTGGTTTTTATTTTAAGTTAGTTAAGGCGCACCGTAAAAACATTATGAGGAGGCGATACAGTCTTTGCATTGTCCCAATTTAAACTTCTGTGTCTCAAAAATGGTAAAACCTACGAAAATATCATGATGGTCAATTTTGTAGAGCATTTTCACAGCTACAATATTTCCTCTAATTCCATTTCGAAAGGACTTGCGGTTTTCCCCGGTGATTTTTTTGTTTTTGATTTTTCTCATCTACATTGTATTTTCAGAATCCGCAAACACTTCCCAGGTGTAAGCACCTTCCATTTAAAGTTGGTTCAAGAGCACCGTGTCTTATGTTTGACCAGTTTGCGAGGAACATGCTTGCTGACTAATGATAAAGTTATTTCATAACTGACACTACAAAGAGATCAGTGTCCACTTGAGTTGAAAACATGTTAAAAAGTATCTGCCGGCTTTTTCGACAGAGATATACCCCCAGTCTGTGTAAATTTAAACTTTCATCTCTTGACAAAAGCGAATCGAATACCGGCTACGCATGGGACAAATTTTTACCAATGAAAGTGCATGTATCCTCTTGCACTATGTGAAGAATTTTTGGTAAAACGAGTAAAAAAGTATCAGTCGGCTTTGGCGACAGAGATATACCCTCAGCCTGTGCAAATTAAAACCCTTTTTTCACAAAAAAATTATGTATTTAGGGGGTTTCAGAATTTTGGTTGTATGCACCGACAAAAATTTTGATTACGATTAAAGTTCAAACATTTTGCGGAAAAGGTACTTAAAGGAATGGACCGACATAGACCATGGGGGTGCCATAGGGGGTTTTTACACCCTTCGGGCTGTTTTCTCAAGAAGTATGGACTTGCCCCTGAAACAACTTTTACCATCGTAATTGAGGCAGCGAACAACAATAAAAATCAAAGTGATTCAATAGCAGGTCTTAAACTGAACTTATCCAAAATTTTGTGTGGGAGGTACGGTATGGAATGGACAAATATAGTCCATATTCGAACCTGATCTATATCTGGTAGATATTATGAGAATGTGTAAAGTATGGACCAAATCGGTCGCTCCCATCAAGAGTTATCGTGCGCAACAATTTTTCCGAATATTTTTGAACTTTTGTGGGGTACCTGAAGGAGTGGACCGATATGGCTTATCTACGAACTTAAAGTAAGTTTGGAAACAATATTACGAAGGCCAAATGTTGGCCGGAATCGGCATTTCCGTTCGAGAATTATCTTGCGCTTCCACCCATAAACATTGTGTCATAGGGTTTGTTTTTCAACGTTCAGGCTATTTTTTCAGGAAGTGTGGACTTGCCCCTGAGGAAACTTGTACCTTCGTATAGGGGACAGTGAAAACAATATGTTACAACAAAAACCAAGGCGATTCGAGAGCAGGTCCTAAACTGAACTTTTCCGAAATTTTGTGTGGGAGGTACTCGAAGGAGTTTACCGATTGAGTCCATATTGGAACCTCATCTAAGTTTGGTAGAAATTTCATAATGTGCAAAGTATGGACTAAATCGGTTACTCCCTTCAAGAGTTATCGTACTCACAAATTTTCCGAACATTTTCGAACTTTTGTGGGGGAGGTACCGGAAGGAGTGGACCGATATTAATCCATCTTTAAACTTGAACTAAGTTTGGACAAAATATTACGAAAGCCAAATTTTGGACCGAATCGGCAGATCCGTTCGAGAGTTATCTTGCGCTCCAACCACTACACACGGTGTCATAGGGTTTTTTGTAACTTTCAGGCTATTTTCTCAGGAAGTATGGACTTGCCCTAATGAAACTTACAGCGTCGTATAGAGGACAGCGAATACAACTTGCGTAAACAAAAATCAAAGAGATTCGATACCAGGTCCTAAACCGAATTTTTCCGAAATTTTGTGTGGGAAGTACATGAAGGAGTGGACCGATTGAGTCCATATTGGAACCTTATCTAAGTTTGCTAGAAATTACATGATGTGCAAAGTATGGACCAAATCGGTTATTCCCTACAAGAGTTATCGTGCGCACAAGTTTTGCGACAATTTTTGAACATTTGTGGGGGAGGTACCTGAAGGAGTGAACCTATATGGCCCATCTTCGAACTTAAATCGAATCTGGACAAAATATTTCGATACCCAAAATTTGAACCGAATCGATTGATCCGTTCGTGCGCACCAGCCAGCCAGACAGACGGACAGACAGACAGACAGACAGACGGACGGACATTGCTAGATCTACTCAAAATTGTCTGAAACGGATATCGTACAAACATACTTGGGGTCTAAAACCATTGTTTCGATGAGGCACATTTTTGGTCGTATCAAAGTGTAAATACCCTCTTTAGCCTAAAGGCTGAGGGTATACAGATTTACCTTCCTTTAGAAATGGTTACGCCGAATTATACATATTTGGTTGAATAAAAGTCTTTAAAAATGTGTGATACAGAGGCAGTATAGTTTGAAATTGTAAGAGCTTAGGAGTGATGTAGATTTCTAGTCCTCTTAGGAATAACAAGTAAAAAAGGATCGGTCGGCTTTGCTGACAGAGATATGCCCTCAGCCTATGTAAATTAAATTCTTTTTGTCCCCAAAAAAAAGAACTTATGTATTTAGGGGGTTTTCAAAATTTGGGCGTATGCACCTGCAAACGTATGGATAGGATTAAAGCTCAAAAATTTGCGGGGATATCGATAGATAGAGCTTTTTATCACACTAGCCTACGAAAAACATAATATCGCTGGTAAACAGGACCATTAGGAAAACCTTCGGTAAAAATGTCCAAAGGATGCTCGAACCACACAAAAACGTTGAACATTTGTGTGGGTGGTACCACAAGGATTGGACAGATATGGCCCAAATTTGAACATAAAATAAGTTTCGACAATATTTAGAGATCCAAAGTTTTGATCAAATCGGTTTCTACGCCTATGAGAAATCGTGTGTACCATTTTAGAGAAAATTTTCGAACTTCTGTGGGCGAGGTACCGGAATTTCATCTAATATTCAAAGAAATATGCATTACAATGTCCAAATTGTGGACGAACGCAGTATTCCGATCGAGCCCTCCAGACACTACATATGGTGCCATAGGAGTTTTTTCAACTTTCGGGCTTCAATAAAAATCAAAGTGATTCGAGAACAGGTCTTAAAGTGAATTTATCCAAAATTTTTGTGTGGGAGGTACCCGAAGGAGTGGGCCATATTCGTCCATATTCGAACCTGATCTATATCTGGTAGATATAGTAGGATGTGTAAAGTATGGTCCTAATCTGTCACTACCATCAAGAGTTATCGCGCGCACAATTTTTCCGAACATTTTTGAGCTTTTGTGGGGGAGGTACCTGAAGGATTGGACCGATATGGCTTATCTTCGAACTTAAAAAGCTTGCAGAAAACATTACGAAGGCCGCATTTTGGACCGAATCTGCAGATCTGTTCAAGAGTTATATTGCGCTCCAACCACTACACACGGTGTCATAGGGTTTCTTTTTGTACCTTTCAGGCTACTCTCTTAGGAAGTATGGACTTACCGCTGATGAAACTTATACCGTTATATGAGCGGCAGTGAACGCAAGTTGCTACAACAAACAAACTAATTTTTTTCTCCAAGATTCCATATTGGAATCTCATCTGTCTGGTAAAAATTTTACGATGTGCAAAGTATAGACCAAATCCGTTCCTCCCTCAAGAGTTATCGGGCGCACAAATTTTCCGAACATTTTGGAACTTTGTGGGGAAGGTACCTGTAGGAGTGGACCGATATGGCTCATCTTCGAACTTAAACTAAGTTTGGACAAAATAGTACGAAGGCCAAATTTTGGACCAAATCGGTTCATCCGTTCGCGAGTTACCGTGCACACCAGCCAGACAGACAGACGGACATTGCTAATTCGACTCCAAATTGTCTGAAAAGGATTTCGCCCAAACATACTTGGGGTCTTAAACCATTATTTCGATGAGGCAAATTTTGCCCGTATGAAAGTGTATATGAGTGAATATCAAAAAAATTTAGTTTCCATGAAGCCAAGGTTTGCACTATTATAATACGCGAACTATTGCAATTTACCAGTAACTATGACCATGGCTAGATCAATTGAAGTGTTTTTTGAAAAAATCTCAAAAATTTGGCAAAATAACTTAATTTGCGTGGAAGTTATGACCGCGTAAATGAATAAAAATAGGAAAAAAAAACGTTGAAGCTAACGAGTTTTTACGATACTATTTGATTGCTTATTAAACCGTTCAAATGACGGACATATGTTCAAAGTAAAAGTAGAAGAATACAAAATGAAGATTACACTTCTAATGTATCACTTTTCGAAATTTCCACTGCTTCCACCTTTTATGGATGCTGACATTTTGAAGTCGGATTTTAGGTGTTTTTCGTATTTTTAATTTTACTGGAACGCGCATTCGAGTATTTCAAAAAACATTTAATAGGAATAAAATACTCGCAATTACGCATAATTTGATATGTATATTGGGTATGTATGTAGCCCACACAGCAGCAGAGTAATCTGCCAAAGGCCAAAATTTAGTGCGATATTTTTTCTAAAAAACATATTTTTGGGTACAGTATTTACAATATCCTTTTGAGTGTGCTGGTACCCCGCGATATTTTAGTTTCCATTTTAGTTTCCATCCCCTAGAACGGCGAAAACAGCAACTGCAAAAACCGAAAAATGTGCGAAATATGTTTTTAGTCGCATTTTCTGTGGATCGTTTTCTTGTCATTAAAAAACTGACACATAGTGGCATGGGAGCTGTATCCGATTTATCCCAAAAATAGTGTGTGATGCTACATCCACGGTTCTTGATGGATTTGATCGAAATAGGATTAGATCGATGTATTTTTCCACGGTTGGTAGTGAAATCGGACGCGCATAAAAAGTGTATACACTTTGTGCAAATTGTAAGAGCTATACAGATTGTTGCACACTAAACTGCAGACGACGCTACATCTTAGCGGTCAAAGTAAATCCTGGCAAATGCGAACAAATTAAAAGAGAAGCCGTATTGATAAACCGAATGCGTATCAAGCGATTTTGAGGATTTCGCGATTTACACGCATTTCAAATGATACAGTTTTATTTGAAGATTATACCGCATTCAATGGAACCCGACATTTATTTGAACGTTACCCAAATCTTTCGCTAGATGTTAGCGCGTACTCGAGAAGTGATTAGAATAAAAAACGTGATTTTTTGCGTGAAATTTAACTGAAATAGAAGAATAACTCCGACCTAATTTTCTTATATTTTCTTCAACTAATTCACAAAAAAATTTGAAAAATATTTTCTCTTACAAAAATTTTATAACTTCTCTCAATATATATTTTTGCTAAAATGTGCAAACCGCTAAACAGATTTCTATATTTTTGGTTCCCTTTGAATCGTCGCGATGTTTAGATTACGTACATATTAAAATATTTTTCCGATGCATAAACAGCTTAAATTTTAATAAAACAAGTTGCAAGCAAGCTTGTTTTTTAATTCTTTCTTAATTTCCGCGAAAATTTACAACTTGTCACTAATGTTATGGGACCTCAGTAATCATATAGTACGTAGGAAGCCCTTAATTAACAATGTTTCTCAATATAATGAGTAGCGTTGTTTTAAGATTTATTTCTTATTTTCAGAATTAAACCCGCCATAACTTTTGCGCGCAACAACCAAAATTAGTATCTCGAACAGATTTGAGAATCGAAATTTTTTCCCAATCTATGTACCAAAAATCTTTCATGTAGCTTAAAATTTTTTTTATGGAAAACTAAAAAATTTTGATATTTCCTCATATACCCTCGTTAGCATAAATGCTGAGGCTTTAAAAAATACTATGAAATAAAAAAAATCAAAAAATTATTTCTTGCTACACGTATGAATTACGTTTTAAAATAATTTGTATTCCATTTAAATATTGAAAACGGCCATGCACAAACCACGTTCAATTGATATGATATGTGGGATAAAGTTATGTATGATATAAAATGATATACGTATATGTAATTATATGGCTTTAAAATTGCTGATAAACAAAAGCTTATGTCATCTTGTTTATGTCGTGTGGCTTTAAAGCTTCTCTTGATTCATACACGTGCATAAAGTGTCTCCAATACTAATAAACTCATGTATGAAAACATTAATTTTTTGTGTGAGCTTTTTTTTATCGAATCACCTTATAATTAAGATTTTATGTTGTTATTATTTAAGATTTTATCTAATCTTAGGTAAAAACTCATCAAACTATGATACAGGGATACGAAGTTTTAACAAAGTCATAACCCTAATGCACACTTTGACATAATCAAAAATGTGTGTCATCGTAATAGTGATTTGTGATATCAAGTATGCTGTTCTTGCGGCTCCTTTACAACAGTACAATTTTTTTGAGGGCAATTCTATACAAAATTTGGGAAATGTGCAGTTTGAGAGCTCGTCGCGGATCTATTTGAATTTTTCTGCAGAAGGTTGTTTTCACGGTTCCTATTACAATGGTAAAATTTTTTTTTTGGAGTAAGTCCATATTTTCTGTGATAATAGCCAAAGGCTATAAAAACCACAGCAGCTAGAATGGCTAGTGTATAAGATTACTATTAAACTTTTTCAAAAATTTCCTCCAAACTAGTTTAACGTAATTTAATATTTAAGTTAGGCACTTGGGATATCTCTTAGAGTTGGGTAATTTAGTTCCTAATTCATTATCCTAGTTCCAAAACGTATGAGTAACGGCATCAAAACTAACTTCTGAAACTACGTATACGACTGGAACGACGCAAATTTAGTGGAACTTTAAGGAATTTTGAAAGTACATAAAATTAATTAAATTTTGATTGAATTCGGTATCTAAGTATACCACTGCAAATGGTCCATACTCAGTTTGGCGATTTACTCAGGGAAAATACTTAAAAATGCACTTAAAATTTGCACCTTTATTTCAAATTTTTTCTAAGAAAGAGATTTTCGATTTATTAAATACAATGGAGTGGCGCAGAGAAATGGTAAGTTAGCACGCCGTGATTTATTATTCTTAATATTTTACAAAACAATTGTGATATTTTACTCTTAAAAAAATGCAAAAAACTCTTATTGTTTTTATGCAATTTTAATCGGAAAAAAGTGTTTTTTTTATACCCTATACCACAATGTGGAAAAGGGTATTATAAGTTTGTTTTGGTAAAAATTCATGTAACACCGCGAAATATTCGTCGGAGACCCCCAATGTGGTATACCAATCTTCATATCTCGACGAGATAAAGCGATTTTGAGATGTGTGTCTGTCCGTCCGTCCGTCTGTCCATTATAAATTGTAAACACTCTCCAGGCAGCAATTATGGACCGATCGTCACGAAATTTTGTATGGAGATCAGGTTCAGATCAGAATAGATCCCTATTCTTATTGGTGATGATCGTGAAATATTTAGCGGGTGAAATGGACCAAAAACATAATATTTATCCAATTTTCTAGCGGCTCTGTAGGTCTCAATAATAGTCCGATCAACGCGTAATTTAAAATAAGGTAAGAGTATATCACAAAGGAGAAGCTTGCAATTTGAGATGGCGATCGGATGATATTTAGAGGGTTAAATGGACCATAACTTTTGTGTGAAAATTGTGAAAATTTTTAATATACAGCTTATATCTTAATTCCTGGAAGTGACATTCCGGACAAGTGAGATATACTTGAAAGTGGAACGCTTGACCTTTCAATTGATGCCAATTATGTTGGTGTGCATGATCAGATAACAGAGTTACAACCTAATATATTCCGTTATTTGTTTGTAGTGTAATAATAAACTCGCTAGAAGTCCCAATTATACATCAATAGTCACGAAATTTTGCACCGGGTAAGAGTATAGGTCGACAAAAATGCCTACAATTTTGAATGATGATCTGATATTCTTTAGCGGGTGAAATGGATTATTACTTTTGTATGAAAAGTATAAAAATTTTATTTTTGGTCGATATTTTAATTCCTTGAGGACATACATATATATTTCGCAAAGTAGCCTACATATGGAAAAAAAACTACTGACCTTTCCTCTGATGTAAATTGCAATAAAGTGTTTGCTAGGTAACGGGCCTACTGCCTTATATATAATGGGTTCTGTGTAGAGAACCACATTTTTATCCCACGCTACTTATTGTCTCTCCAAGAGTTTATGTAACACCACGAAATATTCGTCCTAGACCCCTCATTTGGTATGCCATAATTCATATCTCGACGAGATAAAGCAATTTAGCGACGTGTGTCCGTCCATTAAAAATTGCAAACAAGCTTAAGGCCGCAATTATGGACCGATTGTAACGAATTTTTTAAGGAGGTTGGGTTCGGGCTAGAATATAAATGTTTAGTTTTTGGTGATGATCGTGAAATATTAAGGGGATGAAATGGACCAAAAACAAAATTGTAACCAATTTTGTAGCGGCTCTGTAGCTCCAAATAATAACCCGCAAAATTTTAAACAAAGTTTGAGTTTATGATGAAGAAGAAGCGTACAAACCAACGTGAAGGTCTGATAGTACTTAGCGGGTTAAATGGAGTGAAACTTTTGTGTGATATTGGTAACAATTTCAATAACGTAGCGGTTAAACAACGGAGGTACATAGTAGTACTACATAAGTGGGTTTCATTACATTTTAGTTTGTGTGAACTAAATTTTCCTTTCCTGCTACAAAAATGTCTTTGTCATGGTAACTAACTTTTTGGTTTTGGTCATAAGTATTATACATTACATGTCTGATATTTGATAATTAAATTTTCACAATCATTAAAAAGAAGTTCCGTGGAGAGCGATTGTCCTGGGATAGTGGTATAGGGTATCCCATGGTCGGCTTCGTCCGACTATAGACTTTTCTTACTTGTTAGTTTTTAAAATAATTTTTTTATTTTCCGTGGACATTTCAAAAGTGAGTCCCGTACATTCCCATGTTAATGTATATGATCTGAATGATTGGGGTCTCCTGTGTTCGCAAAGCAATAAAACCGCTGCGGAAACGTGCGATCTTCAGAGATATTCAAGTTTTTTTTAAAGTGACTTCGGAATTTCATTTAATTGCATTTTCTAAAAGTGGAAGGTAAACGCGGCACTAAAAGCCATTATTGACTGTGTTTTAAAAAAATTGGCTCACTAATTCTACCAAATAATGATTTCTGTGATTTAAAAAATCCTCTCGCAGTCCATCATAATATTTTTGACCTGAAAATGTTTTTGATTTATATATAGTGCAACATTTTTAGATGCTGTGGAGCAAGTACCAATAAAAATTAAAATTGAAATAGAGATTGTAATGCAGTGCCAACCTAAACTTAATCTAAGACATTATTAATAAGATTAATGGTACAGGCCTGCTAAATAGACCAATAAACATTCTAGATACAAATGAAAACAAAAAAATTGTTGACATGTTACTCTTTAATGGATGTGTAGGGTTGTGGGGCTTCACCCAAAAGTGGATCTATGTTGCCAGTTTTTTATTCGCAAACTTCTCAAAATGTACATTTATTATTATTATTATTATTATTTGCAAACTTTATTAATAATCAACAAGCCAATATAGGCCAAAAATGATTACAGAGTAGCAATATATGACACGATTTACAATTCATAAGTAAACTCATTTTCTTAAAAAACTTAACTCTTTAAATACTAAAATCTTAATGGCGTTAACAATCGCAGATAAAGTTAAACTAGCATAGACAACCAAATTTATCCTGTCTTTGCGAAATTATACTGATATCTATTGTAGGTATTCAATAACCATTTTCTAAAATGCAGCCAAAGAATAAGAAAATCTCCTTTCATTATACGGTATAAAATTATTCCACAAACGACAAACACGGACTATGCATTAAAATCGGTTGCAATTTTTGTCTTTAAACTTTTAAATTCCTAATATGAGGAAACTCGTCATATGGGGGCTATACCAAGAACATCGGCCGGTATCGTACAATGGGGGCTATACCAAAACGCGAACCTATATTGAAAATATTTTGTACATAAGTTTTCTATCTATATTGAAAAATGAATTGAAAACGTAAAAGCTGCAGCCGCCGTTACATGAGCGCTACAGGAAACCGCGGGTCTAAGTGGCCCAATTTCAGCCCCACACTATTCATTAACACTGTGCGACTGCAAACAAAAATTGAATGAAAAAACTGAGCAGATTACGAAAGTAGGGCTAAAAATATGAGACACGTGTATCGGCGTTTTTCACCTTGACATCGGAAAGTAACCAAAGTAGGCGGGGCAAGTTCCGCCCATTTCTTGTTTTTTCGAAATATTCGATTTAATATATCTTGAAATCCGTGCATTTTAGACATATAGTGTCTTTGGCAACTTTAAAGACAAGAGTATGGGGAATACTTGTGTTTAAAATTCTAACCCTCATGCTGTTCACTAAAAGGGTCTTTTCGGTCCTTTTTTCGAAAATCGTTCAAAATCTCCTTTAATATGTGATCGTATCAAATCCAAATATTCTACAAAATTGTTCACCATAAAATTTTACTTAGGTCTCAGAATACACCAAATCTCTAAATCTATTCTAATCGCCAGGAATCTCTAAAAAGGAAACACGTTTTAGGGTTAAAGTCGGACTTCATCTGAGTTTATTCAAAATTGTCCAACAAAACATAATTTTAGAGCAGTGATGGCCAAAAACACACATTTGCAGATTATAACTTGCGCTAGTGTGAGTGGAAACGTAAACAATGCATTAACCGAACGAATGTGTTTGCAGTGTACGTGTGTGTCGTATACCCGCGGGCATAGGAAAGTTGTTGTTGGTGGCCATCACTGTTTTAGAGGGATGTCGTCAAAGACAAACATATTCTTCGTCAAATTTCACCCTAGGTCACCAAAGAAATTAAGTCTTAATTTACATTACGTATCATGAAAATATCAGTATCAATTTTGCTGAAAAACGCGAAGATAATTACCAATTTTTTTGAAGAAAAAATTGTTCTTCTTTTTTCAAGTTGATACATGAAAGTAATATGAAAGTTATATAGGTGAAAAGTGTCAAAAGAAGAAAAAATGTACACAAAATTTCACTATGAGTTTCAGAATTAAACATTTATCTACGTATATTATTTTCTTAAAAAATTAGGTTAAAATTTTATATATTTTAGGATGAAATTATTTCTTTTAATTTTGTTCTGTTAATTTTACTTAATTTTTTAAAAAAATATTATACGTAGATATATGTTTTATTCTGAAACTCATAGGGAAATTTTGTGTACATTTTTTCTTCTTTCATTTTACTTTCATATATCAAATTGAAAAAAGAAAAAAAAAAATTCTTCAAAAAAATTGGTAAATATTTTCATGTTTTTTCAGCAAAACTTAATACTGATATTTTCATGACAGGTAATGTAATTAGAGACTTCATTTCTTTTGTGACCTACAGTGAAATTTAACGAAGAATATTTTTGTCTTTGACGTCATCCCTCTAAAATTATGTCTTGTTGGACAATTTTGAATAAACTCAGATGAAGTCCGACTTTAACCCTAAAAGTGTTTTTCCTTTTTAGAGATTCACTGATTTTGTGTATTCTGAGACCTACATGAAAATTTTATGATGAACAATTTTGTAGAATATTTTGATTTGATACGATCACATATTAAAGGAGATTTTGAACGATTTTCGAAAAAAGGACCGAAAAGACCCTTTTAATGAGAGTTAACATTTTAAACACGAGTATTCCCCATACTCTTTTCTTTAAAGTTCCCAAAGACATTATATGGCTAAAATGCACGGATTCCAAGATATCTTAAATTGAATATTTCGGAAAAAAAAGAAATGGGCTGAACTTGCCCCGCCTACTTCGGTTACTTTCCGATGTCAAGGTGAAAAAAGCCGATACACATATCTCATATTTTTAGCCCTGCTTTCATAATATGCTCAGGTTTTCCCATCATATAAAAACTAATTGTATTTTGTTGCACGCCCGTTCCTTTTAAAGTTGTAATATAAGAAACATTTTTGCAAAACTTTAGGAATCTACACCCGTTCCTTTTAAAGCTGTTAGTAAATTCCGCTAAAGTGCTCTTATTTCGCACTGTGCAACGTAGTGAACTAGATAGTTCCATCTAGTCCAATTGGCACAACTCTAATATCTGTGTTTATAAAATTGTTCGCCTAAAATTGTGGACAGAAAAGAAAACTAATTACTCTATTTAAGTTCAGAATATTTTATTGCGGAGGGTATAACAAGTTTGGCCGGGTCGATTTTTTATTTGTTTAAATTAGGGATTTGTTCATAGTACAAATTTGTCCACCTGTCATGTTAGTTGTCTATGACTGTGCATGTGCTGTTTCCGTTACGATTAAGTATTTTCTCATGCTTGACATTTGACTTAACTGTATCATTTTATTTCAAAATTATGATTTAAAAGCGACAAAAAGTAACTAAGATCATAATTATTTGATGTTTTGTTTTCAATTTTTTTGTGTAAATACAATAAAAGTTTTTGTATCTACTTTATATTTCGCACGTTTTTCTTATCTCATTAAAAATTGCATTTTTTACAACTCAACCCAATGTGCAATAAAGTCAGCATGGTATTTTCGTTTTTGTGTCACTTGATTTGAGAGCTGTCCTCTGGTCCCCAAGCTCGTTAGGCGGTCTATTTGGTGTCATTGAATTGTGAGAATAATTGACGGATTTTGTGGCACATAAATTAAACATTTAAATTTGGCACATTGTTTGTTGGTAGATGTGAATTTCATTGTGTGTGTGTTGTTGTGGTGATTTACATAAATGTGAATGACAAATAATTGAAGCCTTTTAGTTTCAGGCTATACTTTTGCAACAATGCCAAAAAATTGGCCACAAAATCAACTGCATTTGTTTGTGAGAGCGCGCTGTTCAATTCGCAAACAAATCTTATTCGACTTCCGTTTCCTTTGTGGTTAGTTTCGTTTTGTTTTGATTTGTTCTGCCAGTGAGCAATGTGTTCAAGTGTGCGTGTATTGTTATTTCGATTTGTGAGAAATACGTGCTTGCGATTTGAGTATACGACGGTCGGTCGATACCACTTATCCGTTTTATCCGCCGTACAACGTGTCTCTTTGAAACGCAACCGTTCGACGACCGCTTTTAAAAAAGAATACCTTTAGTCTGGATGCAGTCGTGTTTGGAACTGCTTGACTAGTCCACCGCAACTGTTGACTGAGTCACATTGACGAGACCCATGCTAAACATTCACATGGCATCGACATCTCGCTTCACAAAAAAAACGGGCAAGGAGAATGCAGAGGTTCAAACTTTTTCTCAATGAAGTTAATTGAGTTGCTTTATTGTCGGAAATTTTATGAGCACAACCATGTTGTTGTATTTGAGTTTCTATGCATTACTCTATTTGCATTCACATTTAAACACACACACAAACACACACTCCCATAGACAAGCAGTATGAGTCAATGTTGTTGGTAACCTTCTTTTCGGAGTAAATCTCTTTTTTGTGCAAAATCAGTGTCTCTGCAGTCTCTTTTGCAGATTTCCTATTCATTTCACCTAATAAGAGTATTTCCGTTAGATGTTCTCTGTTACTCTCTTTTTAGTTTGGTTGATTGGGGTTTTGGAAGGTACACACACATCTCCGTTATTACTCTTTACTCCATTCAATGGATTTCATGGTTATTTGAACAGAAACTCTTTTAACGGTTTTGGGTAGATTTGGTGAAAATCTGCAATGCAAAGCTTTTCTATGACATGTTTGAGGACCTTTTAGCAAAAGCTCAAATAGTTTCAACAGTTGTGTGCCCTGAAATGTGTATGGATATGTTTGTGTGTGTGTTTAAACACGTGTAGTGTTCGCCGATTTCCATGATTTCCACATCCATAAACACCTGGGTATATGAACGCAGTACAGGTTAAAAGAAGTAATTAAGTTAGGTAATGCCTACCAATTAACCCATAATGACTAGTTTTCATTAATTAATTATAAAGGTGCCAAATTATGTTGTAATTTGATTAGAGGACGAAATTGGGCACGTTTTCCACGTCTAATATTTGCCCAGCATCAAAGTTAATGAGGCAATATCATTTCATTAATTTTTTATGAAAGTTTGTGTGAGGCAAAGTAATTAAAAAAAAAACAAACTGCCAACAGTGAATCGGCCCGATGACCACAAGGTTGATGATTCCCTTAGAGTAAACTTGAAACTTTTGATGTTTGAGGTGGAGCTGAAACTTTTAATGAGAGAAAAAAAAGCTGGAGATCAACAAGTAAGAAAGGGATATACAGTCTAACTTCTATGTTGGGGAACTAGGAATTTCTACGTTATAGAACGTTAATAAGAAACTTTTTGGTATGATAATTTCGATTCGAACATGATAAAAAATATTTAAAACAAGTATCGGGTGATCCAACAAGATGTACTTTTTTCAACAGCCTTTTTTTGACAGATCACGCGTGAGTCGTGTCACGTGTTCATGTTCTTTTTGCTTAGTACTCTTTGACAGTTTATCATGGAAAAACTTACACCTCTACAACATTTACAAATCGTTCAACTTTATTACGAAAATTCGCGTTATGTGGGGAGTGTGTTTTGAGCCTAATTTTGATGAGGCACTTTTCTGGCTTTACATACCTATAAAGCCAGAAATGTGCCTCATCACTGAACAAAATTAGGCTCGAAACACAATCCCAATATAACGCAATTTTCGTAAAAAAGTTGAACGATTTGTAGAAGCAAAATCGCCACATTTGGGTAGAAGAGCAATTTAAAGAGATTTAAGAGCTGCCGCTTCATCAAGAAAAAAATAACGGTTTGTGGGTCGGTGGAATCGTAGGACCCTATTTCTTCAAAATGATGCCGGTTTGGACTTCATCGTCATTGGCGACCGTAATTGCGCCGGGTTAACTGCCATACAGGAATTACGATACCTAAAGGTGACGCACTGACACAATGCATGAGTTTGGCTGCGGATTTGTAGTTCACTCCAGTGAATGAAAGACTTGCTACAATACGGATAAAAGCTTTATTTGCGCTCATGCTTCACTGAAGACAAGGACGAACAGACCAAAGATATATTTTACGAGCACTTAGAAGAAACATATGACCGTTGCCCTGCCCATGACATTAAAATTATTCTAGGTGATTTTAATGCCAAAATTGGAAAGAAGAATATCTTTGGCCCAACAGTCTGGAATTTCAGTCTCCACAGTGAAACATCTGACAATGGTATGAGGCTGATAGACTTTGCAGCTGCAAAAAACATGGTAGTTAGCAGTACCAGATTTAATCATCTCGATATTCATAAGGGCACCTGGCTGTCTCCATATCAGAAAACATGAAATCAAATTGATCATGTTGTGATTGATAGACGACATTCATCGAGCGTGTTGGATGTACGATCGTTCCGAGGGGCAAACATTGATTCGGACCACTACCTTGTTGCAGCAAAGGTACTTACCCGTCTAAACGTTGCAAATAAAGCACGAACAGATACAACGCGGAAGCTGAACATCGATAGGCTGCAAACACAACAGATAGCCACAGCATATTCCACTCAACTAGCCCAATTGCTTAATGCGAGCACTCCTTGTCCCGATAACATAACAACACAATGGCAAAATATTGCCCACTCCATGCAAACAGCCGCAAAATACATACTTGGATTCAAAAGACCTTCACAAAGGAATTCATGGTATGACCAGGAGTGTCGTGCTGCTACCAAAGAAAAAAAATGCGGCATATAGAGCTACTTTACAATCAGTAGCAACACGTAGCGCACGAGAGAGATATCGGGAGAAAAGGAGAGATGAGAAACGTCTTTTCCCCAAGAAAAAGAGAGAAATGGAAAAGCGAGAGTGTGAAAAAATCGAGATGTACAGGAGCCAGAGTGAAGTCGGAAAGTTCTACCAAAGAGTGAAACATCAAACTGATGGCTTTGGTACAGCCACATTCTCCTGTAGAGCCCAGCAAGGTAATTTGGTAATTGATGCTGATAGTTTGATCAGGATATGGAAAGAGCATTTTTCCAAACTGTTGGTGTCCAATAGTAGCGAAGACGACGAAGATACCACATATCCAATCCCAGAAGATGGTTTTGAATGTCTACCGCCCAGCCAAGATGAGGTAATGTCAGCAATAAACCGGCTAAAGAATAATAAGGCAGCAGGAGCAGTTGGCAGGAAGAACATGTACGATTGGAACCTGAGTATCCTGTGTCCTGTCCACAAGAAAGGAAACAAGACTGTATGCTTTAACTATAGAGGCATAAGTCTTCTTTTTATTGCCTATAAGATAGTGTCAGGGATAATGTGCGAACGACTAAAGCCTATGGTCATTGAAATAATTGGACCATAACAATGCGTCTTTAGACCAGGCAAATCCACCATTGACCAGATATTTACCCTGCGGCAAATCCTGGAGAAGACCCAAGAGATGCAGATCGACACCTACCACTTTTTAATCCATGATAAGGCAGCCTTCGACAGCCTCTACGCCCAAAGGTATTCCAAGCCATGTAAGAATTTGGTATCCCCGCAAAGCTCATTCGGCTTTGTAAGATGACTTAACTTATACTAGGTCTTCAGCTAAAATAGGAAAGAAACTCTCCTAACAATTCAGTACCAAAAGAGGTTTCAGAGAAGTAGACAGCCTTTCGTGTGACCTGTTCAACACCTTGCTGGAAAAGGTTATACGAGATGCAAATGTCAAAAGAAATGGCACAATATACAGCAACATCCATATGATACTTGCTTATGCTGATTACATTGACATTATGGGACGATAAGTAAGGGAAGTAAGGGATATCTTTAAGAAGGTCTAAGGAGAATCAGCAAAAGTGGGCCTGGCAGTAAACGGCGAAAAGACAAAGTTGATGGTGTCCACGCGCAATGCGTCCATAGAGCTAGGGCCAACAGTGGAAGTTAGTTCCTACAATTTTGAGGTAGTAAAGGACTTCGTCTACCTCGGCACCGCCATAAACACAACAAACAACATCAGTTGTGAAATAAGGAGAAGAATTGTGTTGGTCAACAGATGCAACGTTGGCTTAAGTAAGCAGTTTAAACATAAGGCCACATCTCGTCAAACAAAAACAACGCTTTACAAAACAATGATACTACCTGTGCTAATGTATGGTTCCGAAGCCTGGATACTTGCGCAAGCAGATAATTAGTGCTTGGAGTGGTTGAGAGAACAGTTCTTCGAAAGATCTACGGGCCAATCTTCGTTGATGGTGAATATCGACGTCGTATGAACCACGAGCTGTATCTGCTATACAACGACATCAGTATAGATCATAAAAATGAGCGATGATGAACCAGCTAAATATATACATATAACGCCTTGCTCGTCGTCTTTTGATTACGAGCTGCCTCTATACTGGGCATAGGCTGTCTATAAATTGTCTCCATCTCTGCCGGTTTGTAGCTACTTCACTCAGTTTTACAATGTTATTATAGGATCTTCCAAGACTGTGTGACATTTTCTGATATCGTTGACCTTCTCGATGTGGTTTTCGGTCTACCCCTTTTTCGGCTTCCTTGAGGGTTGTAGACTAATGCACGGTTGCATACTTCTTCTGGTGTTTTTCGCAGTGTGTGGCCAATCCAGCCAAATTTTCTTCTACGGATTTCGATATTTATGTCAACCATATTTGCTTTCCTACACAGATGTTCGTTAGATATTCTGTTTGGCCAAAAAATACGTGAAATTCTACGTATGCACCTGTTTAGGGTATTGGGGTAGGAAGCGATTATATAGCCTCTCCTACGCAACTGTCAACCTTCACCTGCACGTGGTATACCCTGCTTTTAACAGAGAAGGCAATGCCGACCGATCATGAGCGGCATAACTCTAACCAGCGTGACAGAGGAAATGATGTAACAATCGGCCAACCTGTTGGCGAAGATGGCAGCCCCATCAAGCAGGTTAGGAAGCGATGGGTTGATTCCCCGTTGTATCTGAAACAATCATCAATTCCCAGAATGTCTATAAATGAAAATTGATCCCGAATACCGATGACGACTCTATGCATTGATAAAGGACTACGATTTGGAACATGGAACGAACCAACTAAAAAGGCGTTTAAATACGGCCCACATGACGGTACACGTTAAACTGGCAGTCCAAGGCTTCGATGAAGCGAACAAGTGGAAAAATAGATGGAAAGACGCGGTATTCCAAAAAGCGAAGCAACAAACCGAGAGAATTGGAGATTTTTTCTTATTTCGGCTTATGGAACAAATGTTCTGTAATGGGCCAGCTAAGTAAGTAATCTCGGCGACATTTGGTTTTAACAAAACGGCGTCACTTCCCACAAATCGCATTAATCAATGAATTTATTCAACAGAACACTTCGGTGAGCACGTTTTGGACCAGTCAATTGAACACCAATATTTCCTCATATCACTCCGTTAGACTTTTTCCTGTGAAAATATGTAAAGTCAAAATTGTATGCTGATAAAGCCGCTTCGATCGGTCTTGGAGGAAAACATGAGACGTGCCATTCGCCAGTTACCAGTCGAAAGACTTGAGCCAGTATTTGTTATACATAATCTGCAAGAAATAAATGATAATAAACATTCCCCATTCAATTTGATTTTTCTGTTTTTTTTTCCTTTAAAAAAAGTAGGAACTTCTAAATGGATCACCCCTTATAAGTCGGCTTTGCCGATTCTTAATGTTCCAGGCCAGATTTGATTTCCTGACCAGACAACATTTTAAAATGACAAAATTAATGTAAACGACAATTTGAACTAAGAATAGTTCTTAAAAAATATGTAATAATAAAAAAAATAAAAAAGTATCAGTCGACTTTGCCGACAGTGATTTTAACTTAAAGGAAAAAAATCGATGTCGGATTTTTTAGGCAGCACCTCAATAAAGTGTTTAAGTTTGTTAGATTTTAAGATTGCCAAAGTTTGAGCACAATCGGAATATGTTAACACGTGCCACTCGGACCTAGACGTTTCTATAGTAATTTGTATGGGACCAAAGGCGAATTTTCACGAAATCTTTCTACAGACCATATTTATCGTCCAAGCGATGAAAAAATTTTATTTGTTGTATCTAAAAAACTAATCCTACAAAAAATTGTGAAAATCGGCTCGGATTTTAAGATTCGTTATATATAGGGCCATGGAAACTTCGAGGCCCAGTGGCACGTGTTAACATATTCCGATTGTGCTTAAACTTTGGCAATCGTAAAATTTAATAAAACTAAATACCTTAGGGGGGTGCCGCCTAAAAAAAATCGATATCCACTCTAATGCTCAGCCTGTGTGAATCGAAACACTTATGTATTTAGGGGGTTTTCAGAATTTTAGGCATATGAACTTGCCGACAAAAATATGGATTTGAATTAAAGCCCAATAGTTTTGTGGGGGAGGTACATAAAGTCTATTTTGAAAGTGGGTCTTATTTTGCGAGACATTCCCCCCGATAGATATCACGCCTACAAGTCATTTCAATTGGTCACCATATAATTATGAACTTTGGGCCATTATATCAGGAAACATGGACTTTCCCATATTATCGCTGTAAACAGGGACACTAGGGGTACCATCAGTAAAAATTTCCTCAGGACCCTCAAACAAACCCTTAACCGCACTTAAACAAAACTGCTGGACATTTGAGTGGGTGGTGCCGCAAGCAGTGGACCGTGAGGGGCCCACTTTTGAACATAAACTCAGTTGGAACACAATATTTCGAAATCCAAAGTTTGGACCAAATCGATTTGCTCCGTTTATAAGATATCGTGCGTACCGTTTTAGGAAATATTCTTGAACTTTTGAGGGGAAGGTACCGGAAGAAGTGGACCTATAAGCACCACCTTCGAATTTTATCTAATATCCGAAGAAATATTACGAAATGCAAAGTGTGGACCAACGCAGTACACTGCGCAGCTGTAGGAGTTTTTACAGCTTTCGGGTAACTTTCTCAAGAAGTATGGAATTGCCCCTAAAAAACTTGTAGTCATAATAGGGGAATCGAGTGCAACCTGTTGCAAGAAAAAGCAAGACGATTCGAGAGGATGTCCTAAAGTACACGTTTCCGAAATTTTGTGTGGCAATTACACGATGGAGCTTACACATATTGTCCATATCGAGCCCTTCCCGCGAAAAAGATGTAACCGACATTTTTTTGATTTTCTTTTTTTTACGAAAATTGATAAAGAATATTCCAACACACCATCTCCCAAATTTTTAGAACTCTACCATGTACCATTACGAAATTAGAGCAAAAACAATTTTGATGTAAGCGCCCTTTTCGTTTTGTTTACATTTTTAGTTGACAGCGAATTGTCGCTTACTTCAAAATTGCACATTAACATATTCGACTATATTACAAGAAATACGCTTTAATCTTATAATTTTTCAAACAAAAACTTTGTTTTTAAATTGTATATGTGAATTACTCTAAAAATGTTTTGTTTCAAATAATTTATTTTAATGTAACCGCCACTTCTTAACTTACTAGTCTGCTAGCGTGACAGCGAAAAAGATATAGCGACACAAATTACCGTTATATTGAAGATATTCCACAAATTATTTATTTGTTTAGTAAATAGGATTTAGTAACGGAACTATACCAAAATTTAATCAAAAATCTTGTTCAGATCAAAAGTTATTCAATAAAAACCGTCTCCTGTAAACTTTGCTTTTTGTCGCTTACACCTTTTTCGCGGGAAGGGCTCGATATTATAACCTGAGCTATGGCTCGTAGAAATATCGCCATGTGCAAAGTATGGACTAAATCGGTTACTGCCTTCGAGAGTTATCGTGCGCACCATTTTAGCGATAAGTTTTGAACTTTTGTGGGGGAGATATCCAGGATGCCAAATGCCAAATTTCAGCCTTTTCCTTGGGATATTGAGGCCACAACCTTCAAAATACTGAAAATATAGAGTTACTGTTCTATGGGGGCTATATGAAGGCGTGGTCCGATATAGCCCATTTTCAATACCAAACAGTATTAGTAATAGAAACTTCTATACCAAATTATAAAGCTCTATCTTCAAAATTACGACCTGTATCTTGATTTCAACAGATGGAGGGACAGACGGACGGGCTTAGAATTTTACGCTGATCAAGAAGATATATACTTTATAGGGTATCCGACGAATATTTCGATGTGGTGCAAATAGAATAACAAAGTTAATTATCTTCGGCCTGAACTAATGTTAAATGAAAGGTGTTTACAGCCGGGAAGTTTTTGCAGATTCTGAAACTACAATGTTCATAGATTATAAAATTTTTTATGATGTTTGCGTTTTACGATTTTTGAGATATAGAAGTTCAAATTGGGAAAATGTTTTAAAACAATGTCATGCACGCTGCTTCTGAACTAACTTTAAATAAAAACCGCTTACACATGGGAAGTTTTTACGGATTTTGAAACAGCAATGTTTATAGAAGAGAAAAATCTAAAAAAAGAAAAAATCGCTGGAGGGATTTTTAAATAAATAGCGTTCAAAGTTCATAAATGGGTTTCAAAAAAACGTTGTAGCAGTAAATATTCTTTACAACGTTTTACTGGGGCCTCAAAATTTCCCTCGTAATTTATGCTAACGAGGGTATATGGTAAATTTCAAATTTCCTTTACAATTACATAGAAAAAAATTAAAAACTTTTTTGGCGAGCACATCCGCCATTTTTGGTTCATGGGTTACGAAAAAAATCGTGGTTTCAAATCTGTTCGCGTTCACAAAATTAGATGCTGCACTCAAAAGTTATATGCGGTTTTACTCTCTTGTAAAGAAAAAATATTTAAAAATTCCTATTGTGTTGTAATAAGAACATGTGTATATGAATCGTTAGCAGCATTTGATATCTATCCGTTTATAACTTGCATATTACAGCAACAACAAAGAACGGAAACTTATTGTTAGAAATTATTTCAAAAATATATTTTTGGTTAAATACAAAAAAATTGAAAAATAAATGTTCTATTATTTCGCTAAATTTCGATCCAATGCCTGAAGTATTTTGCTTAAACTTCTACGAGAAAAGTACTTAGTCATCGTGAAAGTATATTTGCTTTCTGTGATAAGCAATAGAAATAAGAAGTAGAGAGTAATATTGAAATTACAATCAATGAAAAAACATAGAAGTTAAAAACCGTATAATTCGCGAATTGGTTTAAATCGGTTGAGGTGCATGTGGTTTTCGGATACTGGGAGTCCATGTCTATCAATATGCATGGATTTTCCCATGTTTCATTCAGCGGCCAAAGTGTGCCATCAGTTGCATCTTACTATACAAAAAACATTCAAATAGGCAAAAATTACGCGATGTGCATATGATTATAAGGTGCATCCGATTTCAATGGCCACCTATTAAAAATACGTCAATATAAATTATTTTAGACAGATTCGTCAAGAACTGCGGATGTGCCACCGAATTCTATTTTGGGATAAATGTGGATATTACTCCTGAATCTTTGTAACTTGTGACACACCTTTTTGGCAAATATTATAATCGCGTATAAAGGATTACATTTAAGCAAAAATAATCAAAGAAAATTGCGGTTCAATTCGCGGAATTGTCAAAATATATTTTTGCAGATTTTCCTATTTTCAAGGTATCTATATCCGGCGTTTTAGTGGATGGATTCGACCGCGGAAGAGCTCATCAGATCCGGCACGTAAAAAAAACTAAAATCACGCGGGGTTCAGGGGTACCTGTACGACAGTTGTAAATTTTAAAGCCAAAAAATAGGTTTTTTCAAAAAATTTACGCACCAAATTTTCGCCTTAGGACTAGGAAGCTGTACGGAGCACACTCATGAGATATACATCGAACGACGTGGAATCGCGAGTTCTACAATCCTATAAACTAGTTTGGATTTTTTTCTAGTTGCACCCTCTAATTATAAGAAAAATTTGAAAAACACTAAAATCAAAACTTCAAAATGTCAGCATCGATTTTAGGGGGATGCAGTGTATATATCCAGAAGTCATACACTAGAACCATGTTGCCCAAGGGGTATTGTTTAGTTCTTTCTTTGAGCAAAGGTTCGAATTTTGCGTGGTTTGGCCAGAAATCAAAAAAGAGCACAAAAAACATGTTTACTTCAACACATTTTTCCCATTTTTTATATTACCACCAACGCAGCTTCCACGAAAATTATTTGTTATGGTCCATATTATGAGATCGTGGCTCAAACTCTTCTATTAATATAAATATATTCATATTTTATAAAATATATTAACAGTTCGCGACTTATTAAATGGTGAACCTCAACTTCAACGATTGAAAAACTTTTTTGAATATTACCATATACACTTTCATACGGGCAAAATGTGCTTCATCGAAATAATGGTTTTAGACCCCAAGTATGTTTGGGCGAAATCCGTTTCAGACAATTTGGAGTTGATTTAGCCATGTCCGTCTGTCTGTCTGCCTGGCTGGCTGGAGCGCACGATTCGGTCCAAAATTTGGCTTTCGTAATATTTTGTCCAAACTTAGTTTAATTTCGACGATAGGCTATATCGTGGAATGGACCTTCCGGTACCCACCCCCACCACAAAAGTTCGAAAATGTTCGGGGCATTTGTGCGCACCATAACTCTTGCAGGGAGGAACTGATTTGATCTAAACTTTGAACATCGTGAAATTTCTAGCACACTTAGATGAGGTTCCAATATGGACCCAATCGGTCCACTCCTTCAAGTACCTCCCACACAAAATTTCGGATAAGTTCAGATTAGAACCTGCTCTCGATTCGCTTTGATTTTTGTTGCAACAATTTGTATTCACTGCTTCCCATACGACGGTACAAGATTCATCAGGGGCAAGTTCATACTTCCTGAGAAAATAGCCTGAAAGGTACAAAAAAACCCCTATGACACCGTGTGTAGTGGTTGGAGCGCAAGACAACTCTCGAACGGATCTGCAGATTCAGTCCAAAATGTGGCCTTCTTAATATTTTGTGCAAACTTAGTTTAAGTTCGAATATAAGCCATATCGGTCCACTCCTTCAGGTACCTCGCCCACAAAAGTTCAAACATGTTCGGAAAAAAATGTGCGCACGATAACTCTTAATGGGAGTGACCGAATTGGTCCATACTTTGCACATCCTGAGATATCTACCAGATATAGATCAGGTTCGAAGATGGACTATATTTGTCCACTCCTCCGGGTACCTCCCACACAAAATTTTGGATAAGTTCACTTTAAAACCTGCTTCCGAATCGCTTTGATTTTTGTTGAAGCAACTTGCATTCGCTGCATCAATTACGACGGTAAAAGCTTTTTTAGGCGCAAGTCCATACTTCTTGAGAAAACAGCTCGAAAGGTGTAAAAACCCCTATGGCACCATATGTAGTGCCAGGAGAACCCGATAACTCTCGATTTGTTCCAAAATTTGGCCTTCGTCATATTTTATACCAATACCGATCCACAGTTTTTAAAAATTTTAAATAAATTATAAATTGCATTATTTTCTTATACATTTGAAATAAAGATTGTATTGCAAAAAAAAATCACTTAAACTTTAAAAAGGATATATAGTCCGGTCAAAATAGACATGCGTATAAGGGGGAAATAGCAAAAATTCCCACAAAGCTGAATTTTGGTGGAGAGCTAGGGTTGGCCAATAGAAGCAAAGTCCTAAAAGTCCCCATCGATCCCATGTGTGCAAAAAAAGTTATTCGGGGTCAAAGGTCAAATTTTGTGGACTTTTTTTGGTTTTTTGGTCATAACTCAGAAACTATATGTTTTTTCATTTCGATGCCAAGAAGAGATTTGTAGACTACTAAATTTTCTATGAAAATGATCTTTGAACCAATGACCTAGAACCTACGGTTCTTGAGATATGAGTCACGCAATATAGAAACTTTAAGTAATTTTACGGCACCTGTGTGTTGGTTGACCTGTCGCGATTATTTTACACTTATTTCGAAAACGGTAGAACCTACCAAAAAGTGTTTGAAGAAAAAGTTTTTTATTACAATATTTCCTATAAGTTTGCTCCTCACGATGTCCGCATATGAGTCACCGTTCCAAAGATACAAGCCAATCAATACACAATATGCACACATTACTACGGCACCTAAGAGGAAATTGACATGAGACAGTTGTTTTTCATTTGCTTCGAAAACGCTTGGTTCGATTAAAGTGACTAAAGAAAAAGTTGTAGAATAGAAAATTCTCTACAATTATGGTCTTTACAGGTTCTACATAAAATCTATTATTCTTGAGATACGAGTCAATCAAATCATTATATGCACACATTTCCACAACACCTGTGAGGTAGTGCACTCGGCGCGTTTTTTTAATGTTGTTTCCTCTATAGGCCTACTCCACTATCTTTTGTGACAATTTTAAAGTTTACTATATATATTTTAGTTCTAATCATATCCTTCTACGATAAACTCTTCTTCTATTTCTTCTTCCTCTTGGAGGTTTATAACACTGTGCAACAAAATGGAGGTGAACATCTGGGGAAGAGATAATACCTTTTAGTGATGAAAGCCCTTGGCGAGTATATTAAGAACCCCGAAGGACAGATCCGCCGTGAGTCGAACTTCCGCGTTATGGCGTGATGAAGTTTTTGCTAGAGACCCTGTAAGGCATCAGGAATTAGCGTTATATCTTTGTTCACTGTTGCTTTAGCTTATTTTTGAGATGACATGTCTGCAGTCAAATCCAATGGGGATTATTTTCGTAAAGCACTTCGACCTTCTAACTCGCTTCCTTCAATGTCCTTTTCGTTCTTTATTGTAAGAGCCGCTATAAAAGTACCACAAGATGACGTTTTTCAGCTTCGAAATATTCTGCAAAAATGTCGCTCAGAAAATTTTAGGTATGGCTCTCATTGACAACTCGCATTGCGATTTATGTCCACTAGGTGGAGACCGACATAGCTCCCAAAAAATTTGAGAGTTATGTCCGTTGGGAGTTATGTCACGGCACCAAAACTAAACACTTTAGGGGGGTGCCGCATAAAAAATCCGACATTAATTTTTTAAAACCACCCTATTGTATACTTATTATACTTAGGGCCATTATTATATGTGTTCTTTTACTATTGGATGGATTTTAAAACGCAAAATAAACCAATTTGGAGGAATTAAAAATATAATTTTAACGTTGAAAGGTAATGCCAAGAAGGTCCTCCATGAAATTTAATGATCACTTTTAACTTTAAGTTAACCGGAATGCTATAAATCTGTTCGGTAAATCCAAACTATAACAAAAGAAGACTTATAATAATGGGGGTTAAGGTGAGTATTTTTGTAAGCTACGTCAAATATAACAAGTAAAAAAGTATCAGTCGGCTTTGCCAACAGAGATATACCCTCAGCCTGTGTGAATTGAAACGTTCATCTATTGACAATATCGAATCTACGGATTTTGTAGCCCTTTTTGAAAATTGCCGACAAAAAATATATTTGGTTTGAAGCTCAAATGTGTTGCGGAGGATGTACTTGGAGGAATGGACCCATATAGTCCATTTTGGAAGTGGATCTTATGTTGGGATTCATTCCTTTTGATAGATTTTGTGCCCACCAGTCATTTCAGTTAGTCACAGTATAACTTAGAGGTTTTGGGCCACGATGACAGGAAGCATGGACTTGCCCATGAAATCATAAAATCGCTTAAACAGGACCAAAAAATAGCTTCGGTATAATTTTCTACATTTGGACAAAATATTAATAGATCAAGGGTTTGACGGTTGCTCCGTTCAGCAGATATAGCGCGTACTTTTTTAGTGAAATTTTTTAACATGGATGGAGGTACCGCAAGGTACGCACCGACAGTACCAATCTTCAAACATAAACTAAGTTTAGACTAAATACTAGCTGACCCGGTCCGCGTTGCTGGCCCTGTTGTTTGGGTTCTCCGTGTAAACTTTAGTTATCTATCCAGTATTGATACAGCCATAATTAGGCATCCCTATAGAAACTTCATAATATAAATCAATGTTTTGACATAAATTCCATGTAATGGTATCCCCCAAATTTAAGATATAAAATCTCTTTTATTATGCCCTTCACCATAAATCGACAGTTTAAAGCACTTTGTGACCGACATATAATGGTCGGTGCACGTCAATTAACATTGCTATATATTGGATTGTTGGTCTCGGTTGGGGTCGTAATTATTACTGCAGAGAATTGTCAGTATAGGTCCACGTTTTGATATAGCTCTCACAGAACGGTACCGGCTGATTTTCGCTATTTTTGAGGATTTAACATCATTATCACACCGATATGGCTGAAATCTGGTTTTAATATATTTTAAAGAGGAGAGCATAAATATTCGGATCGACCAAAAGACACGCCTTTTCATTTGCGCTCGGTATGTAACAGTTATAGGTTCACGTTTTGATATAGCTCCCATAAAACAGTATCTCCCGATTTTCGATAGTTCAGAGATATAGCTACTATTGGGGGTCGTAAACAGTCTTGCAGAGAATTTTCAGTATACGTCCTCGTTTTGATATAGCTCCCATAGAACGGTGGCGCCTGATTTTCGTTATTTTTGGTGGATTTAACCTCATTCAGCCGGATCGAACGTAACGCCTTTTTTCTTCGCGCTCTATATGCAATAGTGGTAAAATACCCCTCAGCGAAATGTATGTTCCTTCGGGATATGTATGGCAACATTTATATAATTCATAAAAAAATTACTTCTATAAATTACTTGTATTTAAAAAAATTATATTTATCTAGTTATTCCAAGGATTGAAATCAATGCTTATGAAGTTTCACTTCCCACATTTTGAGATTTTATCCGTAATTATAATATTCTCAAAAATCGAACACGATCGCGGTATTCTGATTCCAATGAGGATACTGTATTGTATATCAATAACTTTGTCTGATTTCCAATCGATCTTTCTGGAATTTCGATCTAGTGACATCTCAAGTTATCGGGATTTTACTGTATTCCAAAATGTGGAGTTTATCGCGCTATCCCACTTATTGTTTAGTGTTCAGCGTTTATAGCGTTTTATAGGCACGCTTACAAAATTATGTATATTATATGATATAATAAATGTTTGCATATTTTTTTATTCCCGCGATAATTCACTTTTTGCGATATTTCATTTCCGCGAAGACCATTCAGGGTCAAGACAGTAATTACAGTAGTATTGCAAACAATCTGTAAACAATACGTTCAAAAATGTCAGGTACTTCAGATTTAAAAAAAAAATTTGAAGGAGAACCTCCGGTCACTACACTTAGCCGTATTAAAATAGCTCACGACCGCGATATCCCACTTGTTCAAGCTAGTGTTTATATCATTTTTGTGTCACGCTTACTAAAATCTATACTTATAAAAGAGTTGAGTAATGATGACTCACTGACTGACTGACTGATTCATAATCAACGCCCAGGCTAAACGGCTGGAGCTAGAATCTTGAAATTTTGGGTGAGTGTCACTCTTGGTCTGAAGGTGTCGGATAAGGCTGGGTTTTTGGAAATTCGAACTAGAACGGTACGAAAAGTACTAAAAGGTACTAAATATGGTACCCTTAGTATTAGGCAAACGCGAAGAGCTAGAATTCTGAAATTTGGAATGAGGTTCACTGATGGAGAGTTAAAAAGGTGTACCAAAGGGTTTTTGGAAATTCGAGCTATAAGTGTACGAAAAGTACTAAAAATTACTAAATTTAGTACCATTTGGTATTACTGAACGGATAGAGCTAAAATCTTGAAATTTGGAATGAAAATCAAGGTTTAGAAGATTAGTTGATATAGGGAGGTGGTTTTGAAAATGTGTACTCATGTGTACGAATAGTACTAAACGGTACTAAATTTGGTACAATTTGAATTTGGGCGAACCGATAAAATTGGAATTCTGAAATTTGGAATTACTATTACTGTTGGAGTGTAGGTTTGAGATATGGAGGTAGTTTTCGAAATTTGTACATATGGGTACGAAAGGTACTAAATAGTACCAAATAAGGTACAATTTGTATTTGGGGGAAGGGATGGAGCTGGAATCCTGAAATTTAAAATTAGGATTAATGTCGGAGTGTAGGATAGAGGTATTTTGGAAATTCGTACTTTTGGGTACGAAAAGTACTAAATGGTACCAAATTTGGTACAATATGAATTTAAGTGATCGGATAGAGCTGGAATAGTGAAATTTGGAATTACGATTACTATTGGTGTGTGGGAGTGGGATACATTTCGAAAATCGTACTTATGGCAACGAAAAGTACTATATTCGTACTTGTTGTTACAAAAAGTACTGAGTGGTACTAAATTTAGTACAATTTGGATTTTGGTGAACGGACATAGCAGGAATTCTAAAATTTTGAATTAAGATTACTATTGTAGTGTAGGATTGAGGTAGTTTTGGAAATTTTTGGTTGTGGGTACGAAAAGTACTAAATGGTACCAAATCTTGTACATCTTGGATTTGAGTGATCGGATAGAGCAGGAATAGTGAAATTTGAAATTATGATTACTATTGGAGTGTGGGATTGGGATACTTTTGAAAATACGTACCTATGCCTACGAAAAGTACTAAATGGTACCAAATTTGGTACAATTTGAATTTGGGTGATCGAATACATTTTGAATCCTCAAATTCGAAATTAAGATTACTGTTGGAGTGTTGGAGAGATGTAGGTTTGGAAATTCGGACCTATGGGAACAAAAAGTACTAAATGGTACTAAATTTGGTACAATCTGGATTACGGTGATCGGACGCAGCTGTAATCCTGAAATTTGGAATTAAGTTTACTGTTGGCGTGTAGGGTTGAGGTAGTTGTGGAAATTCGTACTCATGGGTAGGAATAGTACTAAATAGTACCAAATTTGGTACAATTGGGTTTGGGTGAACGGATATAGCTGGAATCCCGAGTTTTGGAATAAGGAGTACTGTTGTAGTGAAGGATTGATAAAGTTTTGGAAATTTTTAGTTATGGGTAGGAAAAGTGCTAAATGGTACTAAATTTGGTACAATTTGGATTTCAGTGATAGGATACATTTGGAATCGTGAAATTCGGTATTAAAATTGATGTTGGAGTGTTGATAGATGTAGGTTTAAAAATTCGTACTTTGGATACGAATAGTACTAAATGGTACCAAAATTGGATTTGAGAGATCGGATGTATCTGGAATCCTGAAATTCGGAATTAAGCTTATTGTTTGAACATAGCACTGAGGTAGTTTTGAATATTTGTACTTATGGGTACGAAAAGTACGAAATGGTACCAAATCTGGTACAATTTGGATTTGGATGAAGGGATATAGCTGGAATCCCGAGATTCGGAATAAGGATTACCGTTGGTGTATAGGATTGATAAATTTGTGAAATTTTTAGTTATGTGTACGAAAAGTACTAAATGGTACCAAATTTGGTACAATTTGGATTTCAATGAAACTATACATTTGGAATCGTTAAATTCGGAATTAAAATTGATTTTGGAGTGTTGATAGAGGTAGGTTTAGAAATTCGTACTTTGTATACGAATAGTGCCAAATGGTACCAAATTTGGGATTTGAGTGATCGGATATATCTGGAATCCTGAAATTCGGAATTGAGCTTATTGTTTGAACTTAGCACTGACGTAGTTTTGAAAATTTGTACTTATGGGTACGAAAAGTACTAAATTTGGTACAATTTGGATTTCGGTGATCTGATGCAGCTGCAATCCTCAAATTTGAAATTAAAATACCTGTTTACGTGTAGGATTGAGGTAGTTTTGGAAATTATTAGTTATGGGTGCGAAAAGTACTAAATAGTACCAAATTTGGTAAAATTTGGATTTGAGCGAACGGCTAGAGCTGCAATCTTGAAATTTGGAATTGAGATTACTGTTGGATTTTTTTTGGAAATTCGTACTTATGTTTACAAAAGGCACTAAATTTGGTACAATTAGGATTTGGTAGTCTTAGGGATACGAAGATGGTTCAATGTATGGTACAATTTTGTATTGGACTAACGAATTGACCTGGATTCGTGAGATTTACAATTAATATTACTGTTGTTATTTGGTAATAACGTCAGATTTAGGAAATATGTACCACAAATATACGAATTGTACAGGATTTGGTACAATTTGTTATTGTGTAAAGGGAATTTTGAAATATTAGGAGGAGATTCGTATTGTTACGAATGTAACTGATAGGTTTAAGTTAATTTAGTTTAATTTCCGTTAATTTAAAAATTTGAATTGTAACGTAAAGTTTTTTATTACGCAGTTACATTATTTAAGCAACAACAACTACCATGTAGAATTCTCTTCATCGTTCTAGTCCTTACTTTACCTTTTATTAATGTGCTTTTGTTTGTTTTTGCCATAATCATGTAATTATCGTTTAGTTCCCACTTCTTGTATTTCGTGTATTTGTTTGTTGTTGTAATTACGTCATTACTGTGCTTGTCCACTTGTATGTATGTGAGTATGGTTGTTCGCTTAGTGCGAATGTGCGTCTGTGTGTTCGCTGCACAGATTCGAGGTGTTGCCAGATTTTCTAGATAATTCTAGACCAAGGAGATTTTGGGTATAAATAGCGATAGGAACGGCAACATGGAGTTAGTTGTGTTTTAAGCGTTGAACTGAACAGATCGGTTAAAGAAGTGCTGCGTGCTAACTAGATACAAGCTGTGTGCTTAGTAATTAAAGTCGGTTCCGAATAAGTGTAATAAAGTAAATAAAGCATTGTAGAAACGTAATCTAAAACGAACCCTGTTTTATTTGGTACAAATCGTACTGGGGAATAAAACAACGTCTACACGGAGATTAGTTAAATCTAATTCCGTAACAGTATTTATCTGTAAAGTACTAAATAGTACTATAAATGGTTTTGGGGGAAAAGAGAGAGCTGGAAATGATAATCGCGGTTGATGGGTTAACCCGTTTTGGCGCTGAGCAACCCAATTAAAATATCTCAACAATTATGGCTGGCTCTTGATGTGTACGTACGAATAATACTTACATGAAAATAAATATCAATTAAAATAGGTATTAGTACAACCATTTTTCCATGTTCACCGTTCTATATTATATATTTTTTATTTGTTTGGTATATCCTTTCCGCATACGAAGAAGGGGGTACTTTGCTAGTTATGTATATTAATTGAAATAATATATTTTTGAAAACTTTGTGATGACCGCGATCATTCAGGGGAAACAATCTGTAAACAATACGTTCAAAAATATCAAAGATTTCAGATTTTTTTAAAAACATTGTGGGGGAGGACCACTGGTCGCTACTATTAGCCGTATAAAAACAGTTTTTGAAATTTTTGTGATGACCGCGATATTTCACTTCCGCGACGACCATTCAGGGTCAAGACTGTAATTACCATAGCATTGCAAACAATTCGTAAGCAATATATTAAAAAGTATCTTGAATTTCGCGGTTTTCTTAAAAAAATTGTGGGGAGGACCACCGGTCACTACACTTAGCGAGATAAAAAAATAGATTACGACCTTTTCTCAGACCTAAAAACTCCACATACAAAATTTCATAAGATTTCCCAATCGATTTTTCGGAATTTCTATATAGTGACATTTCAAGTTATCGGGATTTTACCGTACTCCAAAATATGGCGTTGACCGCGTTATCCCACATATTGAAGAAAGTGTTATAGCGGTTTTGTAGTCACGCTTACTAAAATTAGGTATATTATCTGAAATAATACATTTTTGAATAATTTGGGATGACCGCGAAATAACACTTCCGCGACGACCATTCAAAAAAATATATAGCCTATTTTCACCGCCGGTGTTCCCAGTATATTATCTGAAATTTTCAAGAAAATCTATTCAGCCGTTTTTCATTCTATTCGGAACATACAAACAAACAAACATACTAACATACACACATTGCCTTTTATATATTAGATTAGGAAGCCCAAATTTTAGACGGAATCCATAGGGATTTTTACAGCTTTCGGGCTATTTTCCCAGGAAGTATGGAATTGCCCCTGAAAAACTTGAACCGTCGTATGGGGGGCAGCGAATACAAGTTCTTACAACAAAGATAAAAGCGATTCAAAAGCAGGCCTTAAAATGCATTTTTCTGAAATTTTGTGTGGGAGGTACCTGAAGGAGTGGACCGATATGGCCCATTTTCGAACTTAAACTTAGTTTGGGCAAAATATTACGAATGCCAAATTTTAGACCCAATCGGCAGATCCGCTCGAGAGTTATCTTGCGCTCCAACCACTACACACGGTGTCATATGAGGTTTTTTTGCAAATTTCAGGCTATTTTCTCAGGAAGTATGGACTTGCCCCTGATGAAACTTGAACCGTCGTATAGGGAGCAGTGAATGCAAGTTGCTACAACAAAAATCAAAACGATTCGGGAGCAGGTCCTAAACTGCACTTTTTCGAAATTTTGTGTGAGAGGTACCCGAAGGAGTAGACCGATTGAGTCCATATTGGAACCTCATCTATGCCTGGTAGAAATTTCACGATGTGCAAAGTATGGACGAAATCGGTTGCTCCATTATCGTGCGCACAAATTTCCCGAACATTTTCGAACTTTTGTGGGGGAGGTACCTGAAGAAGTGGACCGATATGGTCCATCTTCGAACTTCAACTAAGTTTGGACAAAATATTTCGAAAGCCAAATTTTGGAACAAATCGGCTCATCCGTTCGAGAGTTATCGTGCGCACCAGCCAGACAGACAGACGGACAGACAGCCGGACGGGCATTGCTAAATCGACTCCCAATTGCCTGCAACGGATTTCGTCCAAACATACTTGGGGTCTAAAACCGCTATTTCGATGAGGCACATTTTGCCCGTATGAAAGTGTATATAGCCTCGTTAGCATAAATGCTGGGGGTATAAAAATGTACTAATAAGATATTTTATATATAAATTTCTATCTTTAGATGTACTCTTTATGTCTCATTAAAACTGGAATTAACTCTGTTCTGCTTCACCTATATTTTTCCATTACAAGTCTAGCGCTATAAGAAAAGGCTTAATTCTATACGGAAGCCTTGTCTGTTTGTTAACATCATGATTGTGTTTTAATGTTTTACGGATTTAAATTTCCTCAAAATTGCTTTTTAAGTAGACAATGGTTGTGTTTTGTTTGGGGCGCAATGGAAGCAAAGTGAATTCAAATAAGAAACACTAAAAATACATTTATATAAATACGAATTTTCCATGGAAGAATAAAAAGGAATGTCTGCAACATTATCGTATAATGTCCCAAAGAACAGACGCAAACACACACACACTCCCACATCTCCATGCACATTATTTCTTTTTCTTTAACTTGTGACTGTGGGATGCTTAATACAAAACATATGCGAAACTTCTTTGTTACCAACTTTATTATAAAAAAAATTATAATTTCAAAGAGTTTTGAAGCCATATGCACGTATGTATGTATGCATGTATAAGCGTAGCATACAAGCACTCTAGGTTGTCACAAACAATCCAACTGGCAACAGTTCTTCCATGTTCAAGTACATAAGTGCACATTAGTACCATATAAGGACATCAGTGACAAGGTGTGTGTGTGGGTACGTCAGTATGTACGTTTTGTTTGTGGTGTGGTTATTTATGCCGAGAGAAAGTCTTGTTTGAGTTATACCAAAAGCAGAGAATTCTTTCTAGGCAATTCAAGTGAATGGCAAAATGATGAGGAAATTATTTCATTTAAAGAAATTTATTATTAGCTTTATACAGGTGTGTTGGGGGTAGGTGCGAGTGTGTGGTTGCTTTGTGGTTTTCAGGCGGAGAGAAGTGAATTCAGAATAAAAGCAATTAGCATTTCCTGAATGTTGTAAAAGGGGTTTATAAGATAATATTTTAATTTTGACACAAATATAAAATGTATAAAGGCGGCAAAGGAGAATAGGTTAACGAGAGAAGGATGGACGAGGAAAGTTTACATCGCGTGAAGAGTTTCAAGTCAAATTTGTTGTAGTATTTCAAAATCAAATATTGAATAATATAATGTGTTTCACGTGCTACTTAACACCAAAGGTCATGAGTTCGAACTTTCAACATGTCAAGATCTATTTTTTATCAGCACATTACTGGTTTGTATTTCTTAAGTATTTCAGTCCTGTAGAACATTACAATGGCGTGTTCTGTTCGACATGTGAGGGAAATAAACCTCCCACATGCTTATTATATCCTCCCCATTACGAGTAGTGGTGTAGGTTATAATAGTTTTCAGCATGCATTTCTATGCTTTGTGAGAGTAGATACCATAAACAGAGCAACTAAATATTTCACTGACGCATTACATCGTTGAGGAAAAGGATGAAAAGTATTGGCGACGGCTTAGTATTTTTATTGGGATTTCTAAAAGAATTATTCCCATACCCAGGTCAATAAGTTATATTTATAGCCTCAGCAATTAAGCTAAAGAGGGTATACATATATACACTTTAATACGGGCAAAATGTGCCTCATCGAAATAACGGTTTTACACCCCAAATATATTTGGACGAAATCCGTTTCAGATAATTTGGAGTCGAGTCGAGTTGTTGCCCATCTTCGAACTAAAACTATGTTTGAACAAAATATGACGATGGCCAAATTTGGGACCAAATTCAAATCCATCTTTCGGGCTGTTTCCTCAAGAAGTATGAACTTGCCCTTAAAAAATGTTACCGCCGTAATTGAGGCAGCGAATGCAAATTACTTCAACACAAATCAAAGTGATTCGAGAGCAGTTCTTAGAGTGAACTTATCCGAAAATTTGTGTGGGAAGGACCCGAAGGAATGATCAAATATAGTCCATATTCAAACCTGATCTATATCTGGAAGATATATTAGAATGTGTAAAGTATGGGCCTTATCGGTCAATCCCTTCAAGAGTTATCGTGGGCACAATTTTTTACCGGAAGGATATGGTTTATCTTCGAACTTAAAGTAAGTTTGAAGAAAATATTACGGAGGACAAATTTTGGACTGAATCGGCATATCCGTTGGAGAGTTATCTTGGATCCAACTACTACACATGGTGTCATAGGAATTTTTTGCACCTTTCAGGCTATTTTCGCAGGAAGTATGGACTTGCCCCAGATAAAACTTGTACCCTCGCACAGTGCGAAATATGGGCACTTTAGTGGAACTTTACTCATAACTTTTTATGTGAAGAACGTAGGTTACTAAAATTTTCCAAAAATGTTTCTTATAGTTGAGGGTCGTAAGTGGATAAATATGGGCCACATAGACCTGCGGTTTCCTATAGCCCCCACATATCAGTGGTGACCGTTTTTACGTATTGGGTTCATTTTTCTACCGATTTTGCTGCAAATTGCTATATTGGGGTTTCAGTGGATGTATAACATATGTACAAAATATTGATAATATCTGTTCGCGTATTGCACTATGCAACACTGAAAATGCAAACAACTTCCAGTATGGATTTTTTGAAAGTAAGTAAGAAAGTTGTCCAGTTCGGATTTTATGGCCTCATCTAAAACGGTGTAGTTTTACACTTACATGTTTGCATTTATCAGGCCCTTATCTCAGAAACGAATAGGAATTTGGCGTTGCCGTCTTTAGCAATATTGTAGCCCTAAACTAGTAGAACGTATCTGTTGAACAGACCAAAATCGATAAAAATATAGAAAATTTTACATAATTTTTGAATTCTGGTCGGTATCAGCTAAACTATTAGGAGTTGAACCAAGTAGCCTTTTGCAAAAATCATCAAAATAATGTCCTCAGCAATTCTTCAGAACATTCTGAAACTCTAAAATGCTTATTTCATGTTGTTTCAGCGGTAATTGGTATCATATCTTTTACAACACTTTATTCAAACAGAGTTCACACCAACAGATTATTCTTGCATCTCGGATTTCACTACATTAGTGATATATTTAGTAAATCGTCGTTAAAAAATATAGTGAAAACAAAGTGAAAGAGGCATTTTACAACAATAGCATGCTCTAAAGAGTTGTGTATTACATTCCAGCGAAACATTATGAAAAAATTAACAGTTTTAAATATATGGTACGAAATGGACAATAAATGTAGTTTTTCGAGTTAATTGTTTCTCGAAATATTTTATTTTTGTCCTTATCTACAATTTTGCCTCAGAGGTCAGAAGAAGATTCGCATTGGTTTCAGAAATATAGCCCCAAATTTCTTTAAAATCTCAATATTTAACCATGTTTAGATGGGGCCATAAAATCCGAGCTGGATCTGACACAAAAAAACCCAGCTGGGTTTTTTGTCGTTTGGGTCTGTACTTTCAAAAAATCCTCAGATCGAATTGTTTGCACAAGATTGCCTTAAAAATGTTGCACAGTGTTGGTATAGCCCCCATTGAGCGCTACCGGCCAATATAACGTATTTTCAAGATTCCAAGCACATTTACCAATCTAATTGTTTGCATTTTGGCATTTAATGTTATCCGTAGGTAGAAAACCATTTTGCGAAATATTAGCAACGTATTTTCTCGTTTTGCTATAGCCCCAATATGAGGGGGGCACCCCATTTTGGATATTTAAATGGTGTTAGGTAATTATTGCCAACCGAGTTTGGTTTACTTTAAAAGTTGTCTTCATTGAATAGAAAATATTATAAAGGATATGTTTATCTTATTACACGGTCCTGCAAATGAGTATATCACCTAAAAGCATCTGGAGCAACTATGCTTTATTTTAGGTACTTAACGATGTCCTGAGAAAACTGCTCAAATTTGACCATTTTTTCTATAAAATGTGAATGAAATTCGCAAAAATAGTCATAAAACTATTAAAAGCAACATTTCTTAGTTTTGGTGAACCCATTTTGGGATAAACAAAACCAACATTGACGTCTAATGCCGGTTCTTCTATCAAATTTTCAAAAATATATATAGGTATATAAATATTCCAATGACTTTCTGAAAAAGTCGCATATCTCGCAAACCTGCGCGAACCTGCAGCTAACTTTTGGTTTGTCTATAGAAAAATATCCTTCATCTGAGAAAATGAGCGATTTATACTGCAATTCACCACAATACTATTAAAAACTTATAAAAAACAAGTAAGAAAAGTCTATAGTCGGACGGAGCCGACCATGGGATACCCTATACTACTACCCTGCGAGTTAGCTTTCAGCAAATCAAAGTTTCTTTTGGACAAATAAGCTTATTGTAAGAAATAAATTTTTGGAGTATGCAACCTTATTACATTAAGTTTAAATAACAATATAATAATTGTTCCACAAACATCACAGAAGGGACAGGGCGTGTACCACGATTCATATTACAGCAATAGTATGGGGCCTACTGTTTATCGCCGAGTCCGAAAAGCATGTCTTAAAACACCACCTGTAGAGAAGTTGTACATGGTTGAAATACTCAGAAAATGTCGCCAACTTTACTGTGGGGTATTTTGCCAACGTTGGAAATTTGATGTTTGCTGGCCGGGAATCGAACGCCCCACCTTCAGCGTGCAAGGTGGGTGTGCAAACAATTGTACTATGGTGGCACCAATAAGTAATTTTAGAACGGACATTTAGTCTGGACCTAATTTTTTGCATATTTTGACATATTTGCTAAACCATATGCAAGACTTTGTGCCCTAAATATACCATCGAATTGGCTGAAAGTTTGTATTAGGTATTCGTTCATCACAATTTTCGACCTGAAATTTATCGGTATAGGTCCAGGTCTTCATATAGCTCCCATAGAACCGTACCTCCCGATACCCGGTATTTTGAAGGTTGTGGCCTCAATATCAAACTGAAGTGGCTGACATTTTGTATTCAGTCTTCGTTGGAGGTAAAAAAACTTTCCACCTGAAATTTGTCGTTATATGTCCACGTCTTCATATAGCTCCCATAACCAGAACCTACCGATTTTCTGTACTTTGAAGGTTATGGTCTCAATATCCCTCCGAATTGTCTAAAATTTGGTATTAAGTCTTCATTGGGGGTATTAAACTTTCCATATGAAATTTGTCGCTATAGGTCTAGGCGTTCATATAGCTCCCATACAACGAAAGCTCCCCATTTTCGATATTTTGAAGATTGTGGCTCTGGTTACAGATTTCTCTATTTTATTGACTTGTCTGAAGTGAATTTCAAACAGAAAAATGTACACATAAACATTTTAGAAGATATTATTGAAATATATGTAGCATACGAAAATATGTGAAATACAGAAATTTTCCATATGCAAAAATAATATTTGCATATGCATAATTTATACATTTCGCATATTTTTGCATATGTGCTATATTTCGATTGGAATTTAATTAAAAGCCAAAAATATGCAAATTTTACAAAAATAGGTGTTGCATAAAATTCCGCTGTCTACATATCATTGAGCTGATATTAATCGGGGTGCTCTCATTGATATGAGAGAATGCTCCCTTTTTTTGCGAAAACCCGAACTCTTTAAGTGTCTAGCATTCTCAAATAAATGAGAATCACACTCACTTTTCGGCTTTCCCAAAAAAACATCAGAACAAAAATATTTGTAAACAACTATCAGCACCTATCAACTAAGAACAGATCGAGTTCTGTAAGTTGAAAAGAACATCACCACAGTTGCCTGTGAGTACATGGACTGAGAAAAAATTCCCATTCTCAAATCGGTTCGGGATACTTATTTCGGTTATAGCGCGCAATAGTTAATTCTGTCAATTGTGTCAATCTTTAAAAGACGCTACTCATTATATTGAGAAACACTGTTAATTAATGACTTACTACGTACTATATGATTACTGAGGTCACAGTCTTTAGTAAAAAAGTTGCCCCTACTGGGATGTTTGTGGAACAATTATATACAGTAAATTTTAAGAAATATTCTTAAATTTGAAAATTGGCGTTGTCTAGCAATTTCTGTTGCATCTTTAAATTTTGGACAATTGGACAGGTAATATGAAAGGGTTCCACGCTATTTGTAAGGACTGGCAATTTGCCTGTCGTGATAGAGACAATTTGTAGCATGGGGGGAAGATGTGGTTCTCTTCACAAAACTCATTATATCTTAGGTAGTAGATCCGTTACCAAGCACACATATTATTGCAATTTTCATCAGAGGAAAGATCGGTAGTTAATTTTTCATATATATGCGACTTTGCCGGTATATGGCCTCCAGAGATTAAAATATGGACCAAAAATAAAATGTTTTATTTAGTATACAAAAGTAATGGTCCATTGCACCCGCTAAATGATATCAGATCATCATCAAAAATTGTAGGCATCTTCTTTGACCAAAACCACTACCTCGTGCAAAATTTCGTGACTATTGATCTATAATTGCGACCTCTAGTATGCTTTTGATTACATTACAAGCAAAACACTCGATATATTAGGCTGTAACTCTGTTATCTGACCACATAAATCAACATAATTGGCATTAATTGAAAGGGCAAGAGTTGTCCTTCCAAATATTATTTATGTGGGCGGAATGTGTGGTCCAGGAATAAAGATATTACCGGTATATTAGAAATTTTCACAATTTTCACACAAAAGTTGTGGTCCATTTAACCCTCTAAACATCATCCGATCACCATCTCAAATTGCAAGCTTCTTCTTTGTCATATAATCTTACATTATTTAAAATTTCGAGGCGATCGGACTATAATTGCGACATACAGAGCCGCTACAAAATCGGATAAAAATTTTGTTTTTGGTCCATTTCACCCGCTTAATATTTCTCGATCATCACCAATAAGAATAGGGATCTATTCTGATCTGAACCCGACCTCCATGCAAAATTTCGTGACGATCGGTCCATAATTGCGGCCTGGAGCGTGTTTACAATTTATAATGGACAGACGGACGGACGGACGGACGGATGGACGGACAGACACACATCTCAAAATCGCTTTATCTCGTCGAGATATGAAGATTGGTATACCACATTGGGGGTCTCCGACGAATATTTCGCGGTGTTACATGAATTTTTACCAAAACAAACTTATAATACCCTTTTCCACATTGTGGTATAGGGTATAAAAAGTATCAGTCGGAAAATGTGAAACAATTTTATCAAAAAAAAAATTATTTACGGGGTTTTAAAAATTTTGGGCGTTTGAATCCACAACAATGTTGATTAGGATTAAAGATCAAAAGTTTTGCGGAGGAGATACTAAAAGGAATGGATCGACATTGACCATTATGGAAGTGGATCTCCAGCCACTACATATGCTGCCTATGGGGTTTTTACACCCTTCGGGCTGTTTGCTCAAGAAGTATGGACTTGTCCCAGAAAAAAAACTTTTACCATCGTAATTGAGGCAGCGAATTATGTCGCTTCAACAAAAATCAAAGTGATTCGATATCAGATCTTAAAGTGAACTTATTCGAAATTTTGTGTGGGAGGTACCGGATGGAGTGGACAAATATAGTCCATATTTGAACCTGATCTATATCTGTAAGATATATTAAGATTTGTAAAGTATGGACCAAATCGGCCACTCCCTTCAAGAGTTACCGTACGAACAATTTTTCCGAACATTTTTGAACTTTCGTGGGGGAGGTACCTGAAGGAGTGGACCGATATGGCTTATCTTCGAACTTAAACTATGTTTGGACAAAATATTACTAACGCCAAATGTCGGAAAGAATCGGCAGATCCGTTCTAGAGTTATCTTGCTCTTCAATCACCTCACGCTATTCATGCTATATTCTCAGGAAGTATGGACTTGCCCCTAGTGAAACTTATAACGTCAAAAAACAAAAATTAAAGCGATTCGAGAGATGGCCCTAAATTGAACTTTTCCGAAATTTTGTGTGGGAGGTACCCGAAGGAGTGGACCGATTGAGTCCATATTGAAACCTTATCTAAGTCTGGTACATATGTCAGATGTGCAAAGTATGGATCAAATCTGTTACTCCCTTCAAGAGTTATCGTGCGCACAAATTTTCCGAACATTTTCGAACTTTTGTGTGGGAGGTACCGGAAGGAGTAGACCGATATAGCCCATCTTCGAACTTAAACTAAGTTTGGTCAAAATATTACGAAAGCCAAAATTTGAACCGAATCGGTTCATCCGTTCGAGAGTTATCGTGCGCTCCAGCCAGACAGACGGACATGGCTACAGCAACTCCAAGTTGTCTGAAACGGATTTCGTCCAAACCGTTGTTTCGATGAGGCACATTTTGCCCGTATGAAAGTGTATACACCCTCGTTAGCATGAATGCTGAGGGTATAAAAATAAATAAAAAATTTGTTTCGGGACGAAATGGGTTAATAAGGTCGAAATAAAATAATCGTTTTATGTTGGAAAGACAAATAGAAATAGGCAAATTAAAACGCGTTCTTCTCGAAACTTGATTTTTGTTAAATGTGTTACTATTTGAGTAAATGAGCGAAATGTTCTGTAGAAGGCCACCTAAGTTAGTTATACCTAAGTAAATGGTGGTTGCCCCCGTGTTTGAATTTAACCTGTTCGATTAACGAAAGTTGTTCATAGCTTGTCGGTTTTGCTTGAGTATCTTTGTGTTCATGTCGTCTGCTCCGTCGGAAAAGGTCGTAAGTCCCTCTCAATAAATTTCTCAGGAGGAAGAAAAAACATTCCAGCGCTTTCTGTATTAAAGATTTTATTATGGTGGTAAAGGCAGTATTCTTCGTTTATTTACTATGCTTCAATACCTGTACTTTGTTTGATAAAGTTCCGTCGCTTTTGGGAGATAATTGGATGTCTTTGGACTTACGACCTTTTCCTTGTACAGAATTGTATTTTTGTTGGGACTTACGACCTTTTCCTACAATTTACGGACGTTTTTAAAATAAAGTATTTATACTTTACAAAACAATGTCGAAAGGGTATTATAAGTTTGGTGTGTCCAATATTCGTGTAACATCGCGAAGTATTCGTCGTAGACCCCCTCCCCTTGCCATTTTTTCATATCTTGACGAGATAAAGCTATCTAGCTATGTGTGTCCGTCCATCCATTAAAAATGGTAATAAAACTCCAGGCCTCAATTTTGAACCGATCGTCACGAAATTTTGTGGAGAGGTCGGGTTCCGACCAGAAGTGACCCCATTAGATGTTGGTTATGATCGAAAGGTGTGAAATGGACCAAACACACATTTTTTACCCGACTTTGTAGCTGTAGATCGCAGTATTATTCCGATCGGAGCGAAATTTTAAAAATGATTTGAGTTTAAGACTAAGAATAAGCTTGCAATATAACATGGTGATGAGATAATTATTAGCGGGTTTAATGGAGCAAAACTTTTGGGTGAAATCTTATATATAAAAGACAATGTGTGTTGGTCTTATTGGAAAGCAAGTGTTTAGATTAGAAGGCAACATATCGATAGCTATAGTTCCATCAGGTATATAAGATACATTTTAAGGAGGTGGACACAGTCGGCATGCCTCAAGTCATCAGTTATTTGGCGGTATGTTAAAATTGCATATCGACACCAACATTTCTGATGATTTTTATACCCTCCACCATAATATGGAGGGTATAATTAAATTTGTCATTCAGTTTGTAACATAAGTATATATTCAGCGGAGACCCTATAAATTATTGATTGATCAGAGTAAAATTCTAAGTCGGTATAAACATGACCAATTTTAAAAATAGATCTTCGTGATTTGGTATAGAATTTTCTATTACTTCTAGGATGTTTGGTATTGACGACCTCATATAGCCCTCATAGAACGGTACCTCCCGATTTCCGGTATTTTGAAGGTGTGGCCTCAATATTCATCAGAAATGGCTGAAATTTGGTATATATTCCTCGTTTGGGGTTTTTTTGTTTTTGTCTGCAAACCATGTAGAATCTTCAGAATCACCGTGAAAACCATAGGAAACTAGACCCATGGCACCATCGCCTAATTCCATTCCAGATTTATACTGCTCTTTGTTAGCAAAAACCATGATGTCTTCTTAGTTTAATAACATTTCACTCAATTATTATTTTAGAATCATTTAATAATATAAACATTGCACTTACCCGTCCGTTAGAAGGTATTACTTTATTCAATTCAGAATACAAACTAATCTCGTTATGTGAATAAATTTCCCTAGAGAAACCGCAAATTACCAGTTAATAAAGTTAAGTAATATATACGACAGCAGAACAGTAAAAATCTTGTTTTTTTTTACAATATTTCAATATATGAGGTATTTAAACACTTTGTAACGTGACCGTTTCATACAATCCCTACGTTTCTTTAGCATTAATATGCATCCCACCTCATGATTTTTATAATACCTTCAGTATCAAACTTATAATTTTACCCCATACACAATATTGTCTAATCATCGTATAGCATATGTGAGGTTCAATGCAGTCAACGACGACATCGTTCAATAATAATTCTCATTAACTTCGTGTGATTACCCGAATATGTATTCTGGTTTTATTCACCGAGGTCGTCGATGACCAGCCGAACAAAGTACGAATAGACGTGTGGCTCGTCCGCAGTCTACCATACTAGTTAGCCACAATTCGATCCAGCTCTTAGCAAGCTCTCAGCGCTTAGCACGCTCCCAGCTCTTAGCAAGCTCCCAGCTCATAGCAAGCTCTCAGCGCTTAGCACGCTCCCAGCTCTTAGCAAGCTCTCAGCGCTTAGCACGCTCCCAGCTCTTAGCAAGCTCACAGTTCTTAGCAAGCTCCCAGCTCTTAGTAAGCTCACAGCTCTTAGCAAGCTCCCAGCTCATAGCAAGCTCTCGGCGCTTAGCACGCTCCTAGCAAGCTCACAGCTCTTAGCAAGCTCCCAGCTCATAGCAAGCTCCATGCTCTTAGCCAGCTCCCTTTAACCGATCTCTTCTCCACAGCAACCCGAGCCGAGTCACACACCCGACGACTGCCGACAGCAACCCGAATACGACAGAGCCGAGCCACATACCCGAGGATTGCCAACGAGCCGACTGCAACCCGTATACCGCTGAGCCGAGTCACATACCCAACGAGCCGACTGCAACCCGAACACCACAGCCTACAACTGCCGAGCCGAAAGCCACCCGGTTGCCCCGGGCCGAGAGTAGTGTGGAGCCGAGCCATAACAGGCGATTGCAGAACCTACAACTACCGCAACACAGACGAACCCTACTATTTACTGATACCACATCCATTTTCCTCACATATATTATACGTTTAACAAACACCAAGAGTGTGAAATAAAGATTAAAGTCGTAAACACTCGTGTTTTACTTGAGGTTTGTATGTCCTTAGGTCGACCCTGGCAGCGACTGAGCTTACCTCAGCCCTAAAGAAAACCACTCGTTATAACTTACAGCATCCCAATTTGAATCAATGAAAAGGCCAGAAGTCCATCTTTCATAATCAGTTCGCTTATAGGGGAAAATAGATTTCAAATGTAAATTTTCGTTGCAATATAGAAATGATCAAATTTTCGTTCAAAAGTTTGGTGCAAAGGCTCCGCCAAATATCATCCAAAGGTGTAGGCTAGTTCTTTACATTGCACCCGAACCATGGATGTCGTTAAACTTTATATCTAAACTACATTAGCTGTAGTATTCTTTTAAAGTATACATTTTCCTGTGGACTTACGACCCTTTCGTACTCAAATTTGTACGTTTTGTGGACTTACGACTTTTTCCGACAAGGGCAAAACATGTAGAAAAACGCAACATACTACCATTTTCTTTGTATCATACGACGTGTTTTGACGTGTACTATCATCCTGTAACAAAAACGCGATTTCCAAAAAAGTGGACTTACGACCTTTTCCGACGGAGCAGACGATGTAAATTCTAAAAAAATAATTTAGGGTCAACACGGAAACTGTGGTTGGCTTACATTTTAAAAAAATATATAAACAAAGTTTTTTGTTTTATAAAAGTTGAACCCAATTGAAATATTTTAAAATTCATCATATATAAGGGGCATCCAAAGAGCTTAATATACCTTCCACCACATGCCTATATGTATGTGTGTATCCATGTAAATATTTGCATATTTTTAAACTACGTAAATTTTATTAACTATCCGCATTTACACATGTATGTGTGTGCTTCAAGGTATACTCTACCACCTTGAAGCACACACATACATGCAACAACATATTATACAGTATGTATTGATGACTTTATTGGATTTACCTTGTGTATACATAGTTGATACTGAAACCGTGGTATCCGGCCGTTTTGATGCTGTTTCACGTTGACTGTTGCTGCTACTGTTGCCTGTTGGCAGAGGAATGAGATGATGTTGTTGCTGATACTTTGTACCATAACCCCCAACTCCCCTTATGCCTCCGCCGCCTGTGCGATGGTAATGTTGGTGATGGGTGGATGCTGCTGTTATTGTGGCAATGGCAGCAGTATGGCCCACTTGCGGTGGTGCCATACTTGTTGTTTGCCACAAGCTGTCGCTTAGTTCCGATATGTTGATGAAAAGTTTTGGACGAGTTTAAAGTGAAAAATTAAAAACCCACAAATGCACTTAGGTTGCAAATGTGTATCGATACACACACATACACACGTGACGATCTTTATGCAGGCTTACTACGTTACGTTAAATTTAAGCAAAGTTCTTTGATGACATTCCTTTGTGATATTTTGGTACTTTACTTTTGTTGTTTGTTGTTGCTGCTGTTGGTGGTGGTGGTGATGCAGTTGGTGTTACTGTTTTAAGTGTGCATAGTTTCAGATAGCTTTTGACGTTGACTTACTGTCTGTCCTGTACGTCCATTCGTTCGTTCGTCTGTCCGTCCGTCCGCCTGTTCATCCAGCTGTCTCTTGTGGTAATGAAGAGTTGTTGATGTTTAGTGCAGTCAGTTTTCAGTTAGTGGTGTTGACGTTGGCTTTCCATGCCTGATATGTGACATTTGGATTTGTGTCTTTTAACACACATACACATACATTCGTATGTATGTGTGGCTGCATGTTTGTGTAGTACGACGAGTATATGCACAAATGTGTGTACTAGCGTTATGGCTTTATGACCTTTTTTCTCAAAAATGATTTCCAGTAGCGGGAATGAATGAACTTTTGCCATTAATACCTAAAATAATTTTCATTCCATTTATGTATTAAGAAAAGTTCCGCACAAACCACTTTCAAATTATATATTTGTAAAAAAATATTATCAAACGAATTTATGATCACATCCTGAAGTTGCAATTCAAGAAATTGTGAAATATTGATAATAAATAAATAAAATATTTCTAAAGTTGACCTCGAGCTTGAATCAATCAAACATTTCAGTAACAACATAAAGGTCGAATATATCAAATTCTTTAAACGGATAAAAAATATCCAAAAATTAGTTCCTCTTGCACGAACGAACGACCTTTTATCTATTAATCACTAAAATGACTTTTATTGCAATTATTGATAAAGGTCACGCAGAAATCTCTTTTAATTGTTACGATATATGGAATAAAGCCATATATGACATAAAATATATATATGTAATGATATGATGATAAAATTAGTAAGAAACAAGCGGTTATGTCCTGTGACCCTTAAGCATGTTTTCAGCGAAATTTCTGCTCACAGTGACTTCAACAAATTGATCAAAGTTATGAAAAATAAAACCGTTAAAAGCTTTTTATGCGGAAGCTTTTTTATCGAATCACCTTATAATTAAGATCTAATCTTAGGTAAAAGCTCATCAAAATATGATACTGGGATATGAGTTTGTAAAATAATCATAACCCTAGTGTGTGCTTTATGCTTGCAACTTGATGCTGGATGGTAGAAGAGATATACTTCCACCACACATGCAATTGTGTGAGTATTTTGGTTTCAAAACTTGTCTGTCTATGTGATTTGCTAAAATTGATGTTTGGCCATCATATTTCATAATAATGCCCGTCGAAGTTGTCAAAGATTTATGTCCATGTCAAAACAACAGCTTGCCATACACGCTTAGAAGCAACGAATATTAAAATTTCTAAAGAGGCCACAGTATACGAAATATTATTTCACAACAAAGAACGTAATAGAAACAAGTAAGAAAAGGCTATAGTCGGACGGGCCGACCATGTGATACCCTACACCTTTACCACTGGGAATTAGCTTTTCACAAATCAAAATTTCTTTATGGAACAAATAAACTTATTGGAAGAAATAACTTTGTGGCTTCTGGTACCGTATCACACAAAGCTTAAATAATAATTGTTTCACAAACATCTCAGAAGGGACAAGGGAGACTTAACTCATATAAACGAGTGAGTGTACCCCGATTCATATTCGCTCAATGATATAGGACCCACAGCTTATCTCCGAGTCCGAACGGCGTGCCCTAAGACACCACTTGTAGAGAAGTTTTATATGGCTGAAATACTCAGAAAATGTCGCAAACCTTACAGAATGATATGTTGCCACCGTTAAAAATTTGATTTTGCAGGGCTGGGGAATCGTTTTGCAAAAAGGTGGCAAAGCGACCCATGCTACAATGTATGTATAAAAATCCAATTGGACAATTAAAATGTTAGGGCACCATGTAATTTGCAATAATGCAAAAACTGGGAATAGGAAAATGTGGTTCTCTACACAAAGCACATTATATATTAAGCAGTAGGCCCGTTATCTAGCAGACACGTGATTGCAATTTGCATCAGGGGAAAGATCAGTAGTTCTATTTCCATATGTTGTTGTTTTAGCAACGCAAATGTGTTCGTTAGTGTATTATTATTTCAGGTATCAGGTTCCTCTGTATCCAGATTCAAGAATTCTGCAACCTGGACTAGTTGCGTCCATAGGAAATCAGGAGACAGGTGAGTGGGGTTAGCTGGGCAGCTAAACAAATGGAGTGTATCGTTTGGTCCCAATCCACATGCTGGGCAGTTGTTGGGTATCGTGGCGTCAATTCGGGCCCAATACGAATTGAGGCGTCTCCATGTCCGGATCTTAACTGGGCTAAAATCACTCGCGTTTGCCTTGGCAGCTGACGTTCTTCTGCTGCGATGGATGGGAGGTGGTGTCCAAGTACGGCATTCACACTGTATCTCTGTATTGCCTGCGCAACCATGTCAGTGTGAATGCTCGTTGGTCTAGAGGTACTCTTTTATACGTTTGGACCTCTCTCTCTAGATCATGAATATCTCTTCTCACGTGCCTGGGTGGAGGAAGCCTGTCCATTAAATCTTGGCAGGGATGCTCACTGCGATAACACACAAGCATGTACTGCATCGACAACATTTTATTGTGTTGACGCACCGGTAAAATCTTCGTCTCCTCATGAAGATGGTCCACTGGCAGGTTTGAATCTTCTTCTACTGCGTAGTGCTAACATTTGCAGACCACGCTGACGCCACATAGCTTACCACAGATCGGTCTATTGCATTGTAGGTGGTCAACAAGGTTTCTTTGTCAGCTCCACAAGTGCTGTCGGCCAGCGACTTGAGCACCTTGTTTCTAATTCTGATCTTATCGCAAATAGCTGTGGCATGCGCGGACGACTTAAACATTCTATCGAACGTTAGACCCCGTATTTTGGGGTAGTTAGTGGTCGGAATCAGTTCTCTATATCCTCGAACAGCTTGGTATGGTTGACGGTATCGAAAGCCATTGATAGGTCAAGAGCCACCATAACTGTTCGGTCGCACGGCCTTTTCTGGTTCAGTCCTCTACTGATATGTGTGGATATGGCATCTATAATGCCATTGTAGTACTATGCATTTTCCGAAATCCATTTTGATGTTGGGCAACTGGAAAACACCTTCTCATAGTGGGGAGGAGTAGTGTCTCTAGGATCTTTGCGAAATCAGCCTGTACGAATCACCTCTGCTGGCATCCTTGCCAGGCTTAAGTAACGGGACCACCCTGCCAACTTTCCAGGCTTCTGGCATGATATGGGTGGCTAACAATAGGTTGGGGACACTTGTTAAATACTCAACTCCAGGTTCATCCAGTTGCTTAAGCGTTACCATCGATATTCGGTGTGGGCCCAACGCTTTGGTTGATATCGCATTTCGGATGGCATCTGCAACAAAGCTCATCGTAAATTGTGGTGGTACCTCCGCGGCTGGAAGGGCTCTTCTTATACGGCGTAGCACACCTCTCTTCGCACTATCACTCTCGGGGTGCTCTATGAACTGCCAGTTAAAATAACACACGCACCTCTTTGGGTCAGTTACTGTCAAGCCATTGAAAGTAACTGCTGTTCTGTCATCCTTCTTTTAAGGATTCGAGGGTGATTTAACCGTTGTCCACAATTTACTTAATCCTGCACCAATGTTGCATTGCTTCAGGTGGTCTAGCCACTTTTTCCGCTTACGTTCGCCTACTAACCTGTTGACTTCAAGAGTATGCTCTCTAACACTTGGGTCTTCAGGGTTCGTACGACGAAGCTCATCACGCTCATTTGCTAGTCTCTTCGCCTCTGCTGGGAAATTTGGTCTTATTTCGGGTATTCGACCAGCAGGTATTTATCGAGCGGCTGCTGCAGTGATGATGTCCCGAAAAGTTTTCTCAGCTACCCGAGGATCTGAGGGAGTAGGCAATTCTCTGAAGCGGTAATTGATAAATTCTCTGAACCCTTGCCAATCAGCTTTCCCATGGTTCAGGAAAGTACGGCGTTCAGAAGTTATGAAACCGGGTGGTCTGTTTACGGAGATGATAGGGAGGCGGTCTGAGCTAAGGGAAATGACGGATTGCCAGAATACGTCATTTATCAGACCTGGTGACAGAATGGTGACACAATATCTGGCGAGCTGTGGCAGTCTCCTCTAATCCTCGTAGGAGCGTCTTCATTCACCGTGCAAAACGTGGAGCTATCAATTTGCTCAGCCAGCGCTGTACCCCTCTGGTCATTACCTAGGACGGAATACCAAAGCTCGTGATGAGCATTGAAGTCCCCTAGCACCAGACAGTTATTGCCCTCTAAAAGCGAACTAATATCGGGAATATAACGCCGGGCACAGCAATTCATCGGCGGTATGTACACATTAAGCAGCTCTACCTCGGCAGTACCACACTTTACTGCTACCCCCATGCATTCCATGTATGGGTCACTAGAGACAAGCTCAAGCGAGATAGGTCTGTACTGGACAGACTGGCGTATCAGGAATGCAAGTCCTCCTCCTCCGCTTCTTGTGCGATCCTTCCGCAAAACGTCGTAACCATCACAACGTGGCGATCATAATGTTTTTCCGACTCATAAAATCTACAATTTCGCTGACCTTTTTGCGGAGACCATATGTAGTCTACTTTGCTGGCATATGCCTCTAGGAAATAAAATATAGACCAAAAATATTTTTTTTTTGTATTTTTCATACAAAAGTAATGGTCCATTTCACCCGCTAAATAATATCAGATCATCATCCAAAAGTGTAAGCATCTTCTTCTACCTAAACTTTTACCTCGTGCAAAATTTCGTGATTATTGGGCTATAATTGCGAACTCTAGCGTGATTATGATAACACTACAAACAAATAACTGGGTATATTAGGCTGTAACTCTGTTATCTTATCATGTACACAAACAAAATTGAAATCAATAGAAAGGTCAAGGGTTCCTCTTCCAAGTATAGCTTACTCGCCCGGAATATATCTTCCAAGAATAAAGATATAAGCTGTATATTAAAAATTTTCAGACAAAAGGTCCATTTAGCCCTCTAAATATTATCTGATCACGATCTCAAATTGCAAGCTTCTTCTTTGTCATATACCTTATTGCAAAATCGGATAAAAATTATGTTTTTGGTCCATTTCACTCGCTAAATATTTCACGATCATCACCAATTAAAATAGCGATCTATTCTGATGTGAAACCGACCTCCATACCAAATTTCGTGACGATCGGTCCATAATTGCGGCCTGGAGTTTGATTACAATTTATAATGGACAGACGGACACACCGACGGACAGACGGACACACATCTCAAAATCGCTTTATCTCTTCGAGATATGAAGATTGGTATACCACATTGGGGGTCTCCGACGAATATTTCGCGGTGTTACATGAATTTTTACCAAAACAAACTCCACATAGTGGTGTAGGGTATAAAATGTAACAGCGACGGGACTAACAAACTTTAAGAAACAACATAAAAAAAATCATGAAACTTACTGAGAATTCTTCGTGATTTTTTTTTTTAAATATAGAATCACATATAACAACGGTGGCTAAAATACCCCGCAGTGTAATGCAAAAAAGTGGGTCCCATATCAAATAAAAAATATATTTTGATGAGTTTCTGAGGGAGGTGGGGTACCCATTATTAAAAACGCTATTGTGGAATATTTTTGGACGTATTGACTTAAATATTAATTTGTGAGAAAAATGTGGTTGTATCTCAGAATCTAGGCACTTCTTTGGGGCCTAAAGACCCGACTTTTTTTAAATATGTTATATCTCCAAAACTACTCAACCGGTGTTCATGGAATTTCAATGTTCGAGGTTTGCCATGTTAATGTATTTTTAATGAATTTCGGAAGAGGTGGACGCACACCTTCTCCGCGCACTTTTATTTAAACGCTATATTTGCAAAACTTGTGAACATATCTGTTTGAGCAATAATTTTGGGAGACAATGGTGTTGTGTCTCCGACCCTAGGTACTTATTTGGAGCCAAAATACCAGAGCAAACCCACTCTTTTTTATAAAAATGTTATATCATGAGAACAGATGACCACGTCCAATACTTCCAAATACTACTGAACCTAATTTCATGAAACCAAAGTCCATTTTATCGCAAAAATTATTTATTTTTATTGTTTTCAGATTTTTTGGAATAGGTCCAATTTAAAGCTAATCTGCATGATTCGCATGAACTTTGTACCAAAAAATGTTCAAATGTAAGCATATTTCTGTAAGGAGACTTTTAATTTATTGAGGGCTCAAAACGTCAAATATTTGCAGCTGATTTGGATGCATTCGGGCATACTTGGCGTCCAAACCCGTTAATTCGACGATGCACTGTAACGTGACATAATGTTCACGTAAATAAGCCTGCAATTTATTATTCACACTACTCGGCACACCCTTATGCATATCAGTATTCATACGAATTTAGTTGACTTCATTGAAACTTTATTAATAGCGCCAATGACTCGCGAGGATATAATTAACATTCATACAGGCTAAACTGGGAACAGTGGTCACTTAAGCATTTAGGTAATGACTTTGGAAGGGGAGATTAATAAGGCACGTATATATCTAGACACAATATGAGATAATAAGTAAAAATTCAACGAATCGGGGGTACCATAAAAGGGGCTACATCGAAACATAAATCCGTATTGAAAATGTTTTTAAGAAGATTATATATGCAGTGAGAACACGGAATGCAAAATTACAGCCAAGTCGGTTTAAAAATGTGGTCATGATATTCAAAATACCTTAAATCGGGAGGTACGGTTACATGGGGTCTATATCAAAACGTGCACCTATGTCCTTCATTTTTGGTGGAAATATTTTGTGACCACTAGGAGCCCTAAGTACCAAATTACAGCTTATATGCTACAAAAATGTGCCTTAAATCCTCCAAATACCGAAAATCGGAAGGTACCGTTATATGTGGGCTATATCAAAACATTAACCGATATTGTTCATATTTGGCCCATTATTACTCACAGATACAGGCTGAGTTTGTGCATAATTTCAGTAACGTATCTCAATTCGTTTGCAAGTTATATATTTCGCGCCGCTAGATCAGTGGTTTCGACCACAGTGCGCTGGACCGAATTTGGTGGCTTTTTATTTGTCGAAAAGCGTTATCTGTCGGAAAGTGTTATCTATCTAACAAAAAATAATTATGAAAATATCTCTATCCGTTCAAAATTTACGTAGTTTTGACGATTCGGAACCACTGTGCGCCGTTCGGACTCGGTGATAAACAGTAGGTCCTATATCATCGAGCTAATATGAATCGGGGTGCACTCATTGATATGAGATAAGTCTTCCATGTCCCGTCTGGGAAGTTTGCGGAACAATTATTAACAAATTGTTGTCTATAGATAGCAATAAATGATACTTTTTGTCTGTAGACGACCTCACGAGGTGTCTTTTGTTGTCTGCAAATGACCTCAAGAGGAACTCTGCTTTCTATAGGTGACATTAAGAGATCTTCTGTTCTGTGCAGGTTCCTTGATATCTTGAGAAGACCTAAGGAGATCTCTGTTGTGTGCGGGTTCCTTGATATTTTGAGATGAGCTAAGGAGATCTTCTGTTGTCCAGTATAATAGGAGTGGCAGCAAAAGGTATGTGTTGTCAAATGAAAATCACAAGTGACCTCTAAAGGTATTTGTTATCAGAAGACCTCTTGAAGACATCTGGTGCCCTATAGGTGAACACAATTTGTCGTTTGATTTCTACAGAAGATCTCAAGGGATCCTTTGTTGTCTCTAGATGTTCACAAGTGATAATCTGTTGTCCATAGAAAACCGGAAGAGATCTTCTCTTGTCTATAGAAGACCAGAAGTTGGTTACTGTTATTTAGAGCAGTCCTTAAGACGTCTATTTGTTTTGTACAGAAGACCTCAAAATGCCTTGTGTTTTCTATAGGTAATGAAAGAGGTCTTCTGTCATCTATAAAAGTCTTCCCAAAAACAGCAAAATATATATTCTGCTTCTCATAGAAGACCTTAAGGTGTTTTCTAACTTTTTAGATGACCTCAGGAAGTCTTCTCTTGTCCATGGAATACCACAGATGATCTTCTATTGTCTATAACAGCGTCGTCCAAGGTGTCATCTTAAGAAATCCTCCGGAAGTCATCTTCTGTCCATAGAATACCAGAAATGATCTGGTCTATACGTTGCACATTATATTGACCCTTTTTCTGCAGGTTGTTCCAGAATTGGGTGTCATTGGATGCCTCTACAACAAAATTCAGAATTATGTTTAAATGAAGTTTAGGGCAGGGATGCCAACTGTTCTGAGGTAAAACAGTGGTTTTTGTACGTGAAAAATCACAACAAGTAGAGGGAAAGCCACCAACTTGGCATCCCTGGAGGATAATCGTATTAAAATGTTCACATTGTCTTGATCGTAATGATATAATAATCTTCGTGGGCAAATTCATACTTCCTAAAATAAGCGTCCAAAATCTCTAAAATCTCGCAACAATCAAAAAGCAGTGACTAACATCATCCTACTATTTCTCTCACATTTAAATCAAGATGGACTATATCGGTCTATACTTTCGGGTACCTCCTTCACAAAAATTTAGCACTTTTGCAACTGATTCCGATTTACGGTCACCTTACAGATCGTGTTGAAATTTTAATAGCTAGTAGTTCCTGCGAGTATAAAGTCCATAGTGCCCTAGAAAGGTTCAAAAATATTTCCAAAAATGTGAAGTTGTGTCCCAACTGTGTTTGTAGTAGTCCCAATTAGAACGTTGTAATTTTATCTACTCAAAAAATTAACCTATAGTGTTTTATTTCAGTTTTGGGTGAACCTGCTAACACTAAGGTAATTTTAACTGAAAGGGAAACAAGTAAAAAAAGTATCAGTCGGCTTTGCCAACAGTGATAATATCTCAGCCTGTGTATATTGAAACAAATTTGTCCCAAAAATGTTGGGCGTTTGAACCGACAAAAATGTTGATAAAAGATCAAAAGTTTTGCGGAGGAGATACTAAAAAGAATGGATCTCCAGCCACTACATATGGCGCCATAGGGGTTTTTACACCCTTCGGGCTGTTTGCTCAAGAAGTATGTACTTGCCCCTGAAAATACTTTTACCATCGTAATTGAGGCAGCGAATGCAAATTGCTTCAAAGTGAATCAAAGTGATGCAATATCAGGTCTTAAAGTGAACTTATCCGAAATTTTGTGTGGGAGGTACCGGGTGGAGTGGACAAATATAGTCCATATTTGAACCTGATCTATATCTGGTAGATATATTAGGATGTGTAAAGTATGGACCAATTCGGCGACTCCCTTCAAGAGTTACCATGCGAACAATTTTTCCGAACATTTTTGAACTTTTATGGGGGAGGTACCTGAAGGAGTGGACCGATATGGCTTATCTTCGAACTTAAGCTATGTTTGGACTAAATATTAATAAGACCAAATTTTGAATCGTATCGGCAGATCCGTTCGAGAGTTATCTTGCGCTCCAACCACTTCACACGGTGTCATAGGGGTTTTTTGCAACTTTCAGCCTATTTTCTCAGAAGTGTGAACTTGCCCCTGATGAAACTTGTACCGTCGTATGGAGGGCAGTGAATACAAGTTGCTTAAACAAAAATCAAAGCGATTCGAGAGATGGCCCTAAACTGAACTTTTCCGAAATTTTGTGTGGGAGGTACCCGAAGGAGTGGACCGATTGAGTCCATATTGGAACCTTATCTAAGTGTAGTACAAATTTCACGATGGGCAAAGTATGGACCAAACCGGTTACTCCCTTCAAGAGTTATCGTGCGCACAAACTTTCCGAACATTTTCGAACTTTTGTGGGGAAGGTACCGGAAGGAGTGGACCGATGTAGCTCATCTTCGAACTTAGTTTGGGCAAAATATTACTAAAGCCAAAATTTGAACCGAATTGGTTTATCCGTTCGAGAGTTATCGTGCGCTCCAGCCAGCAGGACAGACAGACAGACGGACGGACATGGCCAGATCGACTCCAAATTGTCGTCCAAACATACTTGGGGTCTTAAACCATTATTTCGATGAGGCACATTTTCATCGTATCAAAGTGTATATACCCTCCTTAGCCTAAAGGCTGAGGGTATAAAAAAACTTATGTATTCAGGGGGGTTTCAAAATTTTGGGCGTATGAACCGACAAAAGTATATATAGGATCAAAGCTCAAAAATTTGCGGGGATAACGATAGATAGGGTTCTTTTTATCACATTAGCGTACGAAGAACATAATATCGCTGGAAAACCTTCGGAAAAAATGTCCAAAGGATCCTCGAACAGACCACATGGATTGGACAGATAGGGCCCAAATTTGAACATAAACTAAGTTTCGACAATATTTAGAAATCAAAAGTTTGGGCCAAATCGGTTGCTACGTCTACGGCGTACCATTTAGCGAATATTTTCGAACTTTTGTGGGGGAGGTATCTCGAAGGAGTGGACCTATAAACACCATCTTCGACTTTCATCTAATATTCGAAGAAATATTATAATATCCAAAGTGTGGACGAACGCAGTATTCGGTTCGAGCACTCCAGCCACTATTATGATACCATAGGGGTTTTTTACAACTTTCGGGCTGTTTTCTCATGATTGGTTTTTTGAAATACACGAGTGCGCGTCCTAGTTAAATCAAAAATACAAAAAACACCTAAAATCCGGCTTCAAAATGTCAGCATCCATAGAAGGTGGATGTAGTGGAAATTTTGAAAAGAATACATTAGAAGTGTAATTCTTCTACTATTCTTCTACTTTTACATAGGACAGATGTACGTCATTTGACTGGTTTAACCAGCAATCGCAATAGCAATGTAAAATACCTCGATAGCTTCAAGGTGTTTTTGCCTATGTTTATTCATTTACGCGGTCATAACTTCCACGAAAATTAAATTTTTTTGTTAAATTTTTAAGCTTTGTTCAAAAACAGTTAATTTGATCCAGTAATAGTCACAGTTACTGGGAAACTACAATAGTTCGCGTATTATAATAGTACAAACCTTGGTATCATGGAATCTAAATTTTTTATTCTTTACTCATATACCCTCGTTAGCATAAATGCTGATGGTATAAAAACTATTTCGGATTTTTTACGCGGCAACCCTCTTTAGTTTTTAGTTTTTTTTTTATACAACTTGCAATTTTAGTTAACATATCCATGCACTTTTCCACATTTGGCCACCATATAACTGGGCGTCAAAGTTGGTGCTATGTCAGAAGCCCATTGAGGGAAATGGGGGTGGACCGCTTTGAAAATTCACACTGCTTGTAGACCTGGTGGTACCCAAAACTTCTATTGTCAACTTCTAAAATGCTGTTCCTTTTTTCTATTTCACTATTGCTGGTATCTTTGTTTGCCTTTTTACCAACCTAGGTTGTGTGTATATAATTTTCAACAAAGACGACTTATTTCTTTTTTGTTTGCTTTGGTTTAAATTTGTTAAGAAACTTATATTTATAACCCACACAGTATCTAATTCACAATCTGGTGATTTTAGAAAATTTTATGACAATTTTTTTTCTTTCTTTATGTCCTTTCTTGTTTGTACTCCCTGATTTGTGTGTGTTTGTGTTAACAATTTATGCTGATATCACAAAATTGAAAATGAAATATCTCAAGTGGCTGTAGGATATGTACAATAGTTTAGTTGCTTGGTAGTTGGTACTGGTGATGGTCATGCTAAAACTATTTGGCAATTGTTTTATGAGATTGTTGAAAGTTCTTATGTATTTTGTTGGTAATTTATTGATTGTGATTTACAAACAAACAACGACATCTTTCTAGTAGAAAAAATACCAAACTCTTTAGTTTTACCATAAGATATGTGATGTTTGCTTCTGGAATTCACAAAAGAAAACTTTTCCATGTTCAGTGAAAACTTTGTTAATAAACCATTGTCGAAAATGTCACATCCGTAATTTAGGGTTAGATAACAATTAGCAGGGGTGGTGAGTTTAATCTGTATGGCCAAGTGCTTTCGATCGTTGGAATAAGTTTTAGAGTTTTTGTCTCTGGAAAAGTTAGTGTAATTGAAAGTGTGTTTGGTAGATGGTATGTCGTAATATTTGCCACCAAAGGTAGAAAACTACGACTATAAACAATACAATCAGTGAGCATTTGCTAAAACATGGTAGTTAGCAGCACTAGAATTAGGCATATTGGCAAATGTAATGTTAAGACTACATGGATGTCAACAGATCAAAAACAACAATCCAAATTGACCACTTTCTGACAGATTGAATATATCATTTAGTGTGTGGGACGTACGTACGATCGATCTTAGTGCAGCAAATTGATTAAACGTACCCGCCGCTTACAGTACGAGTTTTACAAGAAGTTTGCTCCTCACTCTTTGGTTTTATGTGCCGGCGCTCGCGAATTGTCCTTGTTGAAAAATAAAGTGGGTGTTAAAATTTTCGAAATTGAGTGGAGTGAAATCGAGTGGAAAATTTTTTTTGTCGATTTGTGTCTTTGTTTGCATGTATATAACAGCAAATGGGAACAACTAGTTTCCTCTCGTTTATTAAAGTTCTAAGCTCTTCCTTTGGTTTCTTGCAAGAACAGAATATCTTAACTGACAATACTCCCTTTAATGGAACTCATATGGGGCGCAATCTATGTTCATACCAAAACATGGTCCAATATCTACAAATTTCCGAATTAACTTGTTGTATCCTCTGGCAACACACAATATTAAATTGCGACAATCTCAGTTCAAAAATTTGACAAAAACCTTAGAAATTCATAAAATTTGGTAGTACCCGATGTAGATTTCTACCTTCTGGGAACACAAAATTTCAATTAGCAAACAATTAGATGGACAAATGTGACTAAAATCTGTAAAAAATGGCGTGTGTGCTATATCAAAACGTGGATATATTCTACTGTCTGATTTTTTCAAGGGGTATTTCGTACGTGTAATAATGTTGTTTACCTTTAGCGAATACTAAATACCAAGTTTCAGTTATTTCGGTTGAATTATGTAGCTTAAAATCTCAAAATAGAGAAGCTCGGGGGTGTACCCTTCTATGGGGGCTTTATGAAGATGTGGACCTGTACCGAAAAGTTTTAGGTAAAAAGTTTATACCCCCTAAGAAACCCTTCGGTAAAAATGTCCAAAGGTTCCTCGAACCACACAAAAATGTTGAACATTTGTGTGGGTTGTATCACAAGGATTGGACAGATAGGACCCAAATTTTGAATATAAACTAAGTTTCGACCATATTTAGAGATCCAAAGTTTGGACCAGATCTGTTGCTGCGTCTATGAGAAATCGATCGTACCATTTTAGCGAATATTTTCGAACTTTTGTGGGGGAGGTACCGAAATGAGTGGACCTATAAGCACCACCTTCAAATTTCATCTAATATTCGAAGGAATATTACAATATCCAAAGTGTGGACGACCGCAGAATTTAGTTCGAGCACTCCAGACACTACTTATAGTGCCATAGGGGGTTTTACAGCTTTCGGTCTGTTTTCTCAAGAAGTATGAACTTGCCCCTGAAAAACTTTTACTGCCGTAATTAAGGCAGCGAATGCAAAAATCGAAGTGATTCGAGAACATGTCTTACAGCGAATTCATCCAAAATTTTGTGTGGGAGGTACCCGAAGGAGTGGACAAATATATTCAATATTCAACCTGGTATATTAGGATGTGTAAAGTATGAACCAACTCCGTCACTCCCATCAAGAGTTGTAGTGCACACAATTTTTCCGAACATTTTTGAACTTTTGTGGGGGAGTTACCTGAATGGACCGATATGGCTTATCTTCGAACTTAAACTAAGTTTGCACAAAATATTACGAAGGCCACATTTTGGACCGAATTGACGGATTCGTTCAAGAGTTATCTTGCGCTCCACTCACTACACACGGTGTTATATTGGCTTTTTGTACCTTTCAGGTTATTTTCTCAGGAAGTATGGAATTTCCCCTGATAAAACTTATACCGTCGTATGGGGAGCAGTGAATACCAGTTGTTACAACAAAAATCAAAACGATTCGAGAGCAGGTCCTAAACTGAACTTTTCCGAAATTTTGTGTGAGAGGTACCCGAAGGCGTGGACCGATTGGGTCCATATTGGAACCTCATGTAAGTTTGGTAGACATTTCACGATGTGCAAAGTATGGACCAAATCGGTTACTTCCTTCAAGAGTTATCGTGCGCACAAATTTTCCGAACATTTCCGAACTTTTGTGGGGAAGGTACCTGAAGGAGTTGACCGATGTAACCCATATTCGAACTTAAACTTAATTTGGACAAAATATTAAGAAAGCCAAATTTTGGACCGAATCGGTTGTTCCGTTCGAGAGTTATCGTGCGCACCAGCCAGCCAGACAGACAGACGGACATTGCTAAATCAACTCAAATTGTCTGAAACACATTTCGTCCAAACATACTTGGGGTCTAAAACCATTATTTCGATGAGGCACATTTTGCCGTGTGAAAGTGTATATGAAGAAAAGACAAAATTTTTTAGTTTTCCATAAAAAAAAAAATTAAAAAATTTTTTTTAAGCTACATGAAATATTTTTGGTACATAGATTGGGAAAAAAATCCCATTCTTAAATCTGTTCGAGATACTAATTTTGGTTGTTGCGCGCAAAAGTTATGGCGGTTTCAATTCTGATAAAAAGAAAAAATCTTTAAAAAACTCTAATCATTGTATTGAGAAACTCTCTTAATTAGGGGCTCCCTACATACTATATGTTTACTGAGGTCCCATAACTTTAGTGAAAAAGTTGTAAATTTTCGCGGAAATTAGGAAAGCATTCAAAACAATTGGTAGTTTACAACTTGTTCTAATAAAATTCAAGCTGTTTATGCATCTGAAAAATATATAAAAAATATGTACGTAATCTAAACATCGCGAAGATTTAAATGAAACCAAAACTATACAAATCCGTTTAGCGGTTTGCATATTATAGCAAAAAACAAAAAATATATTGAGGAAATTTATAAAATTTTTGTAAGAGAAAATATTTATTAAAATTTAATTTGTGAGTTAGTTGAACAAAATGTAAGAAAAATAGGTCGGAGTTTTTCTTATATTTTAGTTAAATTCCACGCAATAAATCACATTTTTTATTCTAATCACTTCTCGAAAACACTCTAACATCTAGCAGAAGATATGGATATCTTTCAAATAAATGTTGGGTTCCTTTAAATGGGGTATAATCTTGAAATAAAATTGTATCGGGTAATGTTCATTTTGAAATGCGTGTAAATCGCGAAATCCTCAAAATCACTTGATGCGCATGCGGTTTACCAATACAGCGAATTCTTCTCTTTTAATTTGTACACATTTGCCAGGATTTACTTTGGCCGCTAAGATGTAGCATCGTCAGCAGTTTAGTGTGCAACAAACTGTATTACGCTTATATTTTACACAAAGTGCATACACTTTTTATGCGCATCCGATTTCACTATCAACCGTGAAAAAATACATCGATCTAAACATATTTCAATAAAATCCATCAAGAACCGTGGATGTAGCATCACACAGTATTTTTTGGATAAGTCGGATACAGCTCCCATGGCACTAAATTTTTCAAACCGCTGTTTTCGCACAAACGCGAGTGATGATTCACTTTCTTCATTGAAATGGAAACGATCCACATAAAACCCGAATTAGTCAGCGATATTTTGAAAAACATTTTTTGCAAATTTTTCAATTTTTGCAGTAGCCATTTCCGCCGTTCTAGTAGATGGATTTTTACGATCTGTGATTCATATGATCCGGATCGTCGAAAAACTAAAATATCGCGGGGTACCAGCACACTCAAAACGATATTGTAAATACTGTACCCAAAAAATAGGTTTTTTAGAAAAAATATCGCACTAAATTTTGGCCTTTGGCAGTAGATTACTCTGCTGCTGTGTGGGCTACATACTCAATATACATATCAGATTATGCGAAATCGCGAGTTCTTTAATCCTATAATTGGTTTTTCGAAATATCCTAATGCGCGTCCCAGTTACATAAAAAATACAAAAAACACCTGAAATCCGGCTTCAAAATGTCAGCATCCATAAAAGGTGGATGCAGTGGAAATTTTGGAAAGTGATACATTAGAAGTGTAATCTTCATTTTGTATTCTCCTACTTTTACTTTGGACAGATGTCCGTCATTTGAATGGTTTAATCAGAAATCGAATAGCAATGTAAAAAACCTGTTTAGCTTCAACGTGTTTTTACCTATGTTTTTTCCTTTGCGCGGTCGTAACTACCACGTAAATTAAATTTTTTTGCTAAATTTTTGAGCTTTGTACAAAAACATCTAAATTAATCCAGCAATAGTCATAGTTACTGGCAAACTACAATAGTTCGCGTATTATAATAGTGCAAACCTTGGCTTCATGGAAACTAAAAAATTTTGACTTTTCCTCATATACCCTCGTTAGCATAAATGCTGAGGGTATACAAATGGTAGCTGTATCTTGATTTCAAGAGTGTTACAAGGAATGACAAGGTTAATTATACCCTCCATATTATAGTGGAGGGTATCAAAAGTAAAAGAATACAAGGCTTTCAACATCGGCTAATATTTTGGTATAGCCCCCATATAACCGTACCTTCTGATATTCAGTATTTTGAGGATTTAAGCAGACATTTCCTTTCAAATAAGTTGTAACTTGGTTCAAAATGTTTATAGTGATCACTAAACCTTTCCACAAAAATTGTGGACATAGGTTCACATTTGGGTATAGGCCCCTTTTTAGGTACCTCCCGATTTTCAGTATCTTGGGGGAGTTAAGCTACAATTTCCGCCCAAATTAGGTGTAATTTGGTAAAATTGTGGACATAGGTTTACTTTTCCATATTGCCTCCATATACCCGTACCACCCAATATTTGGTATTTTGAGGATTTTGTCCACATTTTCAGACCAAATAAGCTGAATTTTGGCATTGGAGGTTCTCGTTGTTTATACATCTTCTCTACCAAAAATTGTGAACATAGGTCATCGTTTTGATATAGCCCCCATATAACTGTACCGCCCGATTTTTGGTATTTTGCGGATTTAAGCTACATTTTCCATGCATTTATCAGCAAGATTTGCGGTTATTTGCTGCCAAAAGTTGATTAATCAGAATCTAGGAAGTCCAATTTAATTTGCCGAAAAAGAATTAAACTGGACATTAGAGAACTTTTGTAGCTACGCTCCATTTAACAAAAGTATATTACACTAAAAAATACAAGAAAAATAATAATTTTTGAAAATGACAGACAGATCGGACAGTTCGAATGTATTTAGGGTCTTTTCAGAAGTTTGAGGCCCTTTTTGGGCATTTGAACTTGGCGGCAAATATGTGGATTACGATTAAAGTTCAAAAGTGTTGCGGAGGAGGTAATTGAAGGAATGGACCGACATAGTCCATTATGAAAGAGGGAGTTATATCTTTTCGATAGATATCGCGCCCACTAGTCATTTCATTGGGTCGTCGTAAAACTTTTGGACTAGTGTGCCAGGAAGCATGGACTTGTCCACGAAAAATATAAAATAAACAAGACCACCACGAACAGCATCTGTATACATTTCCAAAGGATGTTCGAGCAGACCCGAAACTGCAAATATTTCACTTTTGTGGGGGAGATACCCTAAGGAGAGGACCGATATGGGCCATTTCAGAAGTTAAACTAAGTTTGGACAAAATATTTGGAGATCCAAAGTTTAGAACAAATTGGTTGCCCCATCCTAGAGATATCGTGCAAACCAGTTTAGTGAAATTTTTAAAATAAAGGGGGAAGTACGGGAAGTTGTGGCTCTGTATTACTTCGGAACAGATGCCCAATTAATGGAAACCAAGAGCCAAGCTGGAACAATGTGGGAATCAAAAGAGCTACTCTACGAAATTTGTATTTGAAATTGAAATTTATATACGAATGTACATTTTTTAACAAATTTAAATATATAATTCTACTTTGCCCATGTCCAGTTGATGTTAACTTATTGTACTAGAATTTTTTTATTTATAGCCCACCCATCAAATCCCCAAATCAAACGTTTATTATTATCAACAAAATTTTCGGAAATAGTTATTTTAAAGGTCGTCAAATGTTCATATGAATATCATTTTAGATTACCTGGATAATATTTTTCATATTTAAAGAGCTATAACTTCATTATGGATGCACATATCAACAAAATTCTTTCAGATTCGTCGTATCTGATGTGTTTACTGTATGAAAGAAACGTAAACATATAGAAAAGTTAACATCACATTTTTCGATTTTTGTCCACAGCAGCAACACTTTGGGCCGTAGAAAAGATTTTCACTTTTTTTCAAAATCTTATAAAATACATTATTGCCGTTTTGTTCATACCAAAAATACTTTAATTTTCTGTTGATGTTCTGTGTCATTCTAAATTGCTTGTAATAAAATAAATACATATATGTACTCGTGTATTTTATTTGTGTGATAAAAAAACAACTTTGAACATTAACTGTTGTAAGCATAAAATTAAATTGAGATTTTTCTTATCATTGATGAGGGTATTTCCTTTGAATTTTTCTTTTTATGTTTGTGAAAGAGATAACGTTTTGTCATTTCCATGAACTGACACTAAGCTGAAGATTTTTGGCTGACCAGAGATAAAATTTGAACGAATAAAAATAAATCGAAATTCGATTTAATGTTATAGATTCAGAGATATTTTAAATCTTTACTTTTGTAAATTGTATTTTAATATTAAAGTGGATCGATTAAATGAAAGACATTAAATTCTAAACTGAAACAAATCATAAAAGTCTATTGACATAAATGATGTCTCTGCTTGTGGCGACTAAAGTACAGATGTGGGAGTATTAAATGAGAACAGAGAAGATACTGTAGTTACCAACACCGACTTTATACCGGGGCTTCCCTTCGACAGCTATCCGTCGTCGACAGAATGAATTATCTATGCCAATAAATTCTGGATAACTTCCGATAACTTCCGTACGGTTTTACCGATTTAATCCAAAATATAGCTTTCCTAATATTTTGTCGAAACTTAGTATAAGTTCGAAGATGGGACATATTGGTCCACTCCCTCGTGTACCTCGAAACCAAAATTTGGACATTTTGTAATTTTGATATTGAATGTTTGGAAGATTTTACGTCACGGTTTTTAAAGCTTTTAAAAATTATTGTGGGGAGTACCCAAAGGAAAATATTTCAGAGAACAGTTTTAAACCTTTGTGCTGAAAGTACCCTATGAAATGGACCAAACATGATTTTAGTTTTAGCAAAATTTGGCCCACATCGGTCAATCTGGCACATTGCTGATCGTTTCACATATGGCGACCTGTTGGGTGTTATGAAAGTCGAGAAGCGGCGATAAATAAAGCCCGATTTTATACGAGAAACTAATTTAATCCATACTTTGGATCTGGTAATATTTTTTCCAAACTTAGTTTAAGTTTGAAAATTGACCACGCCTTAGGGTACCTGTCTCACAAAAGTTCAACATATTTGTTCAAGTTCTATTTACTGACTGCTCGAGGATCCTTTGGACATTTTTACAAAATATATTCTTTGTAGTCTTGTTTACAGCGATATTATAACTTTCGTGGACAATTCATGTTTCCTGATATAATGGTACAAAAGCTCTATATTATACGGTGACCAACTGAAATGATATATCCATCGAAAAAACGACTCCCAAAATAACATCCACTTCCAAAATGGACGGATACTTACTGCGCAACACTTCTGGACTTTTTATCTATATTTTTGTCTGCAAGTTCGTCCAAAAAGGGTTACAAAATTTATGAAACACCCTTTCGTGCTTAAATTTTGGGTAGAAGGATTTTGGTTGTGTATCCGTTTTTCGATCTGTCCATAGAAGATAATATTAATTCACACAGGCTGATGGTATATCCCTGTGGGCAAAAATTACGTATACTTTTTAAGTTGTTAGTAAACATGCTAATAAGATAAGAAGAATTTTGATTGCCGAAGGCCGGCAATTTGAGTAAAATGTGAAATTAAAATTGTATAAGCGGTCAAGGTGGTTCTATATAAAGGGTGTTCTTTTAAGCCCGATAGAACTTGAAATTGTAAAAAATAACACAAAAAATTAAATTGTAATCAACATTTTGTTTTTATTCGAAAGATCAATACGTGACATTAACATTTGAAAATGATTTCGGGCATATGGGTACCGCGGCTGTTCTTGAAGAAGTGCATTCTGGACGTCCAATTTTTGGCCACTTTTTCGAGCACTGCTGGCCGTATGTCACGAATAACACGAACAATGCTGGCCTCCAAGCATGAATTGTTGCTGGTTTATCAGCATAAACCAGTGACTTCACGTAGCCCCACAGGAAATAATCAAGAGGTGTCAAATCGCACGACCTTGGAGGCCAATTGACAGGTCCACTTCTCGAAATCAACTTATCGCCAAATTTTGATTTCAATAAGTCGATGGTTGCGTTCGCCGTATGGCACGTAGCGCCATCCTGTTGAAACCACATCTCCTCCGGATCAATGTCATCCATATTTTCAAACAAAAAATCATTGATCATGGTGCGGTAACGATCTCCATTGACCGTAACGCGAGCTCCGCCCTCATTTTTGAAGAAATAAGGTCCGATGACGCCACCAGCGTGAAAACCGCACCATACGGTGCATTTTTCTGGATGTAATGGAGTCTGTAGGGTCTCTTGTGGATTGGTCTCACTCCATATGCGGCAATTTTGCTTATTAACAAACCCGTTACGCCAAAAATGCGCCTCATCGCTGAACACAATTTTGCGATAAAACAAAGGGCCATTTGCCAACTGCTCTAGAGCCCAATCGGCGAATCGACGACTGATTTTAAATGTAAATTTGGATAATTTCGTAGCGTTGTTCAAGCGTGAGTCTATTCATGATGATTTGTCAGAGTATACTGAAACAAATAAAAAAAAGTTTCATCAAAATTTAATTTTTTGTGTTACTTTTTACAATTTAAAGTTCAATCTCGCTTAAAAAACACACTTTATTACTAAAGTGTTATGGGGATAATTATACCCTTCACCATAATATGGAGGGTATAATTAAATGTGTCATTCAGTTTGTAACACATCGAAATATTCATCGGAGACCCTATAAAGTATGTATATTCTTGATCAAACCTTCCTACAGAATTTTGTCGGTATAGGTTCAAGCCTTCATATAGCCCCGATAGTACGGTACCTCCGGATATCCGGTATTTTAAAGTTTGTGGCATCAATTTTCCACCGAAATGACTGAAATTGGGTACAAAGTCTTCGTTGGGGGTATTCAACTTTCCAATAGAACTTTGTTGGCATAGGTTCACGCCTTTATATAGCCCCCATAGAACGGTACCTCCGGATTTCTGGTATTTTGAAGTTTGTGGCATCAATAATCCACCGAAATTGTTTGGTAGTTAGTCTTCATTTGGGGTATAAAAATTTCCATATGAAATTTGTCGGTATAGGTCCACGCCTTCATGTAGCCCCCATAGAACGTTACCTCCCAATATTCGGTATTTTGAAGGTTGTGACCACAATAATCCATCGAAATGGCTGAAAATTTTTATTTAGTCTTCGTTAAGCGTATTCAACTTTCCCCTCTAAATTTGTCTGTATAGGTCCACCCCTTCATATAGCCCATAGAACGGTACCTCCGGATTTTCGGTATTTTGAAGGTTGTGGCCTCAATATTCTACCGAAATGGCTGAAATTTAGTATTTGGTCTTCGTTGGGGGTACAGAAATTTTGATCTAAAATGTTTGGGTATAGGTCTACGTCTTCATATGGCCATTATAGGTATGTCCACAAACCTTCAAAATACCGAAAATAAGCCACCGAAATGGATGAAATATGGTATTTAGTGCGCGTTGGAAGTAAAAACTATTCCGACTGAAATTCGTCGGTATACTCGTAGGTCCATGTTTCGAGATAGCCATAGAACGGTACCTTCTGATTTTCGCAATTCTGAGCGTTTTGACGTCAGTATTCCACAGAAATGACAGAAATTTGATAGTGGTCTTCCATGGGGTTATAAAATCCAGAAGAGAATTATCAGCATAGGTCCACGTCTTCCTATATCCCCCATACAACCGTACCTATTGATTTTCGGTATTTTGAAGGTTTTAGGCACATTATCTTATCGAAATATAGTAATTTTAGTATTAAGTCTTCTTTGAGTCTCTGCTGAGAGTATGCTAACGAGGGTATATACACTTTCATACGGGCAAAATGTGCCTCATCGGAATAATGGCTTAAGACCACAAGTATGTTTGGACGAAATCCGTTTGGAGTAGTTTAAGCAATGTCCGTCCGTCCGTGTGTTTGTCGTAATATTTTGTCCAAACTTAGTTTAAGTTCGAAGATGGGTTATATCGGTCCACTCATTCCGGTATCTCCCCCACAATAGTTCGAAAGTGTTCGGAAAATTTGTGCGCACGATAACTCTTGACCGGATTAACCGATTTGGTTCATGAGGTTCCAATATGGACTCAATCTGTCCACTCCTTCGGGTATCTCCCACACAAAATTTCGGATAAGTTCACTTTAAGACCTGCTCTCGAATCACTTTGATTTTTGTTGCAGCAACTTGTATTCACCGCCCCTATGCGACAGTACGAGATTCATCTGGGGCAAGTCCATACTGACTGAGAAAATAGCCTGAAAGGTGGAAAAAACCCCTATGACACGCTGTGTAGTAGTTGGTGCGCAATATAATTCTCGAACGGATCAACCGATTTGGTCTAAAATTCGACCTTCGAAATATTTTGTCCAAACATAGTTTAAGTTCAAAGATAAGCCATATCGGTCCACTCTTTCAGGCACCTCCCCCACAAAAGTTCAAAAATATTCGAAAAAATTGTAAAAGTTTTTCAGGGGCAGGTCCATACTTCTTGATGAAACAGCCCGAAAGGTGTAAAAACCAATATGGCACCATATGTATTGGCTGAAGGGCACGATAACTCTCAAAAACTTTGCCTTCGTCATATTTTGCCGTAGTTTTAGTTCGAAGATAGGCAATACCAGTTCACAACTTCATGTACTTCCCCCGAATATTTAAAAAAATGTCACTTAAATAGTATGCACGATATCTCTCGAACAAATTTGGTCCAAACTTTGGATTTTGTGTCATAATTTAGTTTAACTTCTAAACTGGAGGTACCTTAGGGTACCTCCCCCACAAACGTTCAACATTTGTGTCTATGTGCAGTTTAAAGTCCGTTCGAAGATCCTTTGAAAATGTACACCGATGCTGTTCGTTGTGGTCCTGTTTACATCGGACGAGTCCAGGCTTCCTGGCATACTGGTCCAAAAGTCATACGATGACCCACTGAAATGACTAGAGGGCGCGATATCTATCGAAAAGATTTGACTCCTAAAATAAGATCCGTTTCCATAATGGACTATGTCGGACCATTCCTTTAAGTACCTCCTCTGCAACACTTTTAATCTTCAATCCTGATCCATATTTTCGTCGCCAAGATCCAAAAAGGCCACCAAATTCTGAAAAGACCCTAAATACATTCGATCTGACCGTAGATGATAATTTCAATTCACATATGCTGATGGTATATATCTGTCGGCAAAGCCGACTGATATTTTTTTAGTTGTTTTAATTATCAATATATGACGTTATAACCTGGTACAATAGCGCTTAAAGAGAAGATTTCAATGCAGAAATACACAGGAAACGGGATACAATACTTGTATTACACTGAAAGATTAATCAACATTGAAATTGTTGATGTTGTCTGGTTGGTGACTAACATTCTTTATTCTCTGTGTGGAAGGTGCATAGCAGCACATGTTTCACTATGATCCACCTTTGACTATTATGGTAATTTATTTATGTCACATTTTGCTAAGTAGGTTTCAGTCTTCAACAAATCTTTAGATAAATGTTTCTCATATTTCTTCTTTTATGTCATCCAATTAAATTTATAATTAGTTTCTTATTCAAATGTTAACAATAAATAATGGTCATTAACAAAAAGCAATTACAGCAAATTTGCTGAACACATTTTAACAAATGTATAATGAACACAATGACATACCTATAATAAGTATTTGTGTGTCAGTGTATAAATTATAAAGCCGCGTTATTTCCAAATCCCCACTCAGAGTTAACATCACCGCAAAGATGTCTACCAACAATGGCAGTTACATTTAGTTATATTTTTGTAAAACCTTTTTTATGTCGAGTTATTTTATGAATATATATTTTGTTTTGATCATAATTAAAATCACATCACAAAAATTCAACATATCGTTTCAGGCGCAAATATGTGTACACACACACCCAATGTACATACCAGTACCTATACATGTGCATATATTTTCCCTTACAGTTATTTACATTGTAAATATTTGCCTCGTTTATTGTTTTTTGATTTTCACCGACCAACAAAAAATTCAAAAGTGAATAAGAGAACGTATTGCAAGGATGAAAAAAAAAACAACGAGTGAACGAACCACACAATATTTATTATATTTGTATGTGGGTACAATGTGGATGTAGTTGTTGATATTAGTGTGCTAGTGTGCCGTAGAGTGGTTGTCTATATACACACATATATGTGTATGTATGAATATTTTTTTAATTAAAAGTTTATTTTCATTTTGCCTCTTGTTTATGGCGGCTTCAATGTGGTAGCCTTCGGTGCACATCATTATGTGTTGATATTTGGGAATTCTACACAAGTCCTCCCCCACCCACAATGCTCAACAAACAAACGAACGTTCACGAATGCATTCGAGCTGAAAAAATTCCTCTATTCAGAGATTTATATTTACAAGTGTGTCATTTGAATGCATACAAAAAATTTGGACCATATTTAAAAAAATTTACTATAAAACATATCGCACGGAAAAAAGGGATTTTATTTCAGACTGGTTGCATTACAACACAGTCAAAATTGTGTGATGTGATGAATTACATGGAATTTTGAGCTTAGCAAAATAAAAAGAATTATAAAATGTGTTTAATATTCAACGGAGTGTACAAGTATAGAAAAAACAAACTAATCCTTTGACAGAACGGAGGAAAGTTAATTTGTAAATCCTGTGATTAAAAATATACATATCAATATATTATTTACGTCATATCTAACAAACTAAGAAAGTATCAGTCAGCTGTGCTGACGGAGATATACCCTCAGCATCGGACCAAGAAGAGAAGCAAGCACAATAATTATGCCGTATATAAAATATATAGATTTTGTATCACGAGTTTGCTTCAAAATGCGTGGAATTTGTAGGTAGGCGGGACTATGCCAAATCATTGACATATACCAACAATTAAGAACGGCGTTAAGTTCGGGCAGGCCGAACTTGTTATACCCTCCACCACGAGTTGTATTGAAATAAAATGGAACAAACAATTAGCTTCCTTTCGTTAATGAAGAAGACTAAATACCGTAAATACTGTACCGTTCACAGTGGATGCGCCCAACGACAAAAATCAAAAATTTCATGCCATCCTTTTAAAAATGTAAAGATGCAAATCGCTTCTAAACATTTTAAGTGTAATTTTTCGCGATACTTAAAAAGAAAAAGACTTACAAGCAAGACTAATTTTGGAGAAAAAAATTATTTTAAAATAAGAAAAAAATGCTTATATTTTAAGTGAGTTTCTGATACAAAGGATTACACTATGCAATACTGAAAATGCAAACAACTTCTAGTATGCATTTTTGAAAGTACATATTTAGACTATAAAACCCTAGTAGGGTTTTGTCCTGTCAGCTCCAGTTCGGATTTTATGGCCTCATCTAAACCGGGTTAAATCTACACTTTTTTGCATTAATCAGGTCTTTATCTCAGAAACGGATAGGAATTTGGCCTTGCTGTCTTTAGCAATATTGTAACTAGTCGAACTTATCTTTTAAAAAAACTACATAAGAAAAATTCCATCTAGGGCATCAAAATCTATAAAATATAAAAAAAATTTTACATAATTGCCGAAATTCTGGTCAGTATCGGCTGAACTATTGGGAGTTGAACCAAGTAACATGTTGTTTCGGCGGTATTTCGCATCATATCTTTTACAACACGTATTTCAAGCACAGTTCACACAAACAGTTTATTCTCGCATTTCGGATTTCACCACATTATTGACATTTTTATTAAATCGTCGTTGAAAAATGTACTGAAAACAACGGGATAGAGGCATTTTATAACAATGACATGTTCTGAAGAGTTGTGTATTACATTCCAGGGAATATTTTTCCAAAAAAAAAATATTCAGAAAAAATTAACGGTTTAGGAAATACGGTGCGAAATGTATAAAAATTGTAGCATTTTTGCATATATTTTGAAATTGAGGCTATAAATGTAGTTTTTCGAGTTCATTATTTCTCCAAATATTTTATTCTTGTCCTTACTTACACATTTCCCTCAGAGGTTAGAAGAAGATTCGCATTGGTTTCAGAGATATAGCCCCGAATTTCTTTAGAAAGTCAATATTTAACCATGTTTAGATGGGGCCATAAAATGCGAGCTGGATCTGACACAACTAAGCCCAACTAGGGTTTCTTGTCGTTTGGGTCTGTACATTCAAAAAATCCTCAGTTCGAATTGTTTGCACAAGATCAACTTAAAAATGTTACACAGTGTTTTTATTCCCACTTTAACTTACGTAGAATGATTTAGTAAATTTCCTAAGTTACCAAATATTTTAGTTATACTATTGAAAATATTTATGGATTTCCTTAAGGTTTTAGTTACTTTCCAAGCATATGCAAGAATCGCCACTAGTATTGAATTAATGCTAATTGTCTGTATATTTCAAAACTTTTTATACTTTTTGCGGACAATCCGGTTTTGGCAGTTATGATCAAATTTAACTCGGTTTTTAGGTACTGAATTTATATTTTGGAACATTTTAAAGTAATTATACCCTCAGCATTTTGGGCTAAAGAGGGTATTTACACTTTGATACGGCCAAAAATGTGCCTCATCGAAATAATGGTTTTAGACCCCAAGTATGTTTGAGTCGATCTAGCAATGTCCGTCCGTCTGTCTGTCCGTCTGTCTGGCTGGTGCGCACGATAACACTCGAACGGATCAATCGATTCGGTTCAAATTTTGGGTATCGAAATATTTTGTCCTGATTTGATTTGAGTTCGAAGATGGGCCATATCGGTCCTCTCCTTCAGGTACCTCCCCCACAAAAGTTCAAAAATGTTCGGAAAAATTGTCCGCACGATAACTCTTGAAGGGAGTAACCGAATTAGTCCATACTTTGCACATCGTGACATTTCTACCAGACATAGATGAGGTTCCAATATGGACCCTATTGGTTCACTCTTACGGGTACCTCCCACACAAAATTTTGCTTAAGTGTAGTTTAAGGCCTGCTCTCGAATCGCTTTGATTTTTGTTGCAGCCACTTGTATTCACTAACCCCATTACGACGATATAATTTTTTCAGGAGCAAGTCCATATATCCTCAGATATCAGCACGAAAACTGCAAACAACCCATATAATACCATGTGTCGTAGTTGGAGTGCACGATAACTCTCGAACGGATCAACATATTTGGTTAAAATGTTGGGTCTTTCAATATTTTGTCCAAACTTAGTTTAAATTCTAAGATAGGCCATATCGGTCTACTCCTTCCGGTACCTCCCCCACAAAGGTTCAACATTTTTCGCCAAGATTGTGGACATGATAACTCTAGGAGGGAATAACCGAATTGAGCAAAACGTTGCTATTGGTAATATTACTTTCAGGCATAGATCGAGTTCTAATATGGACTATATCGGTCCACTCATTTGAGTACCTCCCACACAAAATATAGTTTAACAACTCCTCTCTGATCTTATTAATTTGTGACGCAGCAGGTTGCACTTGCGCCCCTGTTACTACGTTGTAATTTTTTTTCGTGGGAAAGTCCATACTTCCTGAGATAATGACCCAAAAAGGCCCAGAAAATCCTACCGGCACCACCTAAACTGGCTAATGTGTAAAATAACCCTTTAAGAGAGAACTCGATTTAGCTCAAACTTTGTAAATTGAAAAGTAAAATTGTAATATATTTAAATTCAGAAAATTAAGTACAACATATTTAATTTTATAGTCTGTAAGGAAAATATCCATAGACTAATAAAGAAAAAAATATTTCCTACAGATTTGTATTAGGTCCGAATATGTACTACATCGGATCACTCCTATGGGTACACCCTACCCAAAGTATGGAAAAATGCACTCGTCTTGGATAATTCTGAATTTTGTTGCAACATGTAGTTTTTTACGGCTCTTTCCATCCTGGAAAATTTTCCCAACAGCTAAAAAAGCTACAGAAGTATTGTGTTAACTTTTTTTCTTCGGGTACGTGGCTGAGCAGGGACGTACGCAGGTGGGGGCCCGGGCCCCCCCGAAATGGTTTGGTCCGACAAAATTTTTTGAGCTACTTTAAAAAATTATTACAATTTTTTCTCTAAAATAATTTTTGTTTTTGAAATTTCAAATGAAAAGTGATACTGTTCTGAAAGTTCAGTACTGAAAATGTACTTTATCAAAAAGTTGTCTGAAGAAATATTTAATTTTTTTTTTTGTTTGAATACGCTCTTTGAAGTAACTTCCAGTAAAACTGAATTCCTTCCTTATGCCATGCCTGTGTTTTGGAATTCGTATTCAAAAGGATTACAAATTCATTATTGTGCGGATTAGAAGTACATAAAATGAAGTGTCTATTGGACAATGTGTACGAAATATCAAGGGTTTTCCGTGGAGTATATCTCGAAAACCAATTAGAAAATTGATTTACTGCCTTAATCAAAATTTTGTATTCCTATCTTATATTAACTTATTTCTAAATAGTGGCAGAAAATAATGGAGAAAAATTTATTGTGGTGCATCATAAAGAAATAATATCTGCATGCCCATCTGAATTTTTTCCTATGTATCAGTAACAAATTTGTAGCTGAAAACAACCGTAAACGAAATGAATGCTCAAACTTTGGTTATTTGGTATTGTATTAAAATCTGCTGTTATTTGTATTGTATATCACGGTGCTCTTAAACCAACTTTAAACGAATGAAGCTTACACCTGGGTTCATAGATGAAAAAACAAACGCATTTTTAGGGTTTTTCAGGTTTTGACCGTTTTGCTGGAAAACCACAAGCCCTATCCAAATGGAACTAAAGAAAATGTTGTAGCAGTGAAAATTCTTGTTTTTTATGATATTTTCCTATGTTTTACTATTTTTGAGATATAGAAATTCAAATTGGGAAAATTCATTGACTGTATCGTCTCCTTATAAAACAATGTCATGACTGCAATTTCTCAACTTAAACTTATATATCTCAAAAATGGTACAAACGAGGAAAAAATTACGAATCCCAATCTTGTAGAGAATTTTCACAGCTATAGGATTTTCTGTAATCCCATTTCGATAAGACTTACTGTTTTGAGCAAATCGTGAAAACCTAACAAAAAACCTAAAAATGTGACCGGAACTTCTATATCTCAAAATAGAACAAATTTTCAAAGCCACAACATTTTCCTTAGCCCCATTTCGATAAGACCTGCGGTTTCCAAGCAAAGTCGCGAAAACCTAAAAATGTGAACTTTGACCGCGATTTATTTAAAAATCCCTCCAGCGATTTTTTGTTTTTGGATTTTTCTCATCTATGAACATTGCTGTTTCAGAATCCGCAAGAACTTCCCAGTTTAAAGTTGGTTCAAGAGCACCGTGGTATTGTACTCTCAGCCGTTCGGCTAATGATAAAAATGTAACCCGCGTCCCAATTTGAAGTCGATTTATCCCAGTTCGTCCGTCCGTCAGTCTGCATGGCTCGAGCCCATTATAACTCTCGCACAGATCAACATATTTTGTCGAAAATTTGGATCTCGCAATATTTTGTTCAAACTTCCTTTGGACACTTCCCAAGCAAGACTTCAAAATATTTCCCTAAAATCTTGAGCAAAGTCCAATTCTATTTAGACCTAGAGTAGGTTCGAATATGGATCGATTCACTTGAGGTCTTGTTTACAGCGATATTGTATTTTTCGTGGGTGGGTCAATGGTTATATCAGGATTGGTCCAAAAGCTCTAAATCTTACGCCGACCAACTAATTTGGCTTCCACAATTAGGTCCACTTCTAAAATGGACTATATCAGTCGATTCTTTCAGGTATCGCCTGTACAAAAGTGCAAAACTTTTGCGCTTTCATCGAAGTCACATTTTTGATCACAACGCCAACAATCGAGAAGTTGTACACCCCTAATATTTTGAAGATATTGTCGGAAAGTTTATACGTCCAAAAAAGGAGACGAAATTCTGAAACTTCCTGGCTATACAATTTACAGAACAAAAATTGGCTATGCAGCCCGTATTCGATGTGTCTATATATGAAAGTCTCAACTAACACAGGTTGAGGGTATATCTATATAGGCAAACCCGACTGTTACTTTTTTTGTATCAGATGGAGTTTTTCGACTCAACCTATTTTTTTCAGGATGTAGCTAAAATATTGCCAAGCTTGTTTTAGAGATATTTTTCGATCAAGTTTTTGCGAAGTCTCAGTACTACGAGTTGGATTCGGAGTCTATGAGTCGTAGATTGCATCGCCCAGCTCCTGTAACTTTCTGAATGTTTAGTTGGCTTTCATTGACTCTATCACTTCTGGAAAAATTTTAAAGCTTAAAGAATGCTTAAGAATATTATTTTCTTACAATAATACAAAACGTTTTTAATGGCACTGAAATTAGTGTGTAATATACGTACTTTAAAGAAGAAACGGCGTTATGTTCGGGTCGAACTGTTTATATCCTCCAAACACTGTATATATCTATTCGACATATTCACACTTTTTGCATGAAAGTTCTTCCACCAAAAGGATTTCCAAAATCCAAATTTTTAAACATTATGCTAACAGCCTCAGCAACACAACACATGGTCGTATGCCAAACTGTCCTGAGTATGCTTAGGCTAAAAACTGACAAACTTTCCAAAAAAAAAAATGTCAAATGACGTCTGGCGACCAACGTGTTGCCTAGGCCAGAAGGTTTTTAGTGCCCCTCGTACATAAAATCATCAAAAAAACTTTAAAATAGTTTTACGTAACGATACATAACATTTTTAATTTTCATGATTTTTGGTCAAGTTGGGCCCCCCCGAAATGAATCCTGCGTACGTCCCTGTGGCTGAGAGTATATCTCTGTCGGCTCAGCTGACTGATACTTTCTTACTTGTTTTATTACCCTTTTCTATATGTATGTTCAATAAAATATTTGTTTGTGCTATTAAAGATATCTTTTATTATGGTAATTGGAGCTGTACTGAAAACTCGTGATAGGAAACGCTTTGGGGGTATTCAGTTTAATAATTATTTTCTCTTTTGGGACACCCTAATATTGGATATTTGGTGAACATCTGCCGAAATAAATCGAGATATAAATCATGGACCAGTATTGACAATTTTTCGCGGGGAGATTTATTATGCAATAAGAACTGCTGGTACCTGATTACAGCAAATTCGGTTTAACAATGTCTGGGTAATAGTAAAATACTTCAATTCGTGATGATTAGTTATATGGGAACCACGCGCAAACTTGGACTGCAATATTTTTGTTAGTGTTTCTAGGCAACCAGAAGCCATTAATAAAAATATCAGTTCGATATATTATCTAGAAGTATTTTTGTCACACCTTCCCATGTAAGTGCCACCACTGTGTGTTCTATGGAGACTAAATAAAAACGTCGATCTGTACCGACAAATTTCTGGCGAGATACGCTTCTATAGGGGACATAGGAAGACGTGGACATATACTGATAATTTTCTTCTGGAATATTTTATAACCCCATGGAAGACTAAATATCTAATTTCAGTCATTTCGGTGTCACATTAACGTCTATCGAAACGTGGACATATACCGATGAATTTCATTCGGAAATGGGGAGATCCGTTTTATGGGGAAAATATGAAGGCCCGGTCCTATACCTACAAACTTCAGGTGGAAAGTTTATACCGCCAGCAAAGGCTAAATACCAAATTTCAGCCATTTCAATGGATTGTTGTGGCCACAACCTTCAAAATACGGAAAATCGGGAGGTACCGTTCTATGTCGCCTATATTAATGTATATACTTTATAGGGTCATGAATAAATGGCGTGGTTAACGGTTTTCGTCGTCAGAAGCGTTCAAAATTCATGTTTAAGATGTGTATTATTTGGAGTGCAAAAGGAAAAATTTTATAAATAATGCTGGAGACCGCCATAAGCATAAAAAGTTTATGTGGCGAGGATCCAAGTTATAGTCTTACTTGCCTTACCCCTTGGCGAACAATGCCAAATTTTCTCTACTAATAAATTTGTGGCTTTGAAATGTTAAAGCAACAACAATGGTATTAAGCCAGACTACTTTGAAAAAAAAAAATGCAACAACTATCCCAATAAAAACGCAAACAATGTTCTGGTTTATGAATTTATTTAAAACATAATGAAATTTTAAATTCCTTGCTCCCGCGAATACAACCTCAACCATACAAAAACTAATAGCATATGCTATGCCACAATAATCTTCTTGTAATTGCCGATGTTTAATTTATTCCGTGAAAATTTGCCATTTTATGGAAGACACACTAATTGAATTCCTGTATGTGACTATGGTTGATTGTTCTGATCAATATTCATTCACCAAATCGAATAAATAATAATTCTATAATTCAAGGGAATTGGTCAGAAAACAAAGGCACAAAAACAAAAGATTTCGTTCGAAATAACGGATTTGCGTCATTGAATAAATACAAATATGTATGTATGAATGTATGTATGTATGTATTTAAGAGCACTATTGAATATTTAAACTAGTCTACACGGTTGGTAAATTTATCCTCTTTTATAAACGGTTTATAGTTAATCCAACAAAATTCCATAATTAGCTGTGTCCAAAACAATGTTGAAGTCTCTCACCATACCAACAAAGACATTTAATTATTCAATATACCTACAAACGAACATTTCAAGTATAATACCCCAGACTTAAAACAATCATATTGGAAATGATTGTCACTTTGAAGAAAAACAGAAACAAAAATTAACGATAATGCGTAATATAGACACTTGACAACAACGGAGTAGTATATCACATTTGTCCATTAATATATCACACCCCTTCCCTGACATTCTGCCGTCATAAGATAAGACAAGAAAGAGAAAAACAATGGATCTCCATTTTTTGTTTCCAACAATATTCTAGTTTTTTTTACTCTTTTGTTATGAGCAGGTTGGGAAAATACTTATTCAACACGCATTTGTATGTATGTATGTACACACACATATATATGTTTCCTGGACGAAGGACATCATGTGTTTACAAATGAATGAAAGACCCTTTAATCCCCCATGGAATGTATGAAGAGAAACATGCATGGTCATTCTGAAGATTAATTGTTTGTTTCACATAAATAATGGCGTATTAAGACCGATATGGGTGTATAAAAATCCAGGGAAAACACGCAAAACACTTTGTTGTGTATCCGAAGGGAACTTTATTGGAATTTATTGGTGTGAGTTGCCATTGTAATGTGTAGAGACATATGAATGTAGATATACATGTTTATGTGTAAATTATGTGTATGAGGTAAATGAAAGTAATGCCCAATACAACCTCCACAATGATTTTGAATTTTAAAATATATTTTTTAATTTTATTTTAGATAATTGAAAACTTTATTTTCAGACACATGTTTCAGCGACGATGAACTACACTTATCGATCGAAAGCATCGCTTCCTAGATACTTTCATTCATATAAAACTCCACTAGAAGTGACATTTTCTTATTTTTGCACGCAAAAGAAAAGGTGGAAAGGTGTATTCACCCTTTCTTTCAGAAAGGCAGAAAGGTTTATTTACCCTTTCTTTCAGCAAGGTTCTATAGAAGCACCTTTTGTTGCAGAAGAGTCTATAGAAGTGCACTTTCTTTCAGAAAGGGTCTATAGAAGTGCCCTTTCTTTCAGATATGGTCTATAGAAGCACCCTTTCCTTCAGAAAATGCCTATAGAAGAACCCTATATTTCAGAAACCGTCTATAGGAGCACCCTTTAATTCAGAAAGGCTATACAGAGCACCCTTTCATTGAGAAATGGTTTATAGCAGTGACCATTCTTACAGAAAGGGTCTATAGAAGCACCCTTTCTTTCGAAAAGGATCTATAGAAGCACCCTTTCATTCAGAAGGGGTATATAGAAACACCCATTGTTTCAAAAAGGGTCTATAGAAGTGCCCTTTCTTTCAGAAATGGTCTATAAAAGCACCCTTTCCTTTAGAAAGTGCCTATAGAAGAACCCTATATTTCAGAAACGGTCTATAGAAGCACCCTTTCCTTCAGAAAGTGCCTATAGAAGAACCATATATTTCAGAAACGGTCTATAGAAGAACCCTATATTTCAGAAACAGTCTATAGAAGAACCCTATATTTCAGAAACGGTCTATAGAAGCACCCTTTGTTTCAGAAAGGGTCTATAGAAGAGCCCTTTCTTTCAGAAATGGTCTATAGAAGCACCCTTTCCTTCAGAAAGTGACTACAGAAGAACCATTTCTTTCAGAAATAGTCTATGGATGCACCCTTTCTTTCAGAAAAGGTCTGCAGCAGCACCCATCCTCTTAGAAAGGATCCATAGCAGCACCCATCCTCTTAGAAAGGATCCATAGCAGCACCCTTTCTCTTAGAAAGGGTCAACATCAGCACCCTTTCTTTCAGAAAAATCTATAGGAACACCCTTTGTCTCAGAAAAGATCTATAGGAACACCCTTTGTCTCAGGGTATATAAAAGCACCCTTTCTTTCAGTAGCAGCATCCATTCTCTTAGAAAGGATCCATAGAAGCCCTTTCTTTCAGAAGGGGTCTATAGAAGCAACCTTTCTTTCAGAAAGGGTCTAAAGAAGCAACCTTTCTTTCAGAAAGGGTCTATCGTTTCAACATTTCTTTCAGAAAGGCTCTATAGAAGTGCCCTTTCTTTCAGAAAGGCTCTATAGAAGTGCCCTTTCTTTCAGAAAGAATCTATAGAAGTGCCCTTTCTTTCAGAAAGGATTCATAGGAGCACCCTTTCTTTCAGAAAGGGTTCATAGGAGCACCCTTTCATTTAGAAAGGATTTATAGAAGCACCCTTTCTTTCAGAAAGTGTTCATAGGAGCACCCTTTCTTTCTGAAAGCGTGTATAGAAGTGCGCTTTCTTTCAGAAAGGGTCTATAGAAGCATCCTTTCTTTTAGAAAGAGTCTATAGCAGCGCCCTTTCTTTCAGAAAAGGTCTATAGAAGTACCCTATGTTTCAGAAAGGGTCTATAGGAAAGGGTCTGTAGAAGTGCGCTTTCTTCCAGAAAGGGTCTATAGAAGTGACCTTTCTTTCAGAAAGGGTCTATAGAAAAGCTCTTTCTTTAAGAAAGGGTCTATAGAAGAGCTCTTTCTTTAAGAAAGGGTCTATAGAAGAGCTCTTTCTTTCAGAAAGGATCCATAGAAGCACCCCTTCTTTCAGAAAGGGTCCATAGGAGTACCCGTTCTTTTGGAAAGGGTCTATAGAAGCACCCTTTCTTTCAGAAAGGATCTATAGAAGCACCCTTTCCTTCAGAAAGGGTTATGGAATCGCCCTTTCTTTCAGAAAAGATCTATAGGAACACCCTTTGTTTCAGAAACTATATATAGAAGCACGCTTTGTTTCAGAAAGGGTATATAGAAGCATACTTTCTTTTAGAAAGGGTCTATAAAAGCACCCTTTCTTTCAGTAGCAGTACCCATTCTCTAAGAAAGGATCCATAGAAGCACCCTTTCTTTCAGAAGGGGTCTATAGAAGCAACCTTTATTTCAGAAAGGGTCTATAGAAGCAACCTTTCTTTCAGAAAGGGTCTATAGAAGTGCCCTTTCTTTCAGAAAGAATCTATAGAAGTGCCCTTTCTTTCAGAAAGGGTTCATAGGAGCACCCTTTCATTTAGAAAGGATCTATAGAAGCACCCTTTCTTTCAGAAAGTGTTCATAGGAGCACCCTTTCTTTCTGAAAGCGTGTATAGAAGTGCGCTTTCTTTCAGAAAGGGTCTATAGAAGTGCGCTTTCTTTCAGAAAGGGTCTATAGAAGTGCGCTTTCTTTCAGAAAGGGTCTATAGAAGCATCCTTTCTTTTAGCAGCGCCCTTTCTTTCAGAAAAGGTCTATAGAAGTACCGTTTGTTTCAGAAAGGGTCTATAGGATCGCTCTTTCTTTCAGAAAGGGTCTATAGGATCGCTCTTTCTTTCAGAAAGGGTATATAGAAGTGCCCTTTCTTCCAGAAAGGGTCTATAGAAGTGACCTTTCTTTCAGAAAGGGTCTATAGAAGTGACCTTTCTTTCAGAAAGGGTCTATAGAAGAGCTCTTTCTTTCAGAAAGGATCATTAGAAGCACCCCTTCTTTCAGAAAGGGTCCATAGAAGCAACCTTTCCTTCAGAAAGGGTTATGGAAGCGCCCTTTCTTTCAGAAAAGATCTATAGAAGCACCCTTTTGTTTCAGAAAGGGTTTATAGAAGCACCCTTTTGTTTCAGAAAGGGTTTATAGAAGCACCCTTTTGTTTCAGAAAGGGTTTATAGAAGCACCCTTTTGTTTCAGAAAGGGTTTATAGAAGCACCCTTTTGTTTCAGAAAGGGTTTATAGAAGCACCCTTTTGTTTCAGAAAGGGTTTATAGAAACACCCTTTTGTTTCAGAAAGGGTTTATAGAAGCAACCTTTTGTATCAGAAAGGGTTTATAGAAGCACCCGTTTGTTTCAGAAAGGGTTTATAGAAGCACCCTTTCTTTCAGAAAAGATCTATAGAAGCACCCTTTTGTTTCAGAAAGGGTTTATAGAAGCACCCTTTTGTTTCAGAAAGGGTTTATAGAAGCACCCTTTTGTTTCAGAAAGGGTTTATAGAAGCACCCTTTTGTTTCAGAAAGGGTTTATAGAAGCACCCTTTTGTTTCAGAAAGGGTTTATAGAAGCACCCTTTTGTTTCAGAAAGGGTTTATAGAAGCACCCTTTTGTTTCATAAAGGGTTTATAGAAGCACCCTTTTGTTTCAGAAAGGGTTTATAGAAGCACCCTTTTGTTTCAGAAAGGGTTTATAGAAGCACCCTTTTGTTTCAGAAAGGGTTTATAGAAGCACCCTTTTGTTTCAAAAAGGGTTTATAGAAGCACCCTTTTGTTTCAAAAAGGGTTTATAGAAGCACCCTTTTGTTTCAGAAAGTGTTTATAGAAGCACCCTTTTGTTTCAGAAATGGTTTATAGAAGCACCCTTTTGTTTCAGAAAGGGTTTATAGAAGCACCCTTTTGTTTCAGAAAGGGTTTATAGAAGCACCCTTTTGTTTCAGAAAGGGTTTATAGAAGCACCCTTTTCTTTCAGAAAGAGTCTATAGAAGCACCTTTTCCTTCAGAAAGGGTCTATAGAAGCACCCTTTCCTTCAGAAAAGATCTATAGAAGCACCCTTTTGTTTCAGAAAAGATCTATAGAAACACCCTTTTGTTTCAGAAAAGATCTATAGAAACACCCTTTTGTTTCAGAAAGGGTTTATAGAAGCACCCTTTTGTTTCAGAAAAGATCTATAGAAACACCCTTTTGTTTCAGAAAGGGTTTATAGAAGCACCCTTTTGTTTCAGAAAGTGTTTATAGAAGCACCCTTTTGTTTCAGAAAGTGTTTATAGAAGCAGCCAGTTGTTTCAGAAACGGTTTATAGAAGCAGCCTTTTGTTTCAGAAAGGGTTTATAGAAGCACCCTTTCTTTCAGAAAGAGTCTATAGAAGTGCCCTTTCTTTCAGAAAGGGTCTATAGGAGTACCCTTTGTTTCAGAAATGGTCTATAGGAGTACCCTTGCTTTAAGAAAGGGTATATAGAAGCACCCTTTGTTTCAGAAAGGGTCTAAAGAATCGCCCTTTCTTTCAGAAAGGGTCTATAGAAGCACCCATTCTTTCAGAAAGGATCTGTAGAAGCACCATTTCTTTCTTTTAGAAAGGGTCCATAGGGGCACACTTTCTTACAGAAAGGGTCCATAGGATCACCCTTTCTGGCATAAACGGTCCATAGGAGCACCCTTTCTTTCAGAAAGGGTCTATAGAAGTACCCTTTATTTCAGAAAGGATCTATAGAAGCACCCTGTCTTTCAGAAAGGGCCCATAGGAGCACCGTTTCTTTTAGAAAGGGTCCATAGGGGCACCCTTTCTTGCATAAAGGGTCCATAGGAGCACCCTTTCTTGCATAAAGGGTCCATAGGAGCACCCTTTCTTACAGAAAAGGTCTATAGAACCACCATTTTTTCAGAAATGGTCTATAGAAGAACCCTTTCTTTTAGAAAGGGGTATATCAGCACCTTTTCTTCTAGAAAGGGCCTATTGAAGCACATTTTTGTTCAGAAACGGTATATAGCAGCACCCTTTCATTCAGAAAGGGAATATAACAACACCTTCTTCTTTTAGAAAAGGCCTACATCAGCATGGTTTATAGCAGCACCCTTTCTCTCAGAGAAGGTCTATAGAAACAACCTTTCTTTCAGAAAGGTTCTATAGATGCAGTGTTTCTTTTTGAAAGAGTTTATAGAGGCACCCTTTTTCAGCTTAGTAGCAATACACCATTCCACTGTTTTACTCCTCCAAAGAATATAACTAAACGTGACGGTAAAGCTAAGTAATTTCATTATAAAAATCATGATAAAATAATTATCCCCTTAATTATAAACGCAAAGGTCCATGTCCATGCGTATAAGTAATATTGTACAAAAATATTAAATTCCTCATACGCTCCCTGTGATACTTGCCTCTAAAAACATATGTACTCTTTACCATTAAACATACTACATATCCATATATCCACTACACTTAATTGCATACATTCTTCCAATGGGACAATAAGCAAAGTGAACACAACACAACTAAATGAGTTCCTGGACTTTTTATGCCTTTGTTAGATGCTTTTAGTTTACAACAAAGTTTTGTCTTTATTATTCTCAATTCCATTTTTTACTTTGAAAGCAGATAAAGACGAAAGAAAAGGAGACAGCAACAAAGCGTCAACAAACATAATGGGGTTTTCTCCTATTCTCATGTATGCCATTCTACCCTTCGCAAGAACTTTTGCTGGAAATTTCATTAAAAAATGGGTTTCATAATTTAAAGCGTTCTGCCACTGCCATTAAGCGTTTTTTATTTTTCGCACTCTATTTGGGTCAGCATTCCATTTCATCAACAATTGCCTTGGGGTTTCCTATCCAAATCCCAAATATGCTGCCTGAAGGAGGTGAGAAAGATAAAATGATGATGTTTTTAAAGTTGGTTGTTGCTGTTGCTTTCGTAATTTAGAGTTTAACAGAAACAAAGGGATTTTGAGATTTAAAAGCAATAAAATGTTAAGCATCCGAAATGTCGTGCTTCTTTCCTGCCTTTGGCTGCGGTGGCAAAAACGTTTGTAGTTGTTTTTTTGAATGATTTTTTGCAATTAAAATCATTTGTTCTGGTTTGTTTGAATACAATTGCTACCGAGCTGTTGGAGGTCAAAAAAAATTTGTCATGCAAATTGTAGTCAATTCCATTATGTCGTGAGAACTTTGTTAAGGTTTGTTATTCCTTTTTCCACTTACTATGCATGGTAAGCAGATATGTTACGTATGACAATTTTTTTAGGTTTTCGACAGTCAGAAAGTTTTAAACGCCGGAAACGTTATATAACTGTATAAGACGTACGTACGTGTTATGCTATGGTACGACCTCGTAACGAAAAGACTACAATCGGTTGGTCCGTAAACGGAGCCGGGGCAAGTGGCTCGGAACAGCATGAGACTGATAGACTTCGAGGCTGCAAACAACATCACATTAAAATATCTCGAAATATATAAGTCCACGTGAGTGCCGTCAGTTGAAACCGGATCCATCACATTGTTCCAGTGGCCAAGAACAATACGAGTACAGGGAGCTCCCTTGTGGTAGCACCCTTCTTAGTATGGCGGCAAAAGACTCTCCTTCAACTTACCCACTTAATGGAAAACACCACTCCTTGCACCGATAATCTGGGAGAAAACTGCCACAAAATCTTTACTTTGATACAAAACAAGCACCACATAAAAATTCATGGTACTATCAGGAGTGTCGAAATGTTACGGAAGAAAAGAACGCTTCGTCCGTAAGAAATGTAGAGAGAGTAGAAGCGTATTTTCACAAGCGAATACTACTAGCGGCCCTAAATATTGGGATATTTTGGGGGCTTATTTCACAGAAATAATTGTCTTCCCCAAGCAAAAAAATATATACAATATGATTATCGGTTAACGATAAAATTTTTTATATACACGTATTTTGTTTAATTTTAAATGAATTTGTTTTTTATACTCAAGTTTTTTTTTGTCATAGGATACGCTTATTTGGTCATTTTGACTTTTATGTAGGAACATTGAAATAAATAAATAATCCGTGTCCCCTGACTGATCTATATTTCCTTATTACTTTGGGCGGTGGCCAAAGCGAATTTTCCACAAATCGCTTTACAGTCTACAAATATTTTCAAAGCGATGAAAAAATGTTTCCAATTCATTTGTGAAAATTATTTCTATACCCTACACTACAATGTGGAAAGTCTATTATAAGCTTGTTTTTCCAAAAATGCATGTAACACCGCGAAATATTCATCCTAGACCGCCAATGTGGTATACCAAAAGAAGGAGGTTGCAATATATTTCGCCGGTTGAATGGACCAAAACTCTGTTTCTTATATTTTTATTTCTGGAAGACACATTCCGCCCACTTGAGTTATATTTAGAAAAGAAACCATTGACCTTTCCGTTGATGTCAATTATGTTGATGTACGTGACCAGATAACAGAGTTTCAGCCTACAATAAACAATGATTCCAATTGTGTGCAGTGCCACCATAATCACACTAGGTATCGATCGCAGGCATCGTTCAATACTGACAAAATTTTGCACGAGGTAAGAGTTTTGTTCATGAAAAATGCAAATATTTTTGGATAATGATCTAGTGTATTTTGCGGGCAAAATTGACCATAATTTGTGTGGGAAAAATATCCAAAATTGAATAATTTGGTCCACATTTTAAATTCCGGGTCATATTCCGACAAATTACGGAAACAAAACGTAACAAGTAAGAACGACGTTAAGTTCCACCACGAGTTGTATTGAAGTAAAATGGAACAACAAGTGAGCCAAGGCTATAGTCGGGTCGGGGCCGACTATGTGATACCCTACACCACTACCCCTGTTCATAAGCTTTTGACTAACAAAATTCAAAATATTAAAATTGGGATAGCTTAGCGCCTTTGCTCTGAATGTCTTCATTAACACTGGTCAATTTTTTGATACGCTTTTAAGTGCATCGACAGTACAACCCAAATAAAAAATGGAAAAGTGGGATGTATGCCAACCATCAATAGGCTTCTTTCTCTGTTAGACCCCCATCAACCCCCAAAATTTCGTGAGGATCCGATCAAAATTTTTCCTTGCCGGGTTTTGCTTTCGATATACCTCCTACAGAAGGGAGATATTAACTTTGAAATAAAACGTTGGTCTTTTTTCCAAATATTTTTTTTGTCACATTCCGACCCCTGAATAATATCCGACCATTATCAAAAATCAAAAGGTGTTTCCTCTGTGGGACCCCCAATAACACCCAAAATTTCGTGACGATCCAATTAAAATTGCGACCTGTAGCGTGATTTCCAAAAAAGTGGAAAAATGGGATGTATTACCGACTATTGCGATATCTCCGTTATTTGGATACCTACACCAACCTGCTTTGATGTCATTGTAATGATGGGATTTTTACTTTCATTGCCATTGCTTTTGGAAGGTCCCGAACCAAAGCTGTGATATTCGTCCTTATTAATAAAATCGCAAAAATGAAAAGTTGTGTTCTATTAGCGGCTTTTGCGATATCTTCGTTGTTTGACCACCTACGACAACCTACGTTGCAAAGGTGATATTTTCTACTTTCATTAGCAGGGTTTGCTTTTGATATAACCCTTTTAGAAGCGGAGATATTCGCTTTGAAATAAAACGTTGACTTTTTCTCCAAATAAGTTTTTTGCCCATTCCGACCCCTGAATATTATCCGACCATCACCAAAATCAATAGGCTTCCTTCTCTGTAGGATCCCCATTAGCCCCCAAAATTTCGTGACGATCCGATCAAAATTGCGACCTGTAGAGTGATTACAAAAAAATGAAAAAATGGGATGTATTGCCGACTATTGTAATATCTCCGTTATGTGGCCACATACGTCAACCTATTTTGCATCACTGTAAAGATGGGATTTTCTACTTTCATAGTCAGACATTGTTTTGTGGAAGATCCCCAACAGAAGCTTTGATATTCGTCATTATTATTAAAATCGCAAAAATAAAAAGTTGGGTTCTATTAGCGGCTATTGCGATATATTCGTTGTTTGATCACCTACGAGAACCTACTTTACATCATTAGAAAGGCGATATTTTCTACTTTCATGACCAGGTTCTGCTTTTGGTATACCCCACATTGAAACTGAGATATTCGATTAGGATAAAAACGTTGTCTTTTTCTCCAAATAAGTTTTTTGCCCATTACGACCCCTAAATATTATCCGACCATCACCAAAATCAATAGGCTTCTTAATCTGTGTGACCCCCATTAACCCTCAGAATTTCGTGACGATCTGATCAAGATTGAGACCTGTAGCGTGATTTCCAAAAAAGTGGAAAAATGGGATATATTATCTACTATTGCGATATCTCCGTTAGTTGGTCACCTACGCCGACCTAGTTTACATCATTGTAAAGATGGAATCCTCTACTTTCATAGCCAGGCTTTGCTTTTGGAAAGTCCCCAACCAAAGGTGTGATGTTCGTCATTATAATTAAAATCGCAAAAATGAAAATTTGGGTTTTATTTGCGACTATTGTGATATCTTCGTTGTTTGATCACCTACGAGAACCTACTTTACATTATTAGAAAGGCGATATTTTCTACTTTTATTGTCAGGTTTTGCTTTTGGTATACCCCGTATAGAAGCTGAGATATTCGCTTTGGAAAAAACGTTGTCTTTTTATCGACATAAGTTTTTTTCCCATTCCGACCCCTAAATATTATCCGACCATCACCAAAATCAATAGGCTTCTTCTCCTCCGGGGCCCCCATCAACATCCAAAATTTCGTGACGATCCGATCAAAATTGCGACCTGTAGCGTGATTACAAGGTTTAGACGGACAGACGGACGGACGGACGGACACACATAGCCAGATCGACTCAGCTCGTCGAGACATTCATTTTGGTATATATAAGTATGGATCTACAACCATTATTTCGATGCGTTACAAATTTTTTGGCCAAAACCAACTTATAATACCCTCCCCACATAGTGGTGTAGGGTATAATTAGTTTTCTTTCGTGAATGATTAAGACTTAATACCAAATTGCAGGAATTTCGGTAAAACAAAGAGAGGTAGCGTTCTAGGGGGCTATTTCAAATCGTCGATATGTACCGACAAATTTCTGGCTGAAAGTTTTTAGACTCAAAGAAGACTAAATACCAAATTTGCTATATTTCTGTAAGAGAATGTGCTAAAAGCTAAAAAATTCCGACAATAAAGAAGTACGCCTCTATGGGGTATAAGAAGACGTGGACCTATTCTGATAATACTCTTCTGGAATATTTTATAACCCTTTGAAAGACTAAATTACGAATTTCAGTCATTTTGGTGGGATATTGACGTCAGTATTACGAAAACCGGGAGGTACGGTTCTAAGTTCTATAGAAACGTGGACCTATACCAACGAAATGTGGGCAATATGAAAGCGTGGACCTGCACGAACGAGTTTCTGGGGAACAGTTTTATACCACCAATGAAGACTAAATAGCAAATTTCAGCCATTTTTGTGTAATATTGAAGCCACAACCTTCAAAATACCGATAATCGGGAGGTACTTTTCTATGATGGCTGTATGAAGGAGTGGACCTATAGCCATCAATTTAAATGATACCCCAACGAAGTCTAAATACCAAATTTCAGCCATTTCGGAGGAATATTGAGGCCACAACCTTCAATATACCGAAAATCGGGAGGTACGGCAAGATCTTGGGCATTTATTTCACCAACTAACATTTGATATTGCATGACCACTTGTATTGATCGGTGCAAGAAATTTCGAAAAAATACGACCGTTGTGCTTTAGAAGTGCTTTATAAGATGGATCCAGGTGACGAACCATGAAACTATGAGGCCGAAAAATAGTAGCAATCACCAGAAGATGCTGTAAAACCGATCAAGCCATGCATTGGAGGTGTCTCAATCGGAGTGGCAAAAGTGCTTCGACAATTGGCTTGGGCACATGAAAAGTGTATAAATCTCCAGCATGATTACTTAAGAAAACCATAAAACTATTTTTGATGGTAAAAATTCCCATTTTCATTGTTAGGCCAGAAACTTTTCTATTTCGTAAGTGGTTTGCTTTGTCGTTTTGACATTTACCCTTCATGCTACCAAATGTCGGAATCATAATAGAAGAGTGTCAAATCATGATAGAGAAATTCGAAGTTTTTTAAGTTGATTCAAATAACAACGCGGTACGGGGTCTTGACGTTTTTCTACTAACTTTGGTAAGAAGTAATGTAAAACCTCGAAATATTGGTCGTTTATTCATTGGTCGATAAAATCGCCCAAAATCTATTTCTATATGTCTTATGATATACTATCACGTATACTAACTTATGTATATAAATTACCGGACGGGAAAAATGTTACGCAATCATATTAAATAGTGGGGTAGGGTATCACATAATCAATCCCGTCAGACTATAGAGAGGGCTATCGTACTAGCTTTTATATGATTATCGTTTTACATTACCTTGGAAATATTTTTCATATTTATAGAGCTATATCTTCATTATTGATGTACATATAGACTAAATTCTTTCAGATTTGTCGCATCTGATGCGTTTAACAGAAAAAAAAGAAACGTAACACTTATAAATGATTACATCACATTTTTCGATTTTTGTCCAGTGCGCTACACTATGCCCGAGACTTCAGGTGTGTTCAACGAAAAAAGTTTTTTAATGCTGGCATTTCAAAGTTTGCAATGTGCAATCCGACCTATGTTAGCAGCTGTTTTTACTCGTCTTCTTTCTCCTATTCATACATCTCTATCTAGTGGATATTTGTCTGGTGGGTCTATGGCAGTGTCGCCCAAGATTTACAATCAATGTTTTAGTATATGTGTCCCTGTTCTATGGTCTGCCTTCTTTTTTTCTCGTGTGATAAATGCATGTCCATTGCAAGCAGATATTGAGAGTACGTGATTCCACTACAATTATTGTTTGAAATTGGATAAGACCAACCAAACGGCTGGCAAATGGTTAAGATTTCACCTGTTGTGACAGCGATTTTTAATCTTTCCAAAAAAGTGTGTGAAAGACACAACTGCAAAAAATTAAAGCAACTTTTTGTATCTTGCTACAGGTAAAAATGGCGAAAAAATGTAAATGCCGCAAACACCGTTACAATTAAACTCGGTGTGTTTGCTATGTATTCTTTGCTGTTACTACAATTCTCACTGCACCAAAAAAATGTTTATGAGCCTCAATCAACCTTATGACTACAGAAATGTGCCTCACATATGTTACGATGACATTTTAAGTCGATCTAGCCTCTTCGTACCGCCCGTTTGGCTGTTTGGTAGCTTATCACGGAAAATTTTCAAAGGAGAAACCGATTTGTTCAAAACTTTGTATATTGTAATATTTCTCTCAAACATAGAAAGGTGGAATTTATTGGACAACAACTTCAGGTACCTACTCACAAAAACCAAAATGATTACTTAAGAGCAGTTTAAGTTCATATTTTTTCAAACTTAGATGAAATGAAGAAATTAATGAATTAACAAATTAATTAATTAAGAAATTAATGAATTAACAAATTAATAACTAAGTGTAGTTTAAACCAGTTCGAAGATTATTTTGAAATTGTTGGCGAAGGTTGTTCTTGTGCTCCAGATTATTATGTTTTGATTTTTATAGAATGTCTCAAAATTATTTAACAAATCCATGTTTTCTGACATAATGTCCCAAAAGAAAAAAAAAACAAGTGAATTAACTATAATACCTGACAAGCTTACGAATTGAGTGTCCGATTTGGGTGAAACTCAGGAAATCACAATACTTTTTTCCATATTTTCAGACAACTCTTTCAGGTACTTGAATAAATCATATTAAGGCCCGTTCAAGAATCATTTTGTAATTATACCCTCAGCATTTATGCTAACGAGGGTATATACACTTTCATACGGGCAAAATGTGCCTCATCGAGATAATGGTTTTAGACCCCAAGTATGTTTGGACGAAATCCGTTTCAGACAATTTGGAGTCGATTTAGCAATGTCCGTCTGTCTGGCGGACGATAACTATCGAACGGATGAACCGATTTAGTCCTAAATTTGGCATTCCAAACTTAGTTTAAGTTCGAAGATGGGTTATATCGGTCCACTCCGGTACCGGTACCTCCCCCACAAAAGTTCGAAAATGTTCGGAAAATTTGTGCGCACGATAACTCTTGAAGGGAGCAGCCGATTTGGTCCATACTTTGCACATCGTGAAATATCTACCAAACTTAGATGAGGTTCCAATATGGACTAAATCGGTCCACGCCTTCGGGTATCTCCCACACAAAATATCGGAAAAGTTCAGTTTAGAACCTGCTTTCGAATCGTTTGATTTTTATACCCTCAGCCTTTAGGCTAAAGAGGGTATTTACACTTTGATACGGCCAAAAATGTGCCTCATCGAAATAATGGTTTTAGACCCCAATTATGTTTGTACGATATCCGTTTCAGACAATTTTGAGTCGATCTAGGAATGTCCGTCCGTCTGTCTGTCTGTCCGTCTGTCTGGCTGGCTGGTGCGCACGATAACTCTCGAACGGATCAATCGATTCGGTTCAAATTTTGGGTGTCGAAATATTTTGTCCAGATTTGATTTAAGTTCGAAGATGGGCCATATCGGTCCACTCCTTCAGGTACCTCCCCCACAAAAGTTCAAAAATGTTCGAAAAAATTGTCAGCACGATAACTCTTGAAGGGAGTAACCGAATTAGTCCCTACTTTGCACATCGTGACATTTCTACCAGACATAGATGAGGTTCCAATATGGACCCTATTGGTTCACTGTTTCGGGTACCTCCCACACAAAATTTTGCTTAAGTACAGTTTAAGGCCTGCTCTGGAATCGCTTTGATTTTTGTTGCAGCCACTTGTATTCACTACCCCCATTACGACGATATAAGTTTTTTCAGGAGCAAGTCCATATATCCTCAGAAATCAGCACGAAAACTGCAAACAACCCATATAATACCATGTGTCGTAGTTGGAGTGCACGATAACTCTCTAACGGATCAACATATTTGGTTAAAATGTTGGGTCTTTCAATATTTTGTCCAAACTTAGTTTAAATTCGAAGATAGACCATATCGGTCCACTCCTTCCGGTACCTCCCCCACAAAGGTTCAAAATTTTTCGCCAAGATTGTTGGCATGATAACTCTAGGAGGGAATAACCGAATTTAGACAAACTTTGCTATTGGTAATATTACCTTTAAGGCATAGATCGAGTTCTAATATGGTCCATATCGGTCCACTCATTTGAGTACCTCCCACACAAAATTTGGAAAAAGTATAGTTTAACAACTCCTCTCTGATCTTATTAATTTGTGACGCAGCAGGTTGCACTTGCGGCCCCTGTTACGGCGTTGTAATTTTTATACCCTCAGCCTTTAGGCTAAAGAGGGTATTTACTCTTTGATACGACCAAAAATGTGCCTCATCGAAATAATGGTTTTAGACTCCAAGTATGTTTGTACGATATCCGTTTCAGACAATTTGGAGTCGATTAAGCAATGTCCGTCCGTCTGTCTGTCTGTCTGGCTGGCTGGTGAGCACGATAACTCTCGAACGGATCAATCGATTCGGTTAAAATTTTGGGTATCAAAATATTTTGTCCAGATTTTATTTAAGTTCGAAGATGGGCCATACCTTGTATATCGCAAACATTCCACAAGAGGAAGATGAGGTTCCAATATGGCCTCAATCGGCCCACTCCTTCGAGTACTTCCCACACAAAATTTCGGAAAAGTTCAGTTTAGGGCCATCTCTCGAATCACTGTGATTTTTGTTTTAGCAACTTGTATTCACTGCCCTCCATATGACGGTACAAGCTTCATTAGGGGCAAGTCCATACTTCCTGAGAAAATAGCCTGAAAGTTGTAAGAACCCCTATGACACCGTCGGAAAAATCGGAAAATTTGTTCATACGGTAACTCTTAAAGGGAGTGGCCGAATTGGTCTATGCTTTACAAATCCTAATATATCTACTAGATATAGATCAGGTTCATATATGGACTATATTTGTCCAATCCATCCGGTACCTCCCACACAAAGTTTCGGATAAGTTCACTTTAAGTCCTGCTATCGAATCACTTTGATTTTTGTTGAAGCAACTTGCATTCGCTGCGTCAATTACGATAGTAAACGTTTTTTCAGGGGCAAGTCCATACTTCTTGAGTAAACATCCCGAAGTGTGTAAAAACCCCATATGGCACCATATGTAGTGGCTGAAGATCCACTTCCATAATGGTCAATGTAGATCCATTCCTTTTAGTATCTCCTACGCAAAACTTTTGATCCCTAATGCTAATGAACATTTTTCTCGGTTCAAAGGCCCAGAATTTTTAAAACCCCCTAAATACATACGTTTTTGGGAAAAAAAATTTTCAATATACACAGGCTGAGGGTATATCTCTGTCGGCAAAGCCGAATGATACTTTTTTACATGTTGTTGTAACAACTGGTATTCACGGCCCCCCATGCAGCGGTACAAGTTAGGGGCAAAACCATAATTTCTGAGAAAATAGCCTGAAAAGTAGCCACCTATGACGTCGGGTGTAGTGGTTGGAGCGCAAGATAACTCTCGAACGGATCTGCCAATTCGGTCCAAAATTCAGCCATCGTAATATTTTGTCCAAACATAGTTTAAGTTCGAAGACAAGCCACATCGGTTCACTCGTTCAAGTACCTTTCCCACAAAAGTTCAAAAATGTTCGGAAAAATTGTGCGCACCATAACTCTCGAACTGATCAACCGATTTGGTCCAAAATTTGGCCTTCGTTATATTTTGCCCAAACTTAGTTTAACTTCTAAAATGGCCCATATCGGTCGTCTCCATAAGATACCTCCCCCTCAAAAGTTCAACATTAGTGTCCAAGTGCAGTTTAGGGACTGTTCGAAGATCCTTTGTGGTCCTGTTTACAGCCATACTATGTTTTCCTTGGACAAGTCCATGCTTCCTGGCATACTGGTCCAACAGTTGTGCGATAACGCACTGAAATAACTAGTGGGCCCCATATCTATCGAAAAAATATGACTCAACATAAGATCTTCTTCCGTAATGCACTATGTCGGTTCATTCCCTCCTCCGCAACACTTTTGATCTTGAAACCAAATCCACTTTTTTGCCGGGAAGTTCAAATGTCCAAAAAGCCCCATAATATTCTAAAAAGACCCTAAATACACTCGAACTGTCCGTAGATGAAAGTTCCAATTCACATAGGCTGTGGTTATATCTCTGTCGGCAAAGCCGACTGATACTTTTTTACTTGTTTTTACCTCAGATGACAGTCTTTTTGTTCCTGATTACACCGATATGGTGGGTATTAAACCGGGATCTAGTTTAGGAAATAACAAGACGTCTTTCCTGATTGAAAGCGTTATATGCACTGATTTATAAAAGTAAAAAATATTCCTAACAACTATGCAATAAAATATGACTTAACCTAACTTAGACAAGTGTGAAGAAGAGAGGGAAAGAGTGCAACAAATGTGTACGAACGCCTCTGCCATATAATCTTATGGAGAGAACATAAAACACTTCGTTATCTCACATGTTGCAATCAAACATGCTCACATGGTTATCAGTCTGCAGCCTAGATTACATCCCGCAATCTTACTCTGTCATACCACATGTGACAATGGAAATTATCTTACCTGTCTCACTATATTCACATGCTTATCATTCTCAAGTGGATTGAACTTTATAAAAATAGATCCCTGTTTAACTAAAATATTTCTTTCCTTTACACACACAACCATCACCAAGACATTTACTATCTTTATTATAAAATTATTCTGGTCGCTCCGTGAACAGTTGGTAAAATAAAATAATAGCAGGACAACCAACAAAATAGACTGTTTTGATGACGACATCTTTGAGGCCCGAAGCTATCGGAAAAACCAAGTATGTATCGTAGTCGTCAGTGTTGATGCACCAGAACCCTGAAGAAGGAACTCTTATATTAAGGGGAAGAACGGACTGACTACACAATGATTTGTCTGGGAAGTCAACCCCGAGAGAAACCACATGAAGTTATAGTTTAATTGGCCTTGTGGCCTGAAAACTTCGGTTCTACAGTTTTCAAATTATCCACAACAAACCGGTTGGCGGTATTCTATGAGCTATTGTGCCGATGGTTTCGACGAAACAGGCTTTTGTGATGGCGACATCTTTAGGGGCCAGGGCTATGGATAAAAGGAATCATGTTTCGTGTACGTAAGAATTGATACTTAAGAACTAAAATTCACCCCAAGAGATTAATAACAAAGAAAATTGATTTTTGTCACGTGTAAGCACTTTTCAAAAGGGCCATATAAGTACACCATACCAGGAAGACTCTCTACGCTTAGAGTCATTCTTTGAATGGCAATATCTATTGTCTTATAACCTCAACAATGCCTATCCCTGATACAGATCCAGTATAATTATTTAAGAATCAACTAAATATGGTTCGCGAGGATTCGAATATATGACGTTTAAAACTTTTCAACCGTCGAAAACCTGCCTAGTAAAACATCTTTAAGGGCCGAACTTTTTAAACCCTCCATCATAAAATATTCTAAACTAATATGGAATAGTAGGGGATGGAATACGTGGGGGATGGAAGATACCAAGGAATGGTCCTGACCGGTTTTAACATGGCAAAGCCCAGGATTTATCTTGGTCCCTCTTTCATCTCATGTGGACACTGACCTCCCCGTGGTGTCACCTGGGGAACTGCCTTTAACACCCGTTAAAGGTAGTGAGCTAACATGTGCCGCGCGTTCACCCATAAGAACGTTAAAAACATGGGTTTGGGCGTCGGGTTAGTAATCCTCCCCTGGAAAAACAGCCTACTATGAAAAAACGAAAGAAAAGAAAAACAAACCCCTCTAAAGTTGACGAACCCCGCAAACGTTTTAAGGACCATGATCTGCGAATCAGCAACTGGAATGTTCGCACTCTTTACACAGAAGGTGCAGTCTTCGCATTGGCAAACGTACTTGGAAAGTACAAGGCCGATATTACTGCCATACAGGAAATACGATGGATTGGGAAAGGCGTCACAACAACACCTTAAGGTGACGCACTATATTATAGCTGCCATGACGTAAAGCATGAGTTTGGTTGCGGATTTGTAGTTGGTCGGAGATTAAAACATCTGGTCTCCAGCTTCACCCCAGTGAATGAAAGACTTGCTGCAATTCAAATAAAAGCTAAATTCTTCAACATCAGCTTTATTTGCGCTCATGCTCCCACTGAAGAAAAGGACGAACAGACCAAAGATATATTTTTCGAGCGCTTAGAAGAAACATATGACCGTTGCCCTGCCCATGACATTAAAATCATTCTAGGCGATTTTAATGCCAAAATCGGAAAGGAGAACATCTTTGGCCCAACAGTCGGGAAATTCAGTCTCCACAGTGAAACATCTGTCAATGGTATGAGGCTGATAGACTTTGCAGCTGCAAAAAACATGGTAGTTAGCAGTACCAGATTTAATCATCTCGATATTCATAAGGGCACCTGGCTGTCTCCAGATCAAAGAACAAGTAATCAAATTGATCATGTTGCGATAGATGGAAGATATTTATCGAGCGTGTTGGATGTACGATCGTTCCGAGGCGCAAAACGTTGCAAATAAAGCACGAACAGACACAACGCGGAAGTTGGGCATCGATAGGCTGCAAACACAACAGATAGCCACAGCATATTCCACTCAACTAGCCCAATTGCTTAATAAGAGCACTCCTTGTCCCGATAACATAACAACACAACCTCCACAAAGGAATTCATGGTATGACAGGAGTGTCGTGCTGCTACCGAAGAGAAAAATGCGGCACTGCCACTGCACTATGCAAAACGCTGATACTGCCCGTGCTAATGTATGGCTCCGAAGCATGGGTACTTGCGCAAGCAGATAAGGCAGTGCTTGGTGTGTTTGAGAGGAAAATTCTTCGAAAGATCTACGGGCCGATTTGCGTTGACGGTGGATATCGACGTCGTATGAACCACGAGCTATATCAGCTATACAAAGACATGAATATAGTTAAACGTATCGAGATGCAACGATTGCGTTGGCTAGGCCATATCATAAGAATGAACGATGATGAACCCGCTAACTCCAGCTTAATTTTTACACTTTTTCATGCACTCAAACCAATTATTAAATCACTTTTTCCACTCCGATTGAGACACCTCAAAAAAATGATTTTGAACATTTTACACCATCTTTCGGCGACGAAAATTGTTGACCACGACTTTTTTGTTGGTGTGCTGGAATCAAATGAAGTCATTGGATCCCCAGTCAAGGCTGTACGGCGGATAACTTAATAATTCAGAATTAACCGTGCTACATTTCTCAAGACGTATAGTCGCCACACTGTTAGTTTAGCCGACCACAACGACCGATTTTGTGCGGCCCTTCATTTTTTGGCGAGTGTCGGCCACGATTAAATTCATTAAACCAGTTTTGTCTTTATCGACATACAAAGATTTAATATGATTCTTGTGCATTTTTTGTGCAGCCCTCGTATATTCTGGTTCGTGGTGACCAATCGGTCCATAATGACGGTCTGCAGTTTAATTACAGTTTTTAGTGGACAGATGGACACACATAGGACAATCGTTATACCAAAAGGTCTGTATATCGAGATGTTTTTCATGCAAAACCAACTCATAATACCCACTCCACATTGTGGTGTAGGGTAAAAGAACATTTTTATACCCTCAGCATTTATGCTAACGAGGGTATATACACTTTCATACGGGCAAAATGTGCCTCATCGAAATAATGGTTTTAGACCCCAAGTATGTTTGGTCGAAATGTGTTTCAGACAATTTGGAGTCGATTGAGCAATGTCCGTCCGTCTGTCTGTCCGTCTGGCTGGCTGGCTGGTGCGCACGATAACTCTCGAACGGATCAACGGATTCGATCCATACTTTGGCTGTCGTAATATTTTGTCCAAACTTAGTTTAAGTTCGAAGATTGGCTATATTGGTCCACTCCTTCCGGTACCTCCCCCACAAAAGTTCGAAAATGTTCGGAAAATTTGTGCGCACGATAACTCTTGAAGGAAGTAACCGATTTGGCCCATACTTTGCACATCGTGAAATTTCTACCAAACTTAGATGAGTTTCCAAAATGAAGTCAATCGGTCCACTCCTTCGGGTAACTTTCACACAAAATTTCGGATAAGTTCAGATTAGGACCTGCTCTTGAATCCCTTTGCTTTTTGTTGCAACAACTTGTATTCATTGCCCACCATACGATGGTACAAGTTTCATCAGGGGTGTTAATGCCAAAATCCTGGGTCTCAGAGGTCCTTGTTGGCTTCTGGCAACTCAGGCTTTTCCCTATTCCATTTACTCTTTTTCCTTCTCACTGCCGCTCACCTACTTATATATGTATGCGTGTCGTCTGTGCTTTCTCGGACTTTCATACCTCTCTTTTTGTTTAACACAAATCACTTGTAATTCAACCTTTGCTCAATTCGGTAAGCATCGATTTCCCACAAACTTAATTTCTATTGTTTTCAATAAAAAGAGCAATATTCTGTTCCAAATCACATTTTGATTCCTCCTGTGTTTTTCTTTTCCTTTCTATTTCACGCAATCCAATCTGGGAGAAATATTGTGTTTCCAACAATATTTCTTTGGTTCGGGTTCTAAGGTTTTCACTTTCTACAGGAAAACATTCAACGCTCAAACTTGGTGTTTTCATTTGGTCCTTCGAGCCGGATATTACTGCCCTGAAAATTCTGTTCCAGTTTGGGATTCATTGCATCCAGATTAACATTTTGCATTCCTTCATCCATCAACACCTAAGGTAAGTTTGTGATTCGTTCTGTTACAAAAGTGCAAATTTTTCTATAAACAAAAGTGCATTTGCCGTCGGCAAAACGTCTTTTCATTTCATTCAATACGCGGTTTCGGTGGAAGAGTGTCGGTTGTGTGTCATTTTTTTTTCTAAGAGAAAAGTGCAATCGTGTTTTTTTCTGTTAAAATTATCCATTCGGTGGTTATTTTAATAAAAAAATAATAATTTCTCTTTAATTCGTTCAATTTTCATTGCAATTGTTGTTGCATTCATACAAAAAAAAAAAGAATAAATAAGAGAAGTTTTCTACTCTTTGTTCCTTCCTTAAAGACATAATTGCATTATTTCTCCTTCTTTTGTGCTTCATTCCCGCATAAATTCGAAGTTTCGCGCTGCATTAATTCGTGTGTGTTATTTGCCAACAAGTGACAACAACAATTTCATTCTTTCATTATTCTGTCATTGCACTTGTTCCAGCTGTGTGCTGGTGATATTTCAATATTTATTGTTGTTGTTCTTGTTTTCGATTCTATTTCGTTCGATCATATGCTGATAGGGTTCTACACGTTGATTTTTGACTCTTAGAATTCCTTTTAAATGCAGAGTTCTCAAAATCGACTAAATTCGACTTTGGTAGTTTCATATTCGACTTTTGTGCAGGGTTCTCAAATTTGATTTTTTTTCTTCCATTAAACCTGCTAAAATCTTTCGAAAAATAATAATTGGTTGTTTCTTCCGATATTATAAAATATATTCTAATACAAAAAAAAAAAAAAATAAATTCATCCAACTTTATATACATTTTTGGAAATTTTTTGGTTTTTGAAAATATATTTATTTTTCTTTCAATATCATTATTTCGCATAACAACAAATACGATTTTTAGTACAAGTATATTTATTTTGAATAAATATATTGTATAAAACGTCGTAAATACTTACAAATTGTGTGATTTAAATATTTTTCTCAATTTTACATATCTATTTTATATATATTTTTGCTGAATTTTCGTCCATTTCTTTAAACAAAAAAAAAAAAAAAGAAAAAAACCAATCGTAATTTCGACATTTAATTGGTCTATTCACCATTTTAAGAGGTTTTTTATCGAATTCCGTTGAAGCGAAAAGTGACTTTTTGGTATTTATACAGGAATTTCCATTCTAACCAGAATTTTCAGCTTTTAATCTGAAATTCTAAATTTTGTCCATTCGATATATATTCCTCGGTTTTTGTTCATTCCTGTTGTCATACTCAAGGTCCTTTTGAAGATGTCACTCGATTCATTCATTCGTCTAGCCGACACCCTCGTGGGGTTTGACGCTGATCTAGCTAATAATATTCTTCCAGTCAACTCTGTTCACTTAATTCGGCTTCATACTGAGGAAATAAAGTCCTTATGGACTAAAATTAAATCTGAGTATGACACTTTCGTCAAAGACTATGTTTCAGAAGCCCACGAGGAAGAAGAATCCGGTGACGAAGATCAAGCTTCTGAACTGGACACAATTCGCGCTAAGTTCAAAACCATTTACCTTACTTATTGTAAGTGTATTGCCAAGTTGTCCGAAATTTCAGACGAACTGCAGGCAGCTGCTGCTCCTAAGCAATCTCCAGCCCAGTCTAGTCCAGTTCCTCAATCCCATTCCTCCAACATTCCTTCAGGATATTCTTTCAATTTGCCACCTTGCGATCTTGAAGTTTTTTCAGGGGATTCTATGGCATGGCCCACATTCCGTGACATGTTCACGGCTATGTACATAGATAACTCCCGTCTCAGTTCTGTGGAAAAACTCTTCCATTTAGTTCAAAAAACCAAAGGTGAAGCAAAAGAAATTGTTCAGAAGAGCCCTCTAACCAATAGTGGATTCGCTCAAGCTTGGTCCAGTCTTTGCGATCGCTACGAAAACAAGCGAATTCTCGTCAATGGCCAGCTTAAGGTCCTCTTCAATTTACCCACTGTTCATTCCGAGTCCTCTCAGGGTCTAAAACGCCTTCAGCGCGATATAAATTCCTGTATTTCTGTCCTGAAGACATATGATATTGATGTGAAGAGCTGGGATCCGATCTTCGTCTTCTTATGTTCCAACAGACTGCCTGACTCAACACTCACGCTTTGGGAACAAACTCTATCTGACAAGTCCAGTATTCCACGGTGGGCGGAATTGGACAAATTTCTGACCAACAGGTACCTAACGTTAGAGTCTGTTTCCGAAATGCGAAGAGGTGTTCCTGGTTCCATTCACAAGGAAAATTCGCCCGTAGGCAAGTCTAAACCTTCCAAAAACTTCAGTTCGTTCCAGAGCAAGGTCTCTGATCCAAAGTGTCCCCTATGTCCAAATGAGGCACACATTATTCGAAAATGTTCCAAATTTCTGAGAATGAATCCTGATGCTCGCAGTTCCGAGATTAAACGACAAGGTTTATGTCTCAACTGTTTCTCAAAAACACATTCGGTCAAGAATTGTCCCAGCAAACATAACTGCTATACTTGCAATAAGCGACATAACACGCTTCTTCACAAGATTCCCGCCAATTCCGCTTCCTCCGTACCGTCTTCTGTATCTAACACAGCCTCCAATTCAAATCTCAATCCCAACTCTGCTTCGTTCTCTCGTTCAGAAATACAGTCCACTAGCAACGGGGTTGGGAATGTGCAAAATTATTTTGCGACTAATACTCAGAGAGTTTTGTTAGGTACAGCTATGGTACAAATTTTGCATAATGGTGTAACATATTCAGCTCGTGCTCTGTTTGATTCTGGGTCTGAAGGCACATTCATCACAGAGCGTTTGTTCAACCAAATAAAGTTACCCTTCAAGCGTACCAATGCCCAAATTTCAGGATTGAACAATTCCAATTCTGCCAGTGTACGAAAACAGTGCACTTTCGTTCTTTCGTCCAAGGTTGAGCGCAACTTCAAATTGACAGTATCCGCTTTTGTTATTCCAAAGCTTTCGGGTAATCTGCCAAGTCATTCTATCCCGGCATCATTCTTCAAAGATCTTCCAGATATTTCCTTGGCTGACCCTAACTTCTTTAAGAGTGCGCAAATCGACTTGCTTTTTGGTAGCGACGTTCTACCTTCTTTACTGCTTCCTAATTCAAAGGCAGGGATTTGTGGCTCTCTTCTGGGTCAAGAGACCATCTTCGGATGGATCTTGACAGGTCCTGTTAACAGCAATTCTTCCGGGACAGTCAAAATTATTTCAAATTTCTGTGAAATCTCTTTGCATAAAGAGATTTCACGCTTTTGGGAGGTGGAGAATCTTCCAAGGAAGAACTTCCTATCCCCTTCCGATCAATTTTGTGAAGATCTGTTCAAATCTACTACTACGAGAACGGATGATGGTAGGTATATTGTTCGTTTGCCTTTTAAGGAGGCAAATTCTAATGGTGTAGGTTTGGGACATTCCAGGTCCAGTGCTATGGCTCAGTTCCTTAGGAACGAAGCTCGACTTATGCGAACTCCCGAGTTAAAGGGAGAGTATGATCGAGTGGTTCGGGAATACAGTGAGCTGGGTCATATGCACTTGGTATCTTCTTCTAGTTCTTCCTCCCGTCCTACTTATTATCTACCTCACCACGCGGTTGTCAAGCCTGATCGCACATCCACAAAGGTTCGAGTGGTCTTCAATGCCTCCTCTCCTTCTTCGAGTGGTTTAAGTCTGAATGATACCCTTCATACGGGTCCAATTCTGCAATCCGACTTAACTATGCTGATTTTAAGATGGAGATTCTTTCGTTACGTATTCAATGCCGACATTGAGAAAATGTATAGGCAAATTCTTGTTCATCCAGATGATGCAAAATTCCAGAGGATTTTATATCGTTCAAATCCAAATGAGGAAGTTCAAGATTTCCAGTTAGAAACGGTAACATTCGGTGTGAATTCAGCACCTTACCTTGCCATTCGTGTCTTGCATCAGTTGGCAGACGATGTTCGTTCTGAGCTTCCTAGGGCGAGCGATATTCTTCGCAACTTAATGTACGTCGATGATGTTCTAGGTGGTGCGCATTCAATTTCGTTGGCACTTAGTTCTATTCAGCAGTTACAATCTGCATTGAAATCCGCAGGCTTTTCCTTGCGAAAATGGACCGCAAATATAAAAGATATTCTGGCTGATATTCCGTCCGAACATCTCCTTCACAAGAACTTTCTTGAGTTCGAAGAAAATAGTACTGCCAAAATGTTGGGCATACGATGGGATGCTCGTTCTGATTCGTTCTTTTTCATGGCCAAACCATTTTCAGATTCCGGCACGTACACAAAACGTTTAGTTCTTTCGCAAATAGCAAAATTGTTTGATCCAGCCGGTTGGCTATCTCCTTGTGTGGTTTTGGCAAAAATTCTGATGCAGAGAATCTGGGCGTCTGGTATCGATTGGGATGAGACTTTATCCCACGACATGGTTTCAGAATGGCTGCGTTTCCAGGCGGATTTTCCGTCCATCGAAAAAATCAGAATCCCACGCTGGGTAAATTTCACGCCAGCCAGCACTGTTCAATTCCACGGTTTCTGTGACGCGTCAGAAAACGCGTATGCAGCGGCGTTGTACGTTCGCATTTCTTCCGGTGCTTCTGTTTCAACGCACCTAGTCTATTCGAAGACTAAAGTAGCTCCCTTGAAAACCCTGTCCATTCCGAGACTTGAGTTATGTGGAGCAGCACTTCTTTCAGAGATGATCGATAGCCTTCTTCCGCTGTTGGACGTTCCGTCTTATTCCATATTCTGTTGGACGGACTCCACAATTGCTCTTTCGTGGTTAGCTAAGCCACCTTGTTTCTGGAAAACGTTCGTGGCGAATAGAGTTTCCAACATAATTCAGGTTGTTGATTCTTCCAAGTGGCGTCATGTCTCTTCCGAGACGAATCCTGCCGATCTGGCAAGCAGAGGCGTTCTTCCGTCCGACCTAGTCGGTAATGACTTATGGTGGCAAGGCCCTCATTGGTTGCGAGATTCACCGACAACGTGGTGCGCAGATAACGTTCCAGTTCCGGAAACCACCCTGGAGAGGAAATCCGTTCACGTAAATTTCGCCTACTTTTCCGAATTTGAAGATGTTCTAGAAAGGTTCTCTTGCTTTGGCAAAGCGCTTCGTTCTCTCGCTATAGTCTATCGATTCATCTCCCGTACGCATCCAAGGCATCGTTCAAATTCTGTCCCTCAATCTGGTCCCTTGACTAGTGACGAGTTAAACCTGGCACGGAATCGCTGGATTCAAGTGTGTCAGAAAGCATTCTACCCGAACGAGTACAATGCATTATCCGCTAAACGTTCCATTCCTGCTTCCAGTTGTATTCGAAACCTTAATCCTTTCCTTGATTCGAAAGGAATAATTCGTTCAAGTGGTCGACTTTCTTCCTCACCTGGATTATCTTTTAATGAGAAACATCCCATAATTCTTCCTTCCAATTGTCATTATTCAAAGTTGCTTGTTTCATTCGTTCATTCGGTAACTCTTCATGGTGGAAACCAGCTAGTTCTGAGAATTATTCGATCTCAATACTGGATTCCGAAAGTCAAGAATCTCATCAAGGTTACCATAAATAAATGTAAAGCTTGCATTCTGTACAAGCATCGTTGTCAGCGACAATTAATGGCAGCACTTCCTCCAGAAAGAACTGAGTTCTCTCGTCCGTTCACCCGAACTGGTCTTGATTTCGCAGGGCCTTTCGATATAAAAACCTACAACGGTCGTTCTTGCCGTATCACCAAGGGATACGTATGCGTTTTCGTGTGTTTCTCCACGAAGGCTATTCATCTGGAGGCCACATCGGATCTTTCGACATCCACTTTTCTTTCCGCCTTTCATCGCTTCGTTTCGCGACGAGGGTCTCCTTTACACTTGTACTCTGACAATGGTACAACATTTGTAGGTGCTTCGAAACTTCTCGCTCGGAACTTCCTTCAGGCCGTTCGTGAGGGTGTTACTGCTCACTATGGACTCCAGCAGCTAACGTGGCACTTCATTCCACCAGGTGCCCCTCACATGGGTGGTTTGTGGGAGGCAGGAGTGAAAAGTTTCAAAGCCCACTTTCGAAAATTCGCAGGTACGATGAAGTTCACTTTCGAGGAATTTTCCACACTACTTTCCCGCATAGAGGCGTGCCTGAATTCGCGTCCTCTATCCCCTATTTCTCAGGATCCCACCGATCTTGCGGACTTAACTTCAGGTCATTTTCTTATTGGGACTCCTATTCTGGTTCCCGTGGATCCGTCAGTCGATATTTCTTCCATTTCTATGCTCAATCGTTGGGAAAAGCTTAAGGCTATTCATCAAACATTCTGTTCTCGATGGAAGAACGAATACTTGCGTGAACTTCAGAAACGCAATAAGTGGCAAACTTCCGAGCCCAACGTCACCGTCGATTCACTAGTCGCCGTCATCGATGACAATCTTCCACCGAACGCGTGGCGTCTCGGCCGCATTTCGAAAGTATATATGGGTTCAGACGGTCGTGTACGTGTCGCGGATGTAGTTACCCAACGGGGAACTATAACCCGGCCCATCACGAAACTCGTCGTAATATCCGCCCAAAACTAGTACTTTCTGCCGATACCATTATTCGTTCTGATGTCCAATCTATAACATTCCGTTATATTCGTTCCGATGTCCAATCTATAACAATCCGTTATATTCGTTCCTTCTACATTTCGTAGAACAATATGTCCAGCAGATCGCCATCCCGTGCAAGATCTATCGTCCGCTCCAGTGCCGTACCAGAAAGGCAGCGTTCGTCCTATTCCTGCCGCATCTGTAAGAGCCGTCACCCCTTGCGCCTCTGTAAATGGTTCCTGGGTATGACCGCCTCAGATCGCCTCGGTGTTGTGGAAAAATACAAATACTGCAGGAACTGTTTAGCCCATGAACATTCTCATGGTGACTGTTTCTCTTCACAAGGATGCAAAAAGTGCCATCGCCGCCATCACACCTTACTCCACATTCAGCAGCAGGAACAGCGTGATAAGGTCCCAGTTCGTACGAGTCCCGAAGGGCGCTCTAATTCACCTGCTGGGCCGTCACCATCGACTTCCAAAGCGAGCACCACCCAAACTTTGTCCTCCCTTCTGCGACAAAACACCGTCATCTTGGTGCCTACCGCCGTCGTTCGAATTTCGGATGGCAATGTCAAATCGTCCGCAAGGTGCCTCTTGGATTCCGGCGCTTCGGTCAGCAGAATAACCAAGAAGCTAGCTGACTCGCTTAATTTGACCACGCTCACAATGGATACTGAGACGCTTTGTCCGTTGACTTTACAATCCCGCTTTAATTCTGAGCGTCAAGTGGATGTCATGTTGAGAGTGGACAACCGGAGCGGCCTCCGAACTCCCTCCAAGTCACTACCGGAAAAATTCAAGGATAACTTTCCCAACCTATATCTCGCCGACTCGAAATTCCATGAGCGTGCTGCCATCGACATCATTCTAGGTGCTGACGTCTATACCAAAGTGGTTTGCGATGGATCTATTTCAAGACCGGGGATGCCAACCGCTATAAATACGATATTTGGTTGGGCTATTTTTGGTCCTTACTCATCGTAGTTCCTGAGTTCGAGCACAAATGAAAAATAACATGTTTCTATCCTGAGACATTCTTATTTCTATCCTGAAATAAAACTTGAATTCCATTGAAAAATTTGCACTGATTTCTTTTTATTTCTATTTTCATGAACGAAACACAAACTTTCCTTTTCAGCTACATCTACATCATCCATCATATACATATTCGAATTTTTCTTCCAATAACTTTTACTTCCATTACACTACATTGTAATCCGGAAAGGTACACACGACACGGAATTCTATTCTTTCATTTCATTGCAGCATTCCTGCAAGGTGGGCGGTAATGTTAATGCCAAAATCCTGGGTCTCAGAGGTCCTTGTTGGCTTCTGGCAACTCAGGCTTTTCCCTATTCCATTTACTCTTTTTCCTTCTCACTGCCGCTCACCTACTTATATATGTATGCGTGTCGTCTGTGCTTTCTCGGACTTTCATACCTCTCTTTTTGTTTAACACAAATCACTTGTAATTCAACCTTTGCTCAATTCGGTAAGCATCGATTTCCCACAAACTTAATTTCTATTGTTTTCAATAAAAAGAGCAATATTCTGTTCCAAATCACATTTTGATTCCTCCTGTGTTTTTCTTTTCCTTTCTATTTCACGCAATCCAATCTGGGAGAAATATTGTGTGGTTCGGGTTCTAAGGTTTTCACTTTCTACAGGAAAACATTCAACGCTCAAACTTGGTGTTTTCAAGGGGCTAGTCCATACTTGCTGAGAAAATATCCTGAAAGATGCAAAAAGCCCCTATAACACCGTGTGTAGTGGATGGAGCGCAAGATAACTCTCGAACGGATCTGCCGATTCGGTCCAAAATTTGGCCTTCGTAATATTTTGTCCAAACATAGTTTAAATTCGAAGATAAGCCATATCGTTCCACTCCTTCAGGTACCTTCCCCACAAAAGTTCAAAAATGTTCGGACAAATTGTGCGCACGATAACTTTTGAAGGGAGTGACCGAGGTAATCCATACTTTACACATCCTTCTATATCTACCAGATATAGATCAGGTTCGAATATGGACTATATTTGCCTACTCCTTCTGGTAACTCTAACACACAATTGCGGATAAGTTCACTTTAAGACCTGCTCTCGAATCACTTTGATTTTGGTTGATACGATTTGCATTCACTACCTCCATTGGGGGCCACCGTGGTGTAATGGTTAGCACGTCCGCTTTGCACTCAGAAGGTCTGCGGTTCGAATCCCAGGCCAAGCAACATCAAATTTTCAACGGTGGCAAAATTCCCCCTCAGTAATGCTGGCGACATTTCCTGAGTATTTAAGCCATGAAAAACTTCTCTACAAGTGGTGTCGTAAGACACGCCGTTCGGACTCGGCAATAAAAAGTAGGTCCCATATCATTGAGCCAATATGAATCGGCGTGCACTCATTGATATGAGAGAAGTCTCCCTTGTCCCATCTGGGATGTTTGAGGAACAATTATTACCTCCATTACGACGGTAAAGGTTTTTTCAAGGGCAAGTCCATATTTCAGCCCGAAAGGTGTTAAGGGTACCTCCCCCACAAAGGTTCAACATTTGTACCTTAGTGCAGTTAATTCCTAATCCACATGTTTGTCGGCAAGTTCAAATGTCAAAAAAGGGCCACAAAATTCTGAAGAGACCTTAAATACATTCGATCTGTCCGTAGGTGAAAGTTTCATTTCACATTGGCTGAGGGTATATATCTGTCGGCAAAGCCGACTGACACTTTTTTACTTGTTACTTTATAAAGTTTCTTATTTTTATATGTATGTATATGTACATATATTCATGACCGTCGTTAGTTATATTTTATCATTCTATTTCATACTTTTAAGCAAATTCTTCCATTAGCAGTGTAAAACATTCCAACAAATACAAACATGTACTTTTGAAATATGTTGCAGGAACCATAATTCATTTGAAAAAAAAAAATACATTTTCAAACTTTACATCACCCTAGGCCTGTATGTACGCACAAACATACATGTATACATCCATTTTATTAACAAACAAACCTTAAAAATGTTGTTCAACATCCATTAAACTCTTTGGTCTTTATGGCCTAGCTTACGGCTTACTCAGGTAAGCTTAGCAAATAAAATGAGAAAACACAACATTTCAACACACATCCATCCGTACATACCTATCGACAGCACATTTACTTAATTTGCTTATCTACATTGTGCCAACAAAAATATTTTAATTCCGAAGCGCAAAGTTTTTAACCTAAAACATAACCAAAACACACACATACATACACTCTTGCAAACGAATAAATTTATGGCAAAAGTTTTGAGTTCAATGTTTCATATCTTCCTTAAATGTTGAGTTGTTAAAAGGTTTGTCTGCCTGCCCTGTTTGTTTTTGGTTATACTCTCGAGTTTCTCTTACTGGAGCTTTATTCTAATTTTACATAGTTCTTACAATGTAACGGACAAACATTGTTCCCAAACACTTTTGCAAATATGGAGTTTAGAATTTATCGCCAGTTAATGTTTGGCAAAAACTAAATAACTTTTAGTAACGTAATAATCTGTTATATAGTTTGTAAAACCAACATTATCATATCAGTTTGTTAGGCCATGTTGAAAAGCCTTTAAAGGGTTATGTGCAATTTGCATTACTATGTTAAGGAAGTTTTTATGATCCCAACTAAATTTGGCTAGAACAAAATTGTTTAGTCGTATGTTTTTTCCTACGTCGGATTTATATGTATAGTGCATCATCGAACTTAGATAACATTGAAAATAAAATCCATAATCCCTATATATTCCAACAACACCACTTGAGCGGAGTTTTTTTTTAAATTTCGGGCCATTATCGCGGGTTAAAGGCAGCTATAGTTCGAATATGGGTAAGTCCGGATTTTAAGTATTTTGAGAATTTTATCAGCAATTCTTTTCCGGACTAGCGATAATTTGACATTTGATGCTTTCTACTAAAAATTAAAAAAAAATATATAGATACCACTAAAAAATGGCAATGTACAATGGTTCGGAATTGTTTTTTCCTGGTCAAAACACTGTAACAATAAAAAATTACAAAAATCGAATAAATTTTTAATTTACCCCTGTTTATGTATTTCGAAAACAAAATGTGTGCGCATGAAACACACCCAAACCTTAGTTTTGGAAATATTATTTCCTTTGCTTTTGCTTCAAAACAAAAAACAAATTTGAAAAACACACCTAAATTTGGTAGTTTTTCTTACGCACCATTCATTATGGCATTAATTATGGCACCATATGTAGTGGCTGGAGAGCACGATAACTCTTGAACTGATCAACCGCCGATTTGGTCCAAATTTGGCCTTCTTCATATTTTGTACAAACTTCAGTTTCAGTTCGAAGTTGGGCAACAGCGGTCCACAGCTTCCGACACTTCCCCCAACATTTAAAAATGTCACTAAAATGTTATGCACTATGTCTCTTGAGCGGGTCTACCAATTTGGACCGAACTTTGGATCTCCTAACATTTTGTCCAAATTTAGTTTAACTTCTAAAATGGCCTACATCGGTCCTCCCCTTAGGATACCTCCCCCACAAAAGTTCAACATTTGTGTCCATATGCAGTTAGGGTCTGTTCGAAAAACCTTTGAAAATGCATACCGATGCTGTTCGATATGGTGCTGTTTATAGCGATATTATGTTTTCCGTGGACAACTCCATGCTTCCTGGCATACTGGTCCAAAAGTTATACGATGACCCACTGAAATGACTAGTGTGAGCGATATCTGTCGAAAAGATATGACTCCCAAAACAGACTATGTCGGTCCATTCCTTTAAGTACCTCCTCCGCAACACCATTGAGCTTTAATCCTAATCCACATTTTTGTCGGCAAGTTCAAATGTCCAAACAGTGTTCCAATTCACATGGGCTGAGGGTATATATCTGTCGGCAAAGCAGATTGATACTTTTTTACTTTTTCAAAAAATTTACAATTTGTTTAATAATTTAAACTCATATATCTATCAAACTCATATATCTAAAAAAATATGAACGCCAAAATCGTCTGATCCGCTCGAGAGTTATCGTGCGCTCCAACCACTATACATGGAGCTATAGCGGTTTTTTACTTCTTTCGGACAATTTTCTCAGGAAATGTGGGCTTGCCCCTCAAAAAAATTGTACCATCGTAATGGGGCCAGCAAATACAAGACGTTACAACAAAAGACAAAAGGATTCGAAAGTAGGTTTTAAAATGCACTTTTCCACAATTTTGTGTGGGAGGTACCCGAAGGAGTGAACCGATATAGTCCATATTTGAACTTTATTTATGTCTGGTAGAAATATTACTATGTGCAAATTATGGACGCATATGTGCGCATAATTTTTGCGAAAAAAATTGAACTTTTATGGGGGAGGTACCCGAGGGAGTAGAGAAAATCTTACGAAAGCCGAATTTTGAACCAAATCGGTTAATCCGTTCAAGAGTTATCGTGCGATCCAACAAGCCAGACAGACAGACGGATATTGCTAAATCGACTCCAAATTGTCGGAAACCGATTTCTTTCAAACATACTTGGGGTCTAAAACCACTATTTTACTGAGGCACATTTTTCCCATATGAAAGTGTATATACTACGCCGGCGCGATTTGAGTGGAAGGAAAAACCTTAATATGCCCTTCGCGATTCTGATTCCTGGGACTGAACTGAGCAAAAAAGTCTACTGGACCATATGTCTACTATGAAAATCGAGCCTCCCGATTTTGACGTTAAGTTTTTTATCTACGTTTTTTTGACATCTTCGCATATAATAGTCAAAGCATTGAGATTTTCGAGACAACGCAAAGACAAAAATTGTAGCCAAGACAGTATTTAAGAATCGCATAGCATTGGAACGCTTTTTCAGGCAGTTTTGATCTTGAGAAGGTGCAAACTTTTCGGAAAATGTCGATAAATGACACTGTGCTACAAAAGTTGACCAGAAAAATATTCAAGCGTTCTGATGCAAAATTCCATCGTGTTGGGATCCATGGAGAACGAAAATGCTATTAGTTCGTTTGGGTCGCTTCGTATTATTTTTTTATAACGGTGAAAGTAGTAAAAATCTGGAAAGTTTCCACCTTCTCAAGACCAAAACTGCCTGAAAAGCGTTCCAATGCTTTTGCGATGTATTAGAGAGTTCTTAATTACTGACTAGGCTACAGTTTTTGTTTTTGCGTTCGCTCGAAAATCTCAATGGTTTGGCTGTTACATGCGAAGATGTCAAAAAAACGTAGACAAAAAACTTAAAGTCAAAATCGGGAGGCTCGATTTTCATTGTAGACATATGGTCCAGTAGCCTTTTTTTCTCAGTTCAATCCCAGGAATCAGAATCGCGAAGGGCCCATTAAGATTTTCAAATCGCCCCGGCCTAGTATATACCCTCGTTGTACAGGGTTTTGATATAGCCCCCATAGGATGGTACCACCCGATTATCGATATTTTCAAGGTTTTGGTTCAAAATTTACTCTGAAGTCTGATCCCCTACAAATCCAGTCGACATGGCTGAAATTTAGTATTTAGTCTTCTATACGGGAATACAACATTTCTACTGAAAATAGCGGGAAAATATGCACTTTTTAATATAGTTTCCATTTAAGACGTGCATCCGGCTTTCGCAATTTTTTGAGAATTTTAGCTTATACAAACAAGTAAGAAAGTAAAAACAAACAACGGACCTAAAGAAGAAGAAAAAAAAACAGCCACAATACTTCTGACATCTATAGATGTTTTTTCAGTTTTTGGACCAATTTCTCAAGAAGCATGGATTTGCTCCCGAAAAAATTTTACCATCTTAACTAGGGCCTAATACAAAACAAAAATTTTAAAACGACCAGTCGTGTCCTTAGATTGCATTCTTACCAAAGTTTGTGTGGTAGGTACCCGAAAGAGTGGTCCTGTGTAGTCAATACGAGTATTTGGACATAATTCGAGGCTATAGGAAACAATACGATGTACAAAGTTTGGACGATATCGGTTTCTCCTTCGAGGGTTATCGTTAGAACTACCCAGTTTAGTTGGTGTCGACAAGCTTTTTTTCGTAAAAACGTTTTGTAAAAAAATTAAAAACGATCAGAGACGAGTTATTAAAATGCATTCTTCCCAAATTTTGTATGGGAGGTACCCAAAGGAGGGGACCAACATAGTCCATATTCCGATCTTATACATGACTAGATGAAATAATACGATGTGTTAATGCCAAGTAAATATGGACTTGCGCCTTTGCCACAGTAAATATGGACTTGCGCCCCAAAACAAATTGTACCGTCTTAAAGGGAACTGCAAATACAACTTTAAAATGATGCGAGAGGAGCTCTTCATCTTCACTTTATTCGAATTTTGTGTTGGAGGTACCCGAAGTATTAGACCGATCGAACACAATGTATATCTCGAAGGAATAATGTGATGTATTTCGTTTAGACCAAATCGATTGTTCCTTTCGAGAGTTACTGTCCACACCATTTTACAGAAAAAATTGAAATTTTGAGGGGGAGGTACCAAAAGAAGTTGACCGATATGGCGCATCTTCGAACTTAAACTAAGCTTGGTCAAAATATTACGATACCCCAAGTTTGGTTCAAATCAGTGGAACCGTTCGGGAGTTAGCGTGCGCACCAATCGGCCAGACAGATAGACGGACATTGCTAAATCGACTCCAATCAGCCCATGTGAATTGAAACACTTTTTGGAAATTTAAACTTGCCGACAAAAACCGACATAGTCCTTTATCGAAGTGGATCTTATATTGGGAGTCATATATTTTCGATAGATATCGCGCTCACTAGTCATTTCAGTGGGTCCTCGTATAACTTTTAGACCAGTATGCCAGGAAGCATGTAAACAGGACCATTTCGAACAGCATCGGTATGCATTTCCAAAGGATTTTCGAACAGACCCTAAACTGCACTTGGACACAAATGTTGTTGTTGAACTTTTGTGTGGGACGTATCCTAAGGAGAGGACCGATATGGGCCATTTTAGAAGTTTAACTAAATTTGGACAACATTTTAGGGGATCCAAAGTTTGGACCACTTTAGTTGCCCCGTTCAAAATATATCGTGCCATTTTAGTGGGGTAAGTACCGGAAGCTCTGCACCGGTATTGCCTATCTTCGAACTGAAACTGAAGTTTAGATAAAATATGACGAAGACCAAATTTTGGACCAAATTGGTTGGTCGAGAGTTATCGTGCTCTCCAGCCACAACATATGGTGCCATAGGGGGTTTTTACACCTTTCTTGCTTTTACCGTCGTACTAGAGGCAGCAAATCCAAGTTGCTTCAACAAAATTTAAGTGATTCGAGAGCAGGTCTTAAAGTGAACTTCTCCCAAAGGTGGTGTGGGAGGTACCCGAAGGAGTGGACATAAATAGTCTATATTCGAACCTGATATATATCTGGTAGATATATGTATTTGGATGTGTTAAATATGGACCAAATCGGTCACTCCCTTCTCGAGTTATTGTGCGCATATTTTTTCCGAACATTTTCGAACATTTGTGGGGGAGGTACCTGAAGGAGTGGACCGATATTGCCCATCTTTGAACTTAAACTATGTTTGGACTAAATATTACGAAGGCCAAATTGTGGACCGAATCGGCGGATCCGTTCGAGTTAATCCTGAGCACTACACACTGTATCATAGAGCTGTTTTTCTCAGGAAGTATGGAGTTGCCCCTGATGAAACTTGTACCGTCGTATGGGGGGCAGTTGTTGCAACAAAAATCAAAGCGATTTGAGAGCAGGTCCTAATCTGAACTTATCCGAAATTTTGTGTGGGAGGTACCTGAAGGAATGGACACATTTATTCCATATTGGAACCTCATCTAAGTCTGCTAGAAATTTCACGATGTGCTAAGTTTGGATCAAATCGTTTCCTTCCTTCAAGAGTTATGATGCGCACAAATTTTCAAAACATTTTCGAACTTTTGTGGGGAGGTACCGGAAGGAGTGGACCGATATAACCCATTTTCGAACTTAAACTAAGTTTGGACAAAATATTACTAAAGGTAAATTTAGGACCAAGTCGTTTCATCCGTTCGAGAGTTATCGTGCGCACCAGCCAGACAGACAGACGGACGGACATTGTTAAATCGACTCCAAATTGGGGTCTAAAACCATTATTTCGATGAGGCACATTTTTGGTCGTATCAAAGTGTATACACCCTCGTTAGTCTAAAGGCTGAGGGTATAAAAATAGCAATCATTTGGTAATTTAAGGGGTCAGAAAATTTCTCTACGAAAAACTGGCGCAATATGCCTTCACGATTTTAGCTACTTTGAGGATTGTAGCTACATTTTCCTACCAAAATAACTCTAATTTGCAATTTAATAACACTGGTCAACAGGACTTTTGTTTCAACCGAAGTTGCAGTTGTTTCTAGATGAAATCGGCGAGTTATTTTCAAATCCGGTCCCGGGTTTTCTCCATCAGCTCTTGTTTTTGAGATATAGCTCAAAATCGGTTTTTACGAGTTTAACCCAGACTTTCGTTATTTTCGGAAACAAACAAATACTTTTTGTGGGTTTTTCGACATTAATATATTAAGGAGATGTTGTACGCTCGATACAAATCGTTTTTGAAATAGTTATGGTGAGTATATATCAAAAAAATATAGAAAATATACGACGGACTTTGTAAAAATTGCTTATTTTGAGTACTTTAAGCTGTAATTACGTCATCGGGAGAAGTCATAGGATCTTCATATGGTACTCCGGATATGCTTAGGGTGTCTACTATATAATCCAGTATTCAAATGTATAATATAAAGTTCATAGCCCCCATGATTCGGCCATAACCTAAAAATCGCCATGAAGACTGCTAAAGGGAAATAATTTACCAGTGATATCATTACCACACAAGCCATTTACTTTTCAATGGCAGTCTTCATGATGATTTTTAGGTTATGGCCGAATCATGGTCGCTATGAACTTTATATTATATATTTGAATACTGGACTATATAGTAGACACCCTAAGCATATCCGCATTGCCATATGAAGATCCTATGACTTCCCCTGATGACGTAATTATAGCTTAAAGTACTCAAAATAAGCAATTTTTACAAGGTCCGTCGTATATTTTCTATATTTTTTTGATATATACTCACCATAACTATTTCAAAAACGATTTGTATCGAGCGTACAACATCTCCTTAATATATTAATGTCGAAAAACCCACAAAAAGTATTTGTTTGTTTCCGAAAATAACGAAAGTCTGGGTTAAACTCGTAAAAACCGATTTTGAGCTATATCTCAAAAACAAGAGCTGATGGAGAAAAACCGGCACGGGATTTGAAAATAACTCGCCGATTTCATCTAGAAACAACTGCAACTTCGTCTGAAACATTCAAATTTTTCAATTTTGTTGAGCAGTGTAATCCATGACGTGATGGAAGAGTTTAGTATTTTCCATTTGACTTCAATGGAACTCCTGTTAAGGGTATAAAAAGTTCAACTCGACCTAACTTAACACCTTTCTTACTTGGTCTCATGTGCTCCATATAACGAAGACTCGCTTCTCTGTGCTTCGAGTCATTCGTTTTAAATTAATTATCTCTTAAGATGTTGTTTAGATGGCAACGGTTCATATTTATGACCGCAACACTACTTATCCATGATACAGGTCCAATATATTTATTTACAGATCAACCAAATATAGTTCACCTTTTTTGGAAACTCGTTTGAATCCCAGAATATGTTAAATACTTTAGGACGTTTTCTACTTTTATAGGTCTTATGCAGATATATGACATTTTCGACGTTCACAACTTATTGACCAACGAAAACCTAAAACCATATCTGGTCCCGACCCAACCACAATTAAGTAGTTGCACATCCTCAAGTCTCTCCTTACCTACCCCTGTCAATAGTGATCGTGTACACACTCCAGACACATAGACGGACATGGCAAAATCAAATCTAAACTGTGAAACGAATATGGTGAAAACATATGTAATTGGATCTAAAATTTCTATTTCCATGGCACACATTGTTTACCTTAGTAAATTGGGTATATCCTCATTGGCCATTAGGCTGAGACTATATCAAATGTCTAAAACAACAAAAACATTTTCGAAACCAGAAACAAATTTTTTAACGTTTTTCGTTATTTTTTTGTTGAAATTTAATAACAATAACCAGACTGTAATCAAGTGCACTTAAAAGCGAAAACTTTTCAAAAAGTTAGGATGCAATTAACTCAAATGCCATTATGGCTAAATGGCAGTATGAAACAGTGTTTCAAACAACACGTTTATAAAATGGACTTTTGCAGACACCAAATACTACTTTACGTTGTGGCAGTCTGGAACATTTTCTCATTATGGAACGTTGCGTTGGGTTTTTGTTGGAGCGAAAGTTTTCTACAACGGCTATAGTTGCCGTTGTGATCCACATAAATAAGTGTTTTAAGCGGACATTTGTATCCTCTATCGTGCCAACAACTAGCCAACTTAGTCTACTTACAAATGTAAGTAGAATACTAGAGTCAGTCGAATATTTAATTTATGTACATACATTATTAAAACAAATGCTCGCATATGACATACATACGCAAATACACAAACGCGACTTTCTATTTATACATACACTTTGTTTATAGATGCTGTAGCTAAGGCCAGCACAGCATACTAACAGTCAACACCACCAGCAGCAGATTAACCAAACGAAATCACAAAATAAAAACGGAAAGTATAACTCGACAAAAAAAGCTTCTCTGCAAATGTGAACTCAACAAACACCAGCTCTAATGCGATTTGCCTTGCGAATATCAAATGCAAATGCACAGAATTGTAATTTAGAAATGTAAATGTGTCAGTTTTGTGTTGAGTCGTATACAAATGTCAATACGAAATGAGTTTGAGATGGTGATGGTGGTTGTGGAATACCATCACCAGTGTAACACTTTCTCTGATACTCCCGAAAAAAATTCAAACGCGAGCGTTAACGTTGTTTTTTTTATATCTGGTACCGAGGGTTTTTGTCCCGCTTTTCGTAACAATTTTTGTTTTTCTTTTTTGTTCTTTTCGAAAAACCAACACACAACAACACACAGAATTGTGGCTCTGATACCTTCCACTAACCGACTTCAAACCGAAAATCCAACTGAACTAAGCTCTGTTGTATTAGCTGCATGTTAAGCATTTTAAATTCTGATAAGGCTGCACTACATTTAAACCGTAGCAGTTGCTACACAAACAGGAACTAGTCTGAATGACTGATGCTTTGCTTATTTGTTTGTAGTGGTGACCACAGTAGGACCAGTAGCAGCATGGGTACGACGAGTACTAGTTGTGGAATTAACCAGCTGTGTGGATGGAAACAATAATAATGAGCGGTACAGTGGATTGAATGAATATTAATGGCATTGAAAGAAACTATTCTACAAAGGAATAATGCTTTATTAAAATGGAAGATTTTTTCATTTTTTTCACATGGGCAAAATATGCCTCATCGAAATAATAGACCTCATGTATTTGGACAAAATCCGTTTCAGATAATTTGGAGTTGATTTAGCTATGTCCGTCCGTCTGTCTGGCTGGCTGGAGCGCACGATAACTTTCAACGGATCGAAAATAGGTTATATCAGAAAAGTTCGAAAATGTTCTGAAAATTTGTGCGCACGATAACTCTTGGAGGTAGTAACCGACTCGGTCCATGTTTTGCACATCGTGAAACTTCTTCCAGACTTAGATAAGCTTCCAATATGGACTCTATCGGTCCACACCTTCATGTACCTCCCAAACAAAATTTCGGAAAAGTTCAGTTTAGGACCTGCTTTCAAATTGCTTTGATTTTTGTTGTAACAATTTGTATTCACTGCCCCCCATACGACGGTACAAGTTTCATCAGGGGCAAGTCAATACTTCCTGAGAAAATAGCCAGAAAATTGCAAAAAAACCGATGACACCGTGTATAGTTGTTGGAGCGCAAGATAACTCTCGAACGGATCTGCCGATTCGGTCCAAAATTTGGCCTTCGTGATATTTTGTCCAAACTTAGTTTAAGTTCGAAGATAAGCAATATCGGTCCACTTCTTCAGGTACCTCCCCACAAAAGTTCAAAAATGTTCGAACAAATTGTGCACACGATAACTCTTGAAGGGAGTGACCAATTTGGTCCATACTTTACACATCCTAGTATATCTATCAGGTATAGAGCAGTTTCGAATATGGACTATATTCGTCCACTTCTTTGGGTACCACCCACACAAAATTTCGAATAAGTTCACTTTAAGACCTTCTCTCCGATCACTTTGATTTTTTTTCCAAATTTAGTTTAACTTCTAAAATGGTCCTCTCCTTAGGGTACCTCCCCTATATATATATATATATATATACCGATCATAAAAGACACTAAATACATTCGATCTATAAGTTTCAATTCTCATGGCTGTGGGTATATCTCTGTCGGCAAAACCGACTGATATTTTTTTAAATGTCCTAATTTGTATTATTAAAATAAACCGTGAAAGTAGATCTTTCAAAGTTAAACAAGTAAAAAAATATTAGTCGACTTTACGGACAGAGATATACCCTCAACCTGTGTGAGTTTAAACTTTCATCTGCGGACAGATTGAAAAGCAGCCAAACAACTAAGATCCTTTCCCTAAATATTATGTATTTAGAGGGGTTTCTAAATTTTTGTGGCTTGTTGGACGTATGAACTTGCCGACAAAACCATGGATTTGAATTAAAACTCAAGAGTGTTGCGGAGGAGGTATCATTTTGAAAGTGGGTCATATTTTTGAGGGCCATTTTTTCGATATCGCGCCCGCCAGTAATTTAAGTTGGTCCTCATATAATTTATACTTTTTGGACCATTATATCAGCAAACATGGACTTGCCCACGAAAAACATATTATCGCCGTAAACAGGGACACTAGAAGTACCTTCGGTAAACATTTCCAAAATATACTCTAACAGACCCTTAATCGCACTTAAAGAAAAATGTTGATTTTTTGTTTTGCCTTATTAAGGCGAAGGTCATTTTATATGACCGGACTTAACCACCCATAAAACATAGCGTAATGGTTGAATGTGTGGGACTTCGGTGGATTCCTAATTTTTTCAATTCACCTCCTAGGCCATAAAAACTCAACTCGAAAGAGAATTAATTCAAATATCACTATAAAATGACCTTCGCCTTAATAAGGCAACACAAAAAATTATTTCAGCATGAGCCATTCTGGGATTCGAACCTGGGTCTCCGACAACCAAATGACACGGTTGCCAGTGTCTTAGCGTTCTAGGACACCATGAACTTTTCAAAGCTTCCGATGACGAATATTGATGAACAAATCTTATGATAAAGAAGGAAAATTACAAATAAAGGTGGAAAAAAGCTGCTTATAGTCCGACTTGCTGGCAACCCTATTTTTAATGCTTTATTACATGGCACAATTACGAAGGTAGTGGTATCGTAAAATGTTTAATATGTTATGTCAAAAATTTCTTTATGTTGTTGGGGAAATTACAAAAATACATAAATATTTTTTTATAAAGGGATTTGACTTTTCATATTCGAACAGCAGGTGTGATACCACTACCTTGGTAATTGTGCCATGCAATAAAAAATAAGGTTGCCAGCCAAGTCGTGTTATAGAAAAGGTTTGGAATTAAACAGCAGACATTAAAATAAATAATTCGAATATACAATCTTTGAATGATTTGTGTTATAAATAGTAGTTACCAAGCTTAGCCTTCGTCCACCCACTAAAATAACATTCTAATATGCATGATGATCGGACATAACCACCCGTGAAACGTAGCATAATGGTTGAATGTGTGGAACTTTGGTGGATTCCTAATTTTTCAATGTACCTCTTAGGTCGTAAGAGCTTAAATAGAAATAAAATTAATTCAAAAATGTTGATCATGTGTTGAACATTTAGAGCTTTTGGACAACTACGTTAGGATGTATGGAATTGAGCACGAAAAACATAATACCGCTGTAAACAGGACCACAATGAATAACTTTGTTATAAATTTTCAAATGTTCTTCCAACAGATCCTAAACTGCACTCAAAGAAAAACGTTGAACTTTTGTGGAGGAGGTACCCTAAGGACAAGACCAATATATGCAATTTTCGAAGTTAAACTAAATTTTGACAAAATATTACGAAAGCCACATTTTGGACAGAAACGGCTGATCCGTTCAAGAGTTATCGTGCGTTCCAGCCAATACACATGGTCTCATTGGGGGTTGGACTTGCGAATACAAATTGTTACAACAAAAATCAAATACATTCGAAAGAAGGTCTTTAACTGCACTTTTCCGAAATTTTGTGTGGAAGGTACCCGAAGGAGTGGACCTATATAGAACATATTCGATCTATGTCTCCTAGAAATATTATAATGTGCAAAATTTAAACCAACACGGTTACTGCCTTCAACAGTTATCATGCGCCCCATTTTACAGAACAGTTTTGAACTTTTGTGGGGAAGGTACCAGAAGGAGTGGACCGATATGGCTCATCTTCAAACTTAAATTAAGTTTGGACAAAATATTAAGAAGGCCAAATTTAGAGCCAAATCGGCTGATTCGTTCGAGAGTTAAGGTGCACTCCAGCCATTACACATGGTGCCATATGGGGTTTTTACAGCTTTCGGACCATTTTCTCAGGAAGTATGGACTTGCCGCCATCGTAAAGGGGGCAGCGAATACAAGTTGCTACAGTCAAAAATTTTCATTGGGCTTTGCCGACAGTGATATACCCTCAGCATGTGAAAATTGCAGCTGGGCATCTCCGAACTTAAATTAAGGACAAAATATTACGAGTGCCAAATTTTGGGCCGAATCGGCTGAATAATTCGAGAGGGTGCTATAGGGACTTTTACACTTTTCGGACTATATTCTCAGTAAAATTGTACCGACCCTGAAAACGTGTACCGTTGTAATGGGGGCAGCGAATACAAGTTTCTGTATCCAAAGCGATTCTAGAGCAGGTCTTAAACAGCTTTTTGCGAGATTTTTTTGTGGGAGGTACCCGAAGGAGTTGACGTATATAGTCCATGTTCGAACCTGATCTATGTCTCGTAGAAACTAGAGTGATTACAACAAACGGACCTGGCTATATCGACTCAGAGTTTTATCCTGATCAAGAATATATACACGCTGTGGGGTCGCAACTAATTATTTCGGTTAGTAACAAATATAACAAGTGAAGATGTGTCAGTCGGCATTGCTGACAGGGATATACCCTCAACCTATGTGAATTGAAACTTTGTTTTCCTTAAAAAATATGTATTTAGGGGCTTTTCAGAGCAAATGAACTTGCCGGCAAAAAATATGGAATTGGATGAAAGCTCATAACTGTTGCGGAGGAGGTACCTAAAGGAATGGACCGACATAGTCCACTTTGGAGGTGGGTCCTATTTTAGGAGTTATTCTTTTCGAATGATATCGCGCCCATCAATCATTTTGGGTGGTCACCGTATAATTTAGAGCTTTTGGAAGCATAGTCTTGCCACGAACAACATAATGTCGCTGTATACAGGACCACAAGGTGTACCTTCGGTAAAAATTTCCAAAGGACCATTGAACAGACCTTAAACTGTACCGAAATGTCGAACTTTTTTGAGGGAGGTATCCTAAGTAGTGGACAGATATGGCCCATTTTCGAAATTAAACTAAGTTTGGATAAATTATTACGAGATCCAATGTTTAGACGAAATCGGTTGTTCTGTGTTTGGGAATATTTTGAACTATAGGGGAGGTACGGGAAGGAGTGAACCGATAAGTACCATCATCGAACATTGCCTAAGATTTGCAGAAATATTACGATCTGCAAGGTTTGGAAGAACCCAGTATCCAGTTCGAAAGCTGTCGTGCGCACCAGCAACAACATATGGTGGCCGTATGGGTTTTTAAAGCCTTCGGTCCATTCTCTCAGGAAGTATAGATTTTCCCCTTAAATAACTTTTACTGTTGTAATGGGGGCAGCGAATATAAGTTGTTGAAAAAACATTAAATCCATTTAAGAGCAGCTCTTAGACTGCACTTTCACGAATTTTTTTACAGATACAGACTACCTTCCAACCTGACCTGTGTCTCGTAGAAATATCACGATGTACAAAGTGTGGACCAAATCGGTTACTGCCTTCGAGAGTTATCGTGCTCACCATTTTAGCGAAAATTTTTGATCTTTTGTGGGGGAGGTACCTGAAGGATTGGATCGATATGGTCCATCTACGAACTTAAACGAAGTTTGGACAAAATATTATATAATTGTTCCACAAACATCCCAAATGTGACAAGGTTGACCTCTCTCATATCAATGGTTGTCCCTTTTGAGAGTTATATGTTGCCAGATTATCGTACACGTCTCTACCCACTTTTTCTACAAAATACCCTTCTCTAATCTCTTTTTCTCACGATATTTCTCTCCTTCTCTACACGTTGCTACTGATTGCAGAGTATCCCCGTATGCCGAGTTCTCCTGGTCATACCATGGCTTCCTTGGGGTAGGTCTCTGGTATTCAGGTATGGACAATAATTTTACACTGTGCTGATATGTTATCGGAACCAGGAGTGCTTTCATTAAGCAATTCTGTTAGTTAGGTGGAATATGTTGTGGCTATCTGTGTTGATTGCAGCTTTCTGATGTACAACTTTCGTGTTGTGTCTGTTCGTACTTATTTGCAACGTTTTATCGGTTACATACCTTTGTTGCAATAAGGTGGTAGATATTTGCTCGTTGGAGCTATTGCACATCCAACACATATGTACATCCATTTATGATCAATTGGATCCTTAACGTTTTTATACCCCCCACCGTAGTTTGGAGGGTATATTGAGTTTGTAATGCATTGAAATATGCGACCATATAAAGTATATATTCTTTATCAGGATAAAATTCTGAGTCGATCTAGCCATGCCCGTCTATCCGTCAGTTGCAACCACTCTAGCGTCCGCAAAAATTGAGCTAGGGAGCTGAATTCTTGCATCTTAGTATCCATAGCCACTACAAGTTCGAAAATGGGCTTTATCGGTCTATGTTTATGTATAGCCCCCATATAACGGTACCTCCCGATTTTCGGTATTTTGAGGGTTTTAGCTACATTTTTTGGCTGAACTACCCGTAACTTAACATTTCAGATTCCCTGCAGCAACGAAACTTATCCTCCAAAAATTGTCAACATAGGTCCATGTTTTGGTATAGCCCCCATATAACGGTACCTCCCGATTTTCGGAATTTTAAGGGTTTTAACTACATTGTTGGACGAAACTAACCGTAATTTGACATTTGAGATTCACAGTAGTCACAATACGTTCTCACTAAAAATGTTCAGTATAGTTCCACTTTCGATACCATCCACACATATGATCAACATTTTTGTTTATGTGCGGTTAAGAGTCTGTGCGAGAATCCTTTGGAAACTTTTTACAGCTATATTCTGTTTTTCGTGGGCAAGTCCATAATGGTCCTATCGAGAGGAATGGCTCCCAAAATAAGACACACTTCCAAAATTGACTATGTCGGTCCTTTCCTTTAGGTACCTCCCCCGCAACATTTTTGAGTTTTTATCCTAATCCATATCTTTGTCGGCAAGTTCCTACGCCCAAAATTCTGAAGACCCCCTAAATACATACGTGTTTTTGGAAAAAGGTGTTTAATTACACACAGGCTGAAGGATATGCTTCTGTCGGCAAAGCCGAATGATACTTTTTAATTGTTTTACTTGCCTTTAACCCACTGATGATTAATGTCAAAAAGTAGTGCCGTTGAGTGTCACGTTTCCGGCCCTTTCCGACTTTTCTTAGTTCTTTATCTTTATAAGTCATAATTCTTTTATTCATTTAAAATAAAAATATTTCAATTTTATTACCGTTCCAAGTCAAAATATTTTGCAACGTATCTTAAAATCACAGTGCAACTAGCTATAGTCTGTCTCCTATACGTTTACAGCAGCAGATGTTTGTTTGCTAAGAAAATATTAACGTAAATCTATGTGTGTATGAATGTTAATATGACGCTAGTTGGCCACAATAATAACCAGTCAAAAACAATTGCACAAATTTATGCATGTTCAAGTGTTGGTACGAATACATATTCATAATGGAATGTAACAATACAAGTAAGTGTAACGCTATAAGAAAACAAGAGGGTGTAGTGTGGGTATGAATGTGTTTGTTTATGCAAGTGTTTTTATTTGGTAAATTGTGGTAATAACTAATGTCACAGACACACATACATACACTCACGTAAGCAAATACAAACTGTTGTGACACGAAGGCTGTTTCCTTTACCCCTCCCCCTACCCTCAACATCAATACCTTCGTTCTTTAATATGCATGTAATCAGAAATCCTTCAAATGCAAAACAGTTCCACAAAATTGAAAGAGTGAGGAAATCACAATTTTATGTGTTAGTGAGGCTAAGTAGAATAAAAGAGTGTGTGTGCTATACACACACATACATACATATGTGTATGTTTCTTTACATTTGTTCTCATGGTATGTTTGTATACAAATTATGAGAATGACAACACTCACAAACACATCCATCCATCCACCCATATATCCATCCAGTTATGAGATGAGAATGACTTTCATAGAAGATTGCATTAAAATAACAGACCCAAACACACACTCACACGCACACGAAGTGGATAAACGTTAAAATTACAAATTCAAGAGGATTTCGAAAGCATAACAAGAATGTGTGGCGGTACATATACATACATTGTATGTGTGGTTATGTATATAAATGTGTACCAAAAGAAAACTCACATGCATGCCATGAAAACCATAAATGAATGAAAACAAATATGTAGGCTGAATAGTGATGCAGCTGCTACTGGTATGGCGTTTGCATTATTTACTCTGGTACTCACTGCTTGCGAAAAAAAACGTTGCAATTAACTGTAGATTTTTCTTGATTTCGTTTTTTTCTGTAAAATTGCATTTGTTTCTTCTATTCAATTATTGTTGAAGGTAAAGTATTATTCAAATATTTTCAATGGGGTTTGTGGCCGTTCGCTCTATACCCCTTTACTTTGTGGAATGTCAAACCAATACATCCATACATACACATATGTATGTTTGTTTGAGTATAGTGATATTTGTGCCTAAGGTTTAGCTCTATTGTTCAATACACTGTTTACATTCATCTACGTAATGATGTTAGTAGAATTAAAGAATGTCCGTTTTAAAGTCAAGTAGTAATTAATGCTCTCAAGCCAAGTGTTTGTTTAAAGATAAGACAAACAAAGGATATGATAAAGACGTATATTGACATTATTTCTATTAACGTAATTATGAGGAGGCATTCGACACTTTCACTGGTCTGAAATAGGTGTGTATTTACTATTAAATATCAAATATCAAAACTACCACCACATAGCCGTATAGAGAATGGCAAAATATTAAGAAATGCATTATCACTTCCCCCTACCGTTAAAAAGTTTCCGCACCGCTTAAAAGTTTTTTATTGCTCTTTTTATACCCTCCACCATAATATGGATGACATAATTAATTTTGTCATTCCATTTGTAACACATCGAAATACTCATCGGAGACCCTATAAAGTCGTTCCGTTTGTAACACATCGAAATATTCGTCAGATACGCTACAAAGTATATATTCTTGATCATTATAAAATTCTGAGTCGAAATGGCCATGTCCGTCCGTCTCTTGAAATCATGATATAGCTTGCAATTTTTAAGAATGATCTTTGTAATTTGGTATAGTAGTTTATACTACTCCCAGGATGTTTGGTATTGCACAAATTTGGTATTGCATATCGGTCCACGTTTTGATATACCCCACACAGAAGGGTACCTTCCCATTTCCGGTATTTTAAAAGTTTTTATAACACCGAAATTGCTGAAATCTGGTGTTTAGTCTTAGTTGGGGGTACAAAACTTTCCACCTGAAATGTCTCGGTATAGGTACACGTCTTCATAAAACGGTACCTCCCGATTTTCGGTATTTTGAAGGTGGTGTCTTCAATATTCCACCGAAATGACTGACATTTGGTAGTAAGTTCTCGTTAGAGGTGCAAAACTTTCCACCTGAAATTTGTCGGTATAGGTCCACATCTTCATATAGCTCCCATAGAACGGTAACTCTCGATTTTCGGTATTTTGAAGGTGGTGTCCTCAATATCCAACAGAAATGACTGAAATTTGGTAATAAGTCTTTTTGGGGGTATAAAACGTTCCATCTGAATTTTGTCGATATACATAGAACGGTACCTGCCGATTTTCTGTATTTTGGCCTAAATATCCCACCAAGTTGGTTGAAAGTTGGTACTTAATCTTATTTGAAGGTGTAAAACTTCCAACCTGAAATTTGTCGGCATAGGTCCACGCCTTCATATACCTGTACCTCCCGATTTTCGGAATTTTGAAGGTTTTAGCCTCATTAACACACCGAAAAACTGGAATTTGGTATTTAGTCTTCTTTGGGGGTGTAAAATTTTGTACCTGAAATTTCAAGGTGTAGGACCACATTTTGCTGTAGTCCCCATAGAACAATATCTCCCGTTGTTCGTTATTTTAAAGGTTGTGGGCTCAGTATCCCAACGAAATACCTGAAATTTTATATGTAGTCTTGGTTGGGGGTATATAATGTTCCACCTGAAATTTGTCTATACAGGTCGTCATCTGCATATAGCCCCAATGGAACGGTACCTCCCAATTTTCGGTATGTATTTTGAAGATTGAGGCTTTACTATATCCCACCGAAACGTCTTCATATAGCCCCCACATTATTAAACAGGAATAACTGAAACGAAATTTGGTATTTAGTCTTCGCTAAAGGTACAAGACATTTATACAGGTGCAAACATTCCGTGCAAAAAATCAGACAGTATAGATACCTTTTGTTATAGCCCCATATAAGCGTAGCCACCATTTAAGGTTTTTTGAAGATTTTAGTCACATTTTTCAACCTAATTGGTCATTAAAGAGATTTTTGTGTTCCCAGAGATGTAGTTTTAGGCTTGGAGAGGATTGGTCAGATTGCGTTGGATATCTCACATCAAGATTCATTGTGTAAAATCTGACTAACCTTGTGCCAACTGCCACATGAAATAGCCGAGGGGTGGCTGCATTCAGTTGTCGACTTCAATATCGGTTGACTCCGATTTACAACGCGTCAATTCGTCCAACATATCATTTATTTCAATGTTGCAATGACCCGACACCCAAGGAAACAATTGATTTTTGCGTCTCCAGTTCAAAATCGCGGTAGACTTGATAGTATGGAAACTAAGTGACTATCGATTTATATAGTTACCGGTCAAACCATGTCCTTTTTCATTTAGCCTATCATTTCTGCTGCGTTTTTAATTGCAAAAATCTCGGCATAAAAGACACTGTTTTGTTCGATCAACCTGTATGAAAGCCGTTAGACGGCTGCTCTTGTTCCCGTTTACATCTAGGAGCCATCGGTATAGAGGTATATACAGAGTAGGGAGGGGGAGTTATGGGTCCAGGAGTAAGTGTACATTAATTTAGTCGAAGTGTAATTGTGGTGATACATAATCACTGATTACCACCTATTCCATTAAAAGTTCCAATCGAAGTTGAATTGCAGCGTGACAATAATTGATTGTAACCGAAGCTTTGCCTTGAGCCGGAGTGCACTCTTGGCTGCTAGTACCTGCACTACGAAATTTAATGGATGAAAATCACGTCGTACATTGAGGACTGCTTGTGAAGTGCTCTTAATGACACCTGTGCACAGTGGATTCACTTGTATGGAAAAAGTGACCAAAAATATTTTCAGTGTAAATATCAAGCTAATGCGCTGGTTACAGCTTTGCGCTACTGCGAAGATTGTTATATGAAACCATGAGCTTAGCACTCTCCCCTCTTTCCTCTATGGAGTGGGTAATCGGTATGAATTTTTTTATACTGTTAATACAAAATGTCTTGAATAAAAGTATCGATTATCTTATGATGCAAAAAATAGGAAATATAAACTCTTAAGAAGAACGCGTTCGAATGAAACAAAAACAAGTAAAAAAGTATCAGTCGGCTTTGCCGACAGAGATATACCCTCAGCCTGTATATATTGAAACTATTTTTTTTCCCAAAAAACGTATGAATTTAGAGGTTTTTAAAAATTTTGGGAATTTGAACCGACAAAAATGTTCATTAGGATTAGAGATCAAAAGTTCTGCGGAGGAGATACTAAAAGGAATGGATCTACATTGAGCATTATGGAAGTGGATCTCCAGCCACTACATACGGTGCCATAGGGTGTTTTCACACCCTTCGAGATGTTTGCTCAAGAAGTATGGACTTGCCTCTGAAAAAGCGTTTACCATCGTAATTGAGGCAGCGATTTCAAGTTGCTTCAACAAAAATCAAAGTGATTCGATAGCTGGTCTTAAAGTGAACTTATCCGAAATTTTGTGTGGTAGGCACCGGATGGAGTAGACAAATATAGTCCATATTTAAACCTGATCTATATCTAGTAGATATATTAGGATTTGTAAAGTATGGACCAATTCGGCAACTCCCTTCAAGAGTTACGGTATGAACAAATTTCCGAACATTTTTGAACTTTTGTGGGGGAGGTACCTGAAGGAGTGGACCGATATGGCTTATCATCAAAATTAAACTATGTTTGGGCAAAATATTACTATGGAAAAATTTTGGACACAATCGGCAGATCCGTTCTAGATTTATCTTGCGCTCCAACCACCTCACACAATGTCATAGGGTTTTTTTGCACCTTTCAGGCTATTTTCTCAGGAAGTATGGACTTGCCCCTAAAGAAACGTGTACCGTCGTATAGAGGACAGTGAATGCAAGTTGCTAAAACAAAAATTTGAGGGATTCGAGAGATGGCCCTAAACTGAACTTTTCCGAAATTTTGTGTGGGAGGTACCCGAAGGAGTGGGCCAATTGAGTCTATATTGAAACAATATCTAAGCCTGGTACACGTTTTACGATGGGCAAAGTATGGACCAAATCGGTTACTCCCTTCAAGAGTTATCATGCGCACAAATTTTCCGAGCATTTTCGAACTTTTGTGGGTGAGGTACCGGAAGGAGTGGACCGATATAGCCCATCTTCGAACTTAAACTAAGTTTGGGCAAAATATTACGAAAGCCAAAAGGTGAACCGAATCGGTTCATCCGTTCGAGAGTTATCGTGCGCTCCAGCCAGCAGGACAGACAGACAGACGGACGGACATTGCTCAATCGACTCCAAATTGTCTGAAACACATTTCGTCCAAACATACTTGGGGTCTAAAACCATTATTTCGATGAGGCACATTTTCATCGTATCAAAGTGTATATACCCTCTCTAGCCTAAAGGCTGAGGGTATAACTAGTATATTTCTAAAAAGTTCCACCTCATACCTGTCAGTGATGTACCATTTCAATGGCTGAAACCACTGTGCGGTGATTACCTAGCTAACAATTTTTTCCCATTTTTCTCCCAATTTTCTGATTTTTTTTTAGAAATTTGCCCATTTCTCTAATATTTTCCTAGAAATTGTACCTATTTTCTAGATTTTTTTTAATCTCTGCATCTTTTCCGAATTCGTTCCCATTTTTAATCGACTTTCTAACAGATTTTTTTGTTCGGCTGTTGTCGAAAAACAAAGTGGCTGGTATTTTTAATATAAATGAAACTAATAATAACTCAAAATAGTGTTGATAGCATTAAAACAAAATTGTCTCTGAGTTGGGTTTCTTCTGTGTTGTGTAAATATCAAAGGCGTCTGCACCAAAGATTTTTTTCATATTTTTTTTCAGAAAGTTTAATCTAATCGAAATTTTCCAGAATTCCCTTCCGAATTCAACCGAATTTCTTCACAAAACCGAAATTTTCTCCCGAATGTTTCAGATTTTTTCCGAATTCGGACCTATTGCTGTCTAAAATCTAAAATTTTGTCAGAATTTTCCAAGAATTTAATGTACCGAATTCGTCGCGAAACTCTAATATTTTTGTAGAATTTCCTTGGAAATTCTTTCCGAATTCGTTGACCACGTCCATACAACTTTCTTACCGAATTCGGCATCAAAATCGAAACTTTTCTCAGAGATTCTGTCCGAATTCTCGGTTGTAAAGCTGCCGCTGATTGGACGTTGTCTATTCTATGGAGATACGATGGTTTGCTTGAAGCATTATACCGCATCAGATAACAATAAATTAGAGTCGGGTGAACTATGCACAGTGGTCCCACTTGATTTTTTTTCAGTAAATACTTAAATTAAGTAAAAAATACTTTAGCCAAAAATCATCAATATGGGTTCAGTTTTTCCTATAGCACCCATATAACGGTTCGTAGGGGATGAAAGATACCAAGGAACGGTCCGGACAGGCATTAACATGGCAAAACCTAGGATTTATCTTGGTCCCTCTTTCATCTCAAGTGGACACTGACCACCCCGTGGTGTCACCTGGGGTAGCTGCCTTTAACACCCATTAAAGGTAGGGAGCTAAAATGTGCCGCGCGTTCACCCATAAGAACGTTAAAAACTTAGGTTTGGGCGTCGGGTTAGTTACCCACAGTTCACCCACAGTTCGATTAAAAGCAAAATTCTTCCGCATCAGTTTTATTTGCGCTCATTCTCCCACTGACTACAAGGACGAACAGATTAAAAATATATTTTACGAGCGCTTAGAAGAAACTTATGACCTTTGCCCTGCCCATGACACAGAAATTATTCTAGGCGATTTTAAGGCCAAAATTGGAAAGGAGAATATCTTTGGCCCAGCAGTCGGAAACTGCAGTGTCCACAGTGAAACATCTGACAATGGTATGAAGCTGATAGACTTTTCAGCTGCAAGAAACATTGTAGTTAGCAGTACCACATTTAAGCAACACGATATTCATAACGACACCTGGCTGTCTCCAGATCAAAAAACAAGAAATCAAGTTGATCACGTTGTTATAAATGGAAGACATTGCGTGTTGGATGTACGATCGTTCCGAGAAGCAAACATAGATTCGGACCACTACTCTGTTGCCGCAAAGGTACGTACCCGTCTAAACTGTTCAAATAAAGCATGAGCAGATACAACAGGGAAGTTGGACATCGGTAGGTTGCTACACACCAGATAGCCACAGCATATTCCACTCAACTAGCCCAACTGCTTAATGAAAGCACTCCTCGTCCCGATAACATAGTAGCACAATGGCAAAATATTGCCCACTCCATACAAACAGCCACAATATCCACACTTGGATACCAGAGACCTCCACCAAGGAATCCATGGTATGAACAGGAGTGTCGTGCTGCTACCGAAGAGAAAAATGCGGCATATAGTAGTATACAATCAGCAGCAACGCGTAGCGCACGAGAGAGGTATCAGGAGAAACGGAATGAAGAGAGACGTCTTTTCCGCAGAAAAAAGAGAGAAATGGAAAGGAGGGAGTGTGAAAAAATCGAGATGTACAAAAATTTCTACCAAAGAGTGCAACACCAAACTGATGGCTTTGGTACAGTACAGGTACATCCTCCTGTAGAGATCAGCAAGGTAATTTGGTAACTGATACAGATAGTGTGCTCAAAATATGGAAATAACATTTTTCCAAACTGTTGGTATCCGATGGTAGCGAAGACGGCGAAGATACCACAGATCCAACCCCAGAAGATGGTATTGAATGTATACCGCCCAGCCAAGATGAGGGAAAGACAGCAATAAACCGGCTGAAGAATAATAAGTCAGCAGGTGCCGATGACTTACCAGCCGGGCTGTTCAAAACCGGAGGTGACACGCTGATAAAGTGTATTCATCAGCTAGTTAGCACTATCTGGTAGGAAGAACGAGTACCCGATAATTAGAACCTGAGCATACTGTGCCCTGTCCACAGGAATGGAGATAAGATTGTATGCTCTAACTATAGGGGCATAAGTCTTCTCCATATTGCCTACATGATAGTTTAAGGGATACTGTGCGAACGACTAAAGCCTATGGTCAATGAAATAATTGTGCCATACCAAAGCGGCTTTAGACGTGGCAAAGGTTGACCAGGTATGTTCCCTGCGGCAAATCCTGGAGAAGACCCAAGAGATGCAGATCGACACCTACTACCTTTTTGTCTATTACAAAGCAGCCTTCGAAAGCACCCCACGTTCAAAGGTATTCCAAGCCATGTCTGAAGTTGGTTTCCCTGCAAAGATCATTCGACTTTGTAGAATGACATTAACTGATACTCGGTCCTCAGTTAAAATAGGAAAGAATATCTCCGAAGAGTTTAGTACCAAAAGAGGTTTCAGACAGGGAGACGCTCTATCGTGTAACATATTCGACATTCTGCTGGAAAAAGTTATACGAGATGCGAAGGTCAAAAAAGTGGCATAATATATACAAACAGGCATATATTACTTGCTTATACCGATGAAATTGACATCATGGGTCGATCGGTAAAGAAAGTAACTGATACCTTCGGAAAAGTCGAATGGGAATTTGCCAAAGTGGGTCTGGAAGTAAACGGCGAGAAGACCAAGGTGATGGTGTGGACGCGCAATGACTTCGTCTACCTCGACACCGCCGAAAACACAACAAACCACATCAGTTGTGAAATAGAAAGAAGAATTATATTGGCCAACAGATGCTACTTTGGCTTAAGTATGCAGTTTAAGAAAAAAAAAACATCTCGTCAAACAAAAATAACGCTTTACAAAACACTGATACTACCCGTGTATGGATGTATGGTTCCGAAGCCTGGGAACTTGCGTAAGCAGACAAGGCAGTGTTTGGTGTGTTTGATAGAAAAAATCTTCGAAAGATCTAAGGACCAATCTGCGTTGACGGTGAATATCGACGTCGTATGAACCACGAGTTGTATCTGCTATACAACGACATCAGTATAGATAAACGTATGTACATACAACGGTTGCGTTGGCTAGGCCACATCATAAGAATGAGCGATGATGAACCCGTGCACGCAGAATTGGCGGGCCTAAGCTTAGATGGAGCAAACAAGTGGATGAAGAGATGAAAAGGCGCGATATTCCAGGAAGAGGAGCAGCAAACATAGAGAATTGGGGATCTTTTCTTTGTTCCGTCTATGGAATGGGCCAGCTAAGTAATTAAGTACCCATATAACGGTACCTCGCGATTTCAGGTATTTTGAAGCTTCTGTCTATATTTTCGGCCCGAATTGGCAGTAATTAGGTATTTTGGGTTCCTAGTAGTCAGAAACCTTCTGCATAAAAAATTGTGGTTATAGGTCTAGGTTTTGTTATAGCCTCCATATAACGGTTCCTCGCGATTTCAGAAGTTTTATAGTTGTTATCTACATTTTCGGCCCGAATAAGCTGTAATTTGGTAATTGGAGTTCTCATTGATCGGGAAACTTTCCCAACAAAAAGTGTGGATATAGGTCCAGGTGTTGGTAGAGCCCCCTTATAACGGTACCGTAAAATTTCAAACTTTTAGAAGTTTTATCTACATTTTCAGCCTAAATTGACTGTAATTTTGTTATAGTGGTCAGCAATACAGCATATTCACTAAAACGACCAGAGGCAACATTAGTAGTTTTAATGCCGCACACGGAAATGCTAATATATGCAGGTGGGATCAATTTTTTTTAACTTGACACAATTTCGAACTTTCTCCAAAAAAATTGAGAGTAGCAACTTCAATTTTGAGGACTTTGACAAAAATCCACAAAAAAATATTAAATAAACAAGTAAAAAAGCGTTAAGTTTGGCCGGGCCGAACTTTTTATACCCTCAACCATAAAATATTTTGAACTAAAACGGAATAATTAGTTTCTTTGCTATCCACAACTTTAGGCGGAGATATTTTGTGACCACGGATAACAAAATAAGGTAAAAAAGCATATAATATGTATTCAATTGGTCGGCAACCTTACATCGGACCTTAAATGTCGAATTACAGATACTAGGGTTAAAAATTGTAGCTAAAATCCAAAAACCCGAAAATCGCGAAGTACCGTTGTATGGGTGCTCTATGTTGACTGTTTTTCGAATTACAGGTAGTTCGGTAACAAATGCCTAAAAAGGGGAGGCACCGCTATGTGGGGGCTGTACCAAAACATGGACCTATATTGATAGTTTTTAGTGGAGATATTTTGTGATCACTAGGAACTTCAACAGTCAAATTACAGGTAGTTCGATCAAAAATTTTAGCTAAAAACTTTAAAATACTAAAAATCGGGAGGTACCGTTATATGGGGGCTATACCAAAACATATGTTGACAGTTTTCGGTGGAGATGTGTTGTGTTTACTAGGAACCTCAACTGTCAAATTACAGGTAGTTCGGTCAAAAATTTTAGGTAAAAAACTTTAAAATACCAACAAATGGGGAGGTACCGCTATATGGGGGCTATACCAAAACGTGGACCTATGTTGACAGTTTTCGGTGCAGATGTTTTGTGACCACTGGGAACATCAAACGTCAAATTACATGTGGTTCGATCTCAAAATGCAGCTAAAATCCTAAAAATACCGAAAATCGGGATGTGCCGTTTTATGGGGGCTATGCCAAACATAAACCTATGTGGACAGCTTTAAGTGGAGATGTTTTGTGATTACTAGGTACCTCAACTGTTAAATTACAGGTAGTTGTTCAAACATTTTAGCTAAAATCGTCAAAATACCAAAAATCGGGAGATGCCGTTATATGGGGGCTATACTAAAACTTGGACCTATCTTGACGGTATGTAGTGGAGATGTTGCGTGACCAATGGGAACCTCAAATATTTAATTGCAGGTAGTTTGATAAAAAATGTAGTTAAAAGCCACAAAATACAGAAAATCGGGAGATACCGTAATATGGGGGCTATACCAAAACATGGATCTAAGTTGACAGTTTTCGGTGGAGATGTTTTGTGATTACTAGGAACCTCAAATTTCAAAATACAGCTAGCTCGGTCAAACATTTTAATGGATCAATGGAACTTTTGAATGAATATAGAGCTATTAGACCTCTCTTGGCACGTTCTTCGACATTCCTTTTCCATGTTAATTCCCTGTCTTCATCTCAAGACCTTTGCCCATCTCGATGGTATGACCACGTAGTCGCAGCTACTTTATGCAGAATTTTGTAGTCTGAGTTATCTTATAAATGTTTCTCAATTTTTTTTTTTTTTTGAAATTGAAAGGGACTGATGCGAAAAGTAGTATACAATCACTGATTTAAAAGTAGAATCAGAATGGACTCACGTGTGAGAAGTCCCCTTATGGGGATGCGGGTGGGAAGTATTAGTTTTTTAATATCTACAACAATTATTTGTATGAATCATAAGTATTTGTTATTCTGGTTAATGGGCCATCCGTATTCTAGAGGTTATTTTAATAACGAGATTTTTTTCTCATTCTTCCTTTGTGGAAAACAAGACAAACAAACAAACAACATGATATTACCAATTTTGTATTTTTTATTTTTCTAATAACAAAAACACAGCTGTGGTCCTTTATTGTAAATCTTTTGTTTTCACCGGGGCACAGAAAAGCAATTTGTGTAGAGCATTTTGTTTGGAAATGTTAAGAATATTACGGTTGGTTATGGGCTCAAGGTTTACGATTTTATTTTGTTCAAACCTCAAAAACCAAAGGACGATAACGGCAGGATTTGGCCTTTTCTGTCAGATGAATTTCTTTTTTTTTTTGTGCATTTATTAAAGTAAAGTATTTTGTCAGTACTAGCTGAATACAGGCTTTTATTCGAATGTTGTCGTTGTTGCTACTGTTGTTCTTGTTATTTTTTGTCTAGTTTAGATTATTTCTTCCGCTGGGCCTGTATAAGCGTTTTACTGTTGTTTGTTTGTTATGCCATGTTTCATTATTTTATTTTTGCAAAGGATGTCAAGCTTATTTTGCTGTCGTTGTTGTTGGTTGGGGAGGTTGTGGTAATCCCCCAAACGTTTAAAACGGAAGGCAAGACAAGACAATGCCATCCATGGGGACGACAAAAAGCATAAAGCGAAGAGCAAAACATAAAAAAATGAAAACATAAAAGGATCTATACAATCTCTGTAATGACCATCAAATCTTTATTTGCAGCAGCAACAACAACAAAAATGAGAAACAGGAAAACCGGCCTAAACAATAAACACATTTTAACATTACAATAACTCTCACACACACAGATAAATATAGTTATGTCCAGTTGGTAATGTTTCTATATAAAAGTGAGTGTATTTGTGTGTGTTTGTCTCTGATTGTGGCAAAATGGTATCAAGCGGATGTATGTATCTTTGTTAGCGATATGAAAATCTATTTGCCTTTTTTATGTTATTTCTTCGTCTCCTTTAGTTTTATCGAGTATAGGCTGGATAAAGATGGAGGATGGGTTAAACGAAATATGATAACTTAAGCTCATCCATCGTACTAAACAACAATTGCTTCAATTCATTATTATTGCCATTTTACTTGGACTATTCCCTTGTGATTGGTATTGGTATAAGATAAGAATGTCAGTTTAAGTTTTTGTGTTTAACTAAATCGAACTCTTCAATTTTTGGAATATATATATGAAGAAAAGACAAAATTTTTTAGTTTTCCATAAAAAAAAAATTAAAATTTTTTTTAAGCTACATGAAAGATTTTCGGTACATAGATTTGGAAAAAAAATCCCATTCTTAAATCTGTTCGAGATACTAATTTTGGTTGTTGCGCGCAAAAGTTATGGCGGTTTCAATTCTGATAAAAAGAAAAAAATCTTTAAAAGACTCTAATCATTATATTGAGAAACTCTCTTAATTAGGGGCTCCCTACATACTATATGTTTACTGAGGTCCCATAACTTTAGTGAAAAAGTTGTAAATTTTCGCGGAAATTAGGAAAGCATTCAAAACAAATTGTAGTTTACAACTTGTTCTAATAAAATTCAAGCTGTTTATGCATCTGAAAAATATATAAAAAATATGTACGTAATCTAAACATCGCGAAGATTCAAATGTAACCAAAACTATACAAATCCGTTTAGCGGTTTGCATATTATAGCAAAAAACAATAAATATATTGAGGAAATTTATAAAATTTTTGTAAGAGAAAATATTTATTAAAATTTTTTTTTGTGAGTTAGTTGAACAAAATGTAAGAAAAATAGGTCGGAGTTTTTCTTCTATTTTAGTTAAATTTCACGCAATAAATCACATTTTTTATTCTAATCACTTCTCGAAAACACGCTAACATCAAGCAGAAGATATGGATACTTACTTACTTAGCTGGCCCATTACAGAACATTTGTTCTATAGGCCGAACTAAGAAGAGATCTCCATTCCTCTCTATTTGTTGCTTTGCACACTGGAATACAGCGCCTTGTCATCTCATCATCCACTTGTTTGCGCCATCTATTCCTTGGCCTGCCAATTCTGCGTGCACCGCCATGTGGCATGTATTCATACGCCTTTTTAGCGGGTTCATCATCGCTCATTCTTATGATATGGCCTAGCCAACGCAATCGCTGCATCTCGATACGTTTAACAATATTCATGTCGTTGTATAGCAGATACAGCTCGTGGTTCATGCGACGTCGATATTCACCGTCAACGCAGATTGGTCCATAGATCTTTCGAAGAATTTTTCTCTCAAACACACCAAGCACTGCCATGTCTGCTTGCGCAAGTACCCAGGCTTCGGAGCCATACATCAGCACGGGTAGTATCAGTGTTTTGTAGAGCGTTATTTTTGTTTGACGAGATGTGGCTTTGTTTTTAAACTGCTTACTTAATCCAAAGTAGCATCTGTTGGCCAATACAATTCTTCTTTTTATTTCACAACTGATGTCGTTTGTTGTGTTGACGGAGGTGCCGAGGTAGACGAAGTCTTTTACTACCTCAATATTATAGGAACCAACTTCCACAGTCGGTCCGAGCTCAATGGACGCATTGCGCGTCGACACCATCAACTTGGTCTTCTCACCGTTTACCGCCAGACCCACTTTAGCAGATTCTCCTTCGACCTTTATAAAGGTATCAGTTACTTCTTTTACTGATCGACCCATGATGTCTATATCATCAGCATAAGCAAGTAACATGTGACTGTTGGTGTAGATTGTGCCACTTCTTTTGACGTTTGCCTCTCGTATAACCTTTTCTAGCAGGATGTTGAAGAGGTCACACGAAAGGCTGTCTCCTTGTCTGAAACCTCTTTTGGTACCAAACTCTTCGGAGAGGTTCTTTCCTGTTTTAACTGAGGACCTCGTGTCAGTTAAAGTCATTTTACAAAGCCGGATGAGCTTTGCGGGAATACCAAATTCAGACATGGCTTGGAATACCTTTGAGCGCAGCGGACTGTCGAAGGCTGCTTTATAATCGACAAAAAGGTGGTAGGTGTCGATCTGCATCTCTTGGGTCTTCTCCAGGATTTGCCGCAGGCTAAATATCTGGTCAATGGTGGACTTGCCAGGTCTAAAGCCGCATTGGTATGGTCCAATAATCTCGTTGACCATTGGCTTTAGTCGTTCGCACAATATCCCTGACACGATCTTGTAGGCAATAGGGAGTAGACTTATGCCCCTATAGTTAGAGCATACAGTCTTATCTCCCTTCTTGTGGACGGGGCACAGGATACTCAGGTTCCAATCGTCGGGTACTCGTTCTTCCTGCCAGATGGTGCTAACTAGCTGATGAATACACCTTATCAGCGTGTCGCCTCCGGTTTTGAACAGCTCGGCTGGTAAGCCATCGGCCCCTGCTGCCTTATTATTCTTCAGCCGATTTATTGCTGTCTTTACCTCATCTTGGCTGGGCGGTATACATTCAATACCATCTTCTGGGATTGGGACTGTGGTATCTTCGTCGTCTTCGCTGCTATTGGATACCAACAGATTTGAAAAATGTTCTTTCCATATCCTGAGTACACTATCTGTATCAGTTACCAAATTACCTTGCTGGTCTCTACAGGAGGATGTGCCTGTACCAAAGCCATCAGTTTGATGCTTGACTCTTTGGTAGAATTTTCGGACTTCATTCTGGCTCCTGTACATCTCGATTTTTTCACACTCCCGCTTTTCCATCTCTCTCTTTTTCCTGCGGAAAAGACGTTTCTCCTCTCTCCTTTTCTCCCTGTATCTCTCTCGTGCGCTACGCGTTGCTACGGATTGTAAAGTAGCCTTATATGCCGCATTTTTCTCTTCGGTGGCAGCACGACACTCCTCATCATACCATGGATTCCTTGGTGGAGGTCTCTGGTATCCAAGTATGGATTTTGCGGCTGTTTGCATGGAGTGGGCAATGCTTTGCCATTGCGCTGATATGTTATCGGGATGAGGAGGGCTTTGATTAAGCAATTGGGCTAGTTGAGTGGAATATGCTGTGGCTATCTGTTGTGATTGCAGCTTACCGATGTCTAACTTTCGTGTTGTGTCTGTTCGTACTTTGTTTGCTACGTTTAAGCGGGTGCGTACCTTTGCTGCAACAAGGTAGTGGTCCGAATCAATGTTTGCGCCTCGGAACGATCGTACATCCAACACGCTCGATGAATGTCTTCCATCTATCACAACATGATCAATTTGGTTTCTTGTTTTCTGATCTGGAGACAGCCAGGTGCCCTTATGAATATCGAGATGATTAAATCTGGTACTGCTAACTACCATGTTTTTTGCAGCTGCAAAGTCTATCAGTCTCATACCATTGTCAGATGTTTCACTGTGGAGACTGAATTTCCCGACTGTTGGGCCAAAGATATTCTCCTTTCCAATTTTGGCATTAAAATCGCCTAGAATGATTTTAATGTCATGGGCAGGGCAACGGTCATATGTTTCTTCTAAGCGCTCGTAAAATATATCTTTGGTCTGTTCATCCTTTTCTTCAGTGGGAGCATGAGCGCAGATAAAGCTGATGTTGAAGAATTTAGCTTTTATTCGAATTGCAGCAAGTCTTTCATTCACTGGAGTGAAGCTGGATACAAGATGTTTTAGTCTCCGACTAACTACGAATCCACAACCAAACTCATGCTTTACGTCATGGCAGCTATAATACAGTGCGTCACCTTTAGGTGTTGTTGTGACGCCTTTCCCAATCCATCGTATTTCCTGTATGGCAGTAATATCGGTCTTGTACTTTTCAAGTACGTCTGCCAATGCGAAGACTGCACCTTCTCTATAAAGAGTGCGAACATTCCAGGTGCAGATTCGCAGATCATGGTCCTTAAAACGTTTGCGGGGTTCGTCAACTTTAGAGGGGTTTGTTTTTCTTTTCTTTCGTTTTTTCATAGTAGGCTGTTTTTTCTAGGGGAGGGTTACTAACCCGACGCCCAAACCCAAGTTTTTAACGTTCTTATGGGTGAACGCGCGGCACATGTTAGCTCACTACCTTTAACGGATGTTAAAGGCAGTTCCCCAGGTGACACCACGGGGAGGTCAGTGTCCACTTGGGATGAAAGAGGGACCAAGATAAATCCTGGGCTTTGCCATGTTAAAACCGGTCAGGACCGTTCCTTGGTATCTTCAAATAAATGTTGGGTTCCTTTAAATGGGGTATAATCTTGAAATAAAATTGTATCGGGTAATGTTCATTTTGAAATGCGTGTAAATCGCGAAATCCTAAAAATCACTTGATGCGCATGCGGTTTACCAATACAGCGAATTCTTCTCTTTTAATTTGTACACATTTGCCAGGATTTACTTTGGCCGCTAAGATGTAGCATCGTCTGCAGTTTAGTGTGCAACAAACTGTATAACGCTTATATTTTGCACAAAGTGCATACACTTTTTATGCGCATCCGATTTCACTATCAACCGTGAAAAAATACATCGATCTAAACATATTTCAATAAAATCCATCAAGAACCGTGGATGTAGCATCACACAGTATTTTTTGGATAAATCGGATACAGCTCCCATGCCACTTAATTTTTCAAACCGCTGTTTTCGCACAAACGCGAGTGATGATTCACTTTCTTCATTGAAATGGAAACGATCCACATAAACCGCGAATTAGTCAGCGATATTTTGAAAAACATTTTTCGCAAATTTTTCAATTTTTGCAGTAGCCATTTCCGCCGTTCTAGTAGATGGATTTTTACGATCTGTGATTCATATGATCCGGATCGTTGAAAAACTAAAATATCGCGGGGTACCAGCTCACTCAAAACGATATTGTAAATACTGTACCCAAAAAATAGGTTTTTTAGAAAAAATATCGCACTAAATTTTGGCCTATGGCAGTAGATTACTCCTCTGCTGTGTGGGCTACATACTCAATATACATATCAGATTATGCGAAATCGCGAGTCCTTTAATCCTATAATTGGTTTTTCGAAATATCCGAATGCGCGTCCCAGTTACATAAAAAATACAAAAAACACCTGAAATCCGTCTTCAAAATGTCAGCATCCATAAAAGGTGGATGCAGTGGAAATTTTGGAAAGTGATACATTAGAAGTGTAATCTTCATTTTGTATTCTCCTACTTTTACTTTGGACAGATGTCCGTCATTTGAATGGTTTAATCAGAAATCGAATAGCAATGTAAAAAACCTGTTTAGCTTCAACGTGTTTTTACCTATGTTTTTTCCTTTACGCGGTCGTAATTACCACGTAAATTAAATTTTTTTGCTAAATTTTTGAGCTTTGTACAAAAACATCTAAATTAATCCAGCAATAGTCATAGTTACTGGTAAACTACAATAGTTCGCGTATTATAATAGTGCAAACCTTGGCTTCATGGAAACTAAAAAATTTTGACTTTTCCTCATATGTATGTGATACGTTCATGTGAATAGCTGATGTGGATGTTATTAAGGGAGAGTGAAAATCCCGAGCTACTAAAATTGTTTAAAATTTACAAAAAACATCGGTCGATAACGTTGTAAATATATCTAAACCACTTGTCGATAATCGGGAAAAGAAGTCGGCGGAAGATATCGACATGAATTCCCTAAAAATCGATTAATAACTAATCGATAATTTTTATGATCACTTTTTGAATCAAAAGTAAAAGGAATAAGTGGTGAAGTGATCGACTGATCAAAATTTATATATTTTACTTTGAATTTTGTTTGTTTTGAAATAAATTGTTGACCGCCAGCGTCAAAGTGTTTTGAATTGAAATACATTCTCTTTTTCTTGAATAACAATAAACAACACGTAAGTATCTCCAGTATACTTGTGTTGTGTGTGTACTTGTGCTTTGTACCTAGAATTTCAATTTGTTGTTTGTCGCGCCGTACAACAACAAGTCAATCTTGGTTCCTGAAATATCTTTATTTTTCTGGAACCTTATAAGTCCTTTCGCCTGGAACGGAACTTATACACCACCACTGCGAGAGGGATCAGAGGAATACTAAAAACCTTCTGACCTAGGCAACACGCAGTGTCGCCAGGAGTCATTTGACATTTTGTTTGGAAAGTTCGATAACTTTTAGCCTAAGCGTACTAAGGACAGTTTGACATATGACCATGTGTTGGGTTGTTTACAGTGGCTTGATTTACACACCTCCTAAACATGGTTTGGAGGCTCACGGTATATAAAATGGAGATCCTGCATTAGTTGCAAACGTCACTACATGCCTAAAATTCAAGGATTCCAAGATATCTTAACTCGAATATTTCGAGAAAGAAACTAAAAATGGGCGGAACTTGTCCCGCATACTTTGGTTACTTTCCGATGTATACTTTAAAACGCCGATACACGTGTCAAAATCACAAGGACAACTTTCGATGAAAATCCTTCAAGTAGAGGTGTTGAAAAACACTTTTTTAACTTTTGTAAGGGAGATCCTGGAAGGAATGCTTTGGAAGTGCAAAAGTTACGAAGTGCAAAATCAGGTATTGCTTTCTATAGTTACCACCCATTATGTTTGCATGGACAAGCCAAATCGGATACTCAATCCGTCAAAATCGGACCATCTTATTTGTGCCGACAGGGGTTTTTGGAGCTTTAGGTTCATTATCTCAGAAAACACGTACTCCACCCGAAAAAATTTTACCGACATAGGAGGGATCGCTAAGACAACCTGCTGTAAAAAGATCACAGACATGTCCTTAAACTAGACTTCTGCGAAAAAAATTGTATGGGAAGTACCTGTAGGTGAGAGCAGATATAGTTTATATTCGAATCGGATCTATGTTTGCTAGAAATATTACTTTCCGATCGAGAGTTATCGTGCGCACCATTTTAATGGAAATTTGTGGACTATTGTGTGGTAAATGCCCGGAGAATTACACCGATACCCATCTTCGAACTTAATCCAAGTTTGGGCAAAATATAACTATGTTTAAAATTTAGACTTAATCGCTAGAGAGTTATAGTGTCCACTAGCCAAACAGACACAGACGGACAGTCCTGCCTGTCGACTTCATAGACTTCAAAAAGTCTGAAACCGCTTTCGTCGAAGAGGCACATTTTAGCGTATCAAAGATTACATTTTAGCGAATCAAAGATTATATACCCTTGTCAGCCTAAATGTTGAGGGTAATAAAATAAAGAATGTTGTTTTTAGAAAGTAGAGAACTACCATGCACGCAGCAACATCGGTAGATAGTGAACCGTGTCAGACGAAGTGCCAAAAGTGGATGAATCGATGCAATTGGCCTTACCTCGGAAGGAAGTGGACTACATTTTGTCAAACTTACCAACAATTTTTACTAGCCAGGGTAGAGATTAGCAGGGTAACAGGCATCCTAACATGCCACCTGAGTTTATCAGCCCACCTGTAGAAAATTAGATGTGCAGATAATAACGTAAGCAGGGCATGGGGAAGATCACGAAGTGTTGGAACATTTTTCAGAGCTTAAATTTGGTATAAATTGTGTTAACAAGATGGTCATGTCGAACAAATCTGTCCATTGGACGTAGTCCAATTAAAAAGCCAGGCAATAAAATCAATATCAAATGTGCTGGTGTTGATGGTCAAATATCAGAGTTATTGCAAAAGGCGTTAAGCCATCCCAATTTTAATATCAAGACATTTTCATTTTAATGACAAATATACCATATTCTAATATGCGCTTTAAAACATCTTTGATATCGCCAATCATGTAACACCTTTTAAGTGCGTCGAATATTCTACACTCCAATTAATTTTGGAACCATTAGTAGTCTAGGACACATCTTACACCTAGAGTTAAAGCTTTACGAAGAAGTTAAAGTTCTTTTTCAGTAAAAAAATATCTGTGACACTGGTTAACCTTAAAGTTAACAATTGTCGATCCCCTATCACTGGCATCGATTATAGCATCGGGTACAGCAATTGATGCACCTCCTTGTGAGGAACAAAAACTATAGATTAGTAAGCAAGCTCGATACACAATGATTGTGCTATCAACAAAAAAGGGTACACTCTGTATTTTCCAACTATAGGGTACACATCTCCTCTATCTCCACTGCATACAGTGTAGTATTGAGAATATTTTGTGAGCGACAAAACGAAATAATTGTTTCACATCAATGTGACGAAATCTGAACGACTTTTCTTCCGAAATTGTTCAGACGTGTCGGACATCAGACATTTGGTTTGCTGGGTGTACACACATATGTATGTGTGTGTCTTCGTGTTTCATACAAATGATTCCAATACTAATAAGCCATTTACCGATACAATGAACTTCATTTCATTTCATTACACTTAACTTAATTATTGACTATTTCCAGTGGATATTGAACAATTACAGTAATGCTACAAAAAGAGAAAGAATGGACAAAAAAGAAATAAAGAAAATTGGTAATCAATTGAAATAGCTCCTAAACTTCTATTGTGGATATTGTACATTTGGGAATAGGAATATTAATCAAACGGATACTATAGTAGTTGGACATTGAATTATAATCGAATGGAATGAAACACCATACTTAACTTGGATTCTTAATTTGTCATACAGATAGTTTCATAAAAAATGCATAAGTGTTCAATATAAACTGTATATTTTGCATTCGGGAAGAAGGAAATTAATCAAATGTTGAACTATGATATGTAAGGAACATAAGAAAAGCATGAAAAAAAATTGAAACAAGTAAAAAAAGCATCAGTCGGCTTTACCGACAGAGATATAGTGGATTGAAAAACTTTTTCCCAAAAAAAAAAAATAAATAAAATATGTATTTAGGGGGGTTCTCAAAATTTTGGATGTATGAACGGACAAAAGTATTGATAGATGGGGTTTTTTTATCACAGTCGTCTACGAAAAACATAATATATAAGTTTGGACCAAGTCGGTTGCTACGTCTATGAGAAATCGCGCGTATCATTTTAGCGAATATTTTCGAACTATTGTGGGGGACCTATAAGCACCACGTAATTGAGACATCTGTTATCGTGCGCACAATTTTTCTGAACATTTTTGAGCTTTTGTGGGGAGGTCCCTGAATGAATGGACCGGTATGACTTATCTTCGAACTTAAACTAAGTTTGGGTAAAATATTACGAATACCAAATTTTGGACCAAATTGGCAGATCCGTTCGAGAGTTATCTCGCGCTCCAACCACTACACACGGTGTCATAGGGTTTTTTGTACCTTTTAGACTATTTTTTTAGGAAGTATGGACTTGTCCCTGATGAAACTTATAGCGTCGTATAAGGGGCAGTGAATACAAGTTGCTACAACATAAATCAAAGCGATTCGAGAGCAGGTCCTAAACTGAATTTTTTCGAAATTTTTGTGTAGGAGGTACCCGAAGGAGTATACAGTTAGAGTCCATATTGGAACCTCATCTAACTCTGGTAGAAATTTCACAATGTGCAAAGTATGGACCAAATCGGTTACTTCCTTTAAGGGGTATCGTGCGCGCAAAACTAAATCAAGGCTAAATCAACTCCAAATTGTCTGAAACACATTTCGTCCAAACATACTTGGGGTCTAAAACCATTATTTCGATGAGGTACATTTTGCCCGTATGAAAGTGTATATACAATCGTTAGCATAAATGCTGAGGGTATAAAATAGATATCTTCTATGACATTTTAAATTTTTTTAGAATAATATGGCTTAGTGTTCGATATAGTGTATACGTTACAAACTGTGGGCTAGACACCACATCGTACAATAAATGGTACGCAAAAATAGGTTTTTTTAAGAAAATTCACGCATCAAATTTTGGCTTTTAGACTCCAATTACTTGGAAACTGTAAGAAGCACACTCATGAGATATACATTATACCAGGTAAAATCACGAGTTCTATAATCCTATTATGATATTGAAATATTATCTTGTTGCGCGTCCTTATTATTAAAAAAATTCCGAAATTCCGGCTTCAAAAAGTCAGCATCAATTTTGGGTGGATGTAGTGGATATATTGAAAATTCATACACTAGCATCGTGTTGCCCATGGAGTATTCTGTGATTCTTTCTTTGGGCATAGGTCTATAAAATGTAAGGTTAAGCCAGAAATCGGAAGGGAACATAAAAAAACTTGTTGTCGTCAACCCATTTTTACCCACTTTTCTACATTGATGCCAACACAGCTTCCACGAAAATTATTTTTTTAATAGTCAACATTATGGGATCCCCCCTAAAACACTTCATTTTAAAGAAGTTCAGTCATACTATACAGAATATGTTAATAGTTCGCGAATTCTGAATGGGTGAAACTCGGATTCATCGATTGTAAAACATTTTTGGTTTTTACCATATATAGATTCGTATTGAGTTTACTCCATTCCATTTCATATTAATATTTTTAATCCAAATATCCTGGAAGGAATGCTTTCGAAGTGCAAAAGTTGCTTACCTACTTAGTTAGCTAGCCAATTACAGAACATTGGTCCTATAAGCCGAACTAAGAACAGATATCCAATTCTCTCTGTTTATTGCTTCGCTTTTTGGAATAGTTCCATCTCTTTTTCCATTTGTTTGCTCCATCGAAGCTTTGCCCTGTCAGTTCTTGGTGTACCGTTATGTGGCCCGTATTTATACGCATTTTAGCGGGTTCATCATCGCTTATTCTTATGATATGGCCTAGCCAAAGCAATCGTTGCATCTCGATACGTTTATCTATACGGATGTCGTTGTCTAGCAGATACAGCTCGTGGTTCATACGACGTCAATATTCACCGTCAATGCAGATTGGCCCGTAGATCTTTCGAAGAATTTTTCTTCCAAACACACCAAGCACCGACTTATCTGATGGCGCAAGTACCTAGACTTCGGAACCATACATCAGCACGGGTAGTATCAGTGTTTTGTAATGCGTTATTTTTGTTTGACGAGTTGTGGCTTTGTTTTTAAAGTGCTTACGTAAGCCAAAGTAGCATCTGTTGGCCAATACAATTCGACTTCTTATTTCACTACTGATGTTGTTTGCTGTGTTTATGGAGGTGGCGGGGTAAATGAAGTCCTTTATTACCTCAATATTATAGGAACCAAGTTCCACTGTTGGCCCGAGCTCTATGGACGTATTACACGTCGACAGCATCAATGTTGTCTTTTCGCCGTTTACCGCCAGACCCACTTTTGCTGATTCTCATTCGAACTTCTTAAAGGTATCAGTTACTTCCTTTACTGATCGTCCCATGATGTCAATGTCATCAGCATAAGCAAGTAACATGTGGCTGTTGCTGTAGATTGTGCCATTTCATTTGATATATGCATCTCGTATAACCTTTTCCAGCAGGATGTTGAATAGGTCACATGAGAGGCTGTCTCCTTGTCTGAAACCTCTTTTGGTACTGTACTGTTCGGAGAGGTTCTTTCCTAATTTAACTGAACGCCTAGTATCAGTTAAAATCATCTAACAAACCCGAATGAACTTTACGGGTATACCAAATTCAGACATGGCTTGGAATGCCTTTGGGCGTTGGGGGCTCTCGAAGGCTGCATTATAATCGACAAACAGATGGTAGGTGTCGATCTGCATCTCTTGAGTCTTCTCCAGGATTTGCCGCAGGATGAATATCTGATCAATTGGCCACAGGCTTTAGTCGTTCGCATAATATCCTTAGCACTATCATGTAGGCAATAGGCAGAAGATTTATGCCCCTATAGTTAGAGCATACAGCCTTATCTTCTTTCGTGTGGAGGGGACACAGGATTCTCAGGTTCCAATCGTCGGGTACGCGTTCTTCCTGCCAGATGATGCTAACTAGCTGATGCATACACCTCATCAGCGTGTCGCTTCCGGTTTTGAAGAGCTCGACTAGTAAGCCAGCGGCTCCTTACTTACTTACTTAGCTGGCCCATTACAGACCGAACTAAAAAAAGATCACCAATTTTCCCTGTTTCGTGCTTCGCTTTTTGGAATCCTGCGCCTTGTCATCTCTTCATCCACTTGTTTGCGCCATCTATTCTTTGGCCTGCCAATTCTGCGTGCACCGCCATGTGGCTCGAATTTATACGTTTTTTAGCGGGTTCATCATCGTTCATTCTTATCATATGGCCTAGCCAACGCAATCGCTGCATCTCGATACGTTTAACTACATTGATGTCGTTGTACAGCAGATACAGCTCGTGGTTCATACCACGTCGATATTCACAGTCAACGCAGATCGGTCCGTAGATCTTTCGAAGAATTTTTCTCTCAAACATGCCAAGCACTGCCTTATGTGCTAGCGCAAGTACCCAGGCTTCGGAACCATACATCAGCACGGGTAGTATCAGTGTTTTGTAAAGCGTTATTTTTGTTTGACGAGTTGTGGCTTTGTTTTTGAAGTACTTACTTAAGCCAAAGTAGCATCTGTTGCCCAATACAATTCTTCTTTTTATTTCACAACTGATGTCGTTTGTTGTGTTTACGGCGGTGCCGAGGTATACGAAGTGTTTTACTACGTCAAAATTATAGGTACCAACTTCAACAGTTGGTCTGATCTCAATGGACGCATTGCGCGTCGACACCATCAGCTTGGTCTTCTCGCCGTTTACCGCCAAACCCACTTTAGCGGATTCTTATTCGACCTTCATAAAGGTATCGGTTACTTCTTTTACTGATCGTCCCATGATGTCTATATCATCAGCATAAGCAAGTAACATGTGGCTATTGGTGTAGATTGTGCCACTTCTTTTGACGTTTGCCTCTCGTATAAACTTTTCTAGCAGGATGTTGAACCGATCACACGAAAGGCTGTCTCCTTGGCTGAAACCTCTTTTGGTACAAAACTCTTCGGAGAGGTTCTTTCCTATTTTAACTGAAGATCTTGTGTCAGTTAGAGTCATTTTACAAAGCCGAATGAGCTTTGCGGGGATACCAAATTCAGACATTGCTTGGAATACCTTTGAACGTAGCATGCTGTCGAAGACTGCTTTATAATCGACAAAAAGGTGGTAAGTGTGGATCTAAATCTCTTGGGTCTTCTCCAGGATTTGCCGAAGAGTAAATATCTGAACAATGATGGATTTGCCACGTCTAAAGTCGCATTGGTATGTCCCAATTATTTCGTGTATCACAGGCTTTAGTCGCCCGCACAGATTTATGCCCCTATAGTTAGAGCATACAGTCTTATCTCCTTTCGTGTGGAGGGGACACAGGATACTCATGTTCCAATCGTCGGGTACGCGTTCTTCCTGCCAGATGGTGGTAACTAGCTGATGCATACACCTTATCAGCGTGTCGCTTCCGGTTTTAAACAGCTCGGCTGGTAGGCCATCAGCTCCTGCTGCCTTATTATTCTTCAGCCGGTTTATTGCTGTCTTTCCCTCATCTTGACAGGGTGGTATACATTCAATACCATCTTCTGGGATTGGATCTGCGGTATCTTCGTCGGTTCGCTACTATTGGATACCAAAAGTTTGGAAAAATGCTCTGTCCATATCCTGAACACACTATTTGTAACCAAATTACCTTGTTGGTCTCTACAGGAGGATGTACCTGTACCAAAGCCATTTCACACTCCCGCGATTCAATTTCTCTCTTTTTCTTGCGAAAAACTGTTTCTCCTTTCTCCTTTTCTCTCTATACCTCTCTCGTGAGCTACGCGTTGCTACTGATTTTAGAGTAGTCCAATATGCCACACTTTTTCCCTTCGGTAGCAGCACGACACTCCTAGTCATACCATGGATTCATTGGTGGAGGTCTCTGGTATCCAAGTATGGATTTAGCGGCTGTTTAAATGGAGTGGGCAATACTTTGTCATTGTGCTGATATGTTGTCGGGACGAGGAGTGCTTTGATTAAGCAAATGGGCCAGTTGAGTGGAATATGTTGTGGCTATTTGTTGTGATTGCAGCTTACCGATGTGTAACTTTCTGTTGTTCCTGCTCGTACATTATTCGCTGCGTTTAACCGGGTCTATGTTTCTTTTCGGAACGATCATATATCCAACACGCTCGATGAATGTCTTTCATTTATCGCAACGTGATCAACTTGATTGCTTGTTCTTCGATCTGGGGACAGCCAGGTGAGCCAGGTGCCCTTATGAATGTCGAGATGCTTAAATCTGGTGCTGCTAACTACCATGTTTTTTTGCCGCTGCCAAGTCTATCAGCCACATACCGTTGTCAGATGTTTCACTGTGGAGACTGAATTTCCCGACTGTTGGGCCAAAGATATTCTCCTTTCCAATTTTGACATTAAAGTCGCCTGGAATAATTTTAATGTCATGGGCAGGACAACGGTCGTATACTTCTTCTAAGCGCATTGGTATGTTCGTCCTTGTCTTCCGTTGGAGCATGAGCGGAGATAAAGCTAATGTTGAAGAATTTTGCTTTTAGCCGTGTTGGTGCAAGTCTTTCATTTACTGGGGTGAAGCTGGAGACCAGATTTTTTTACCTCATGCTTTGTGTCACGACAGCTATAATCCAGTGCGTCACATATAGGTGTTGTTGTGACGCTTTTCCCAATCCATCATATTTCCTGTATGGCACCTTCTCTATAAAGAGTTTGAACATTCCAGGTGCAGATTCGCAGAGCATGGTCCTCAAAATGTTTGCGGGGGTCATTAACTTTAGAGGGGTCTGTTTTTCTTTTCTTTCGTTTTTCGTAGTAGGAAGGAATGCATTTGAAGTTCATAATCAGGCATTCCTTCTATGGTTACCAACCATTGTGTTTGCATGGACAGGCCCACAAAGTTGCTGTATTGCTGTAAACAGGACCGCCAAGAGTACTTTCCGTAAAAAGTTAAAAACTGTCCTCCACAGCCCTTTAACAGAACTTAGACGAAAATTGGTAACTATTTTGGGAGAGGTATCTGAAAATGTTGTCCTAGATAGACGTTCTTGGAAGAAATTTTACGATGTACAAAATTTCGGGTAAATCGGATATTCAATCCGTCAAAATCGGATAATTTAACTTGGTACCGGCATGGGTTGTTATAGCTTTCGGTTCATTATTTCAGAAAACATGGACTGCCCCCGAAAAAATTACCGACATTAGAGGGAAGACAACCTGCTGGAAAAAGATCCTAGACATGTCTTTAAACTAGACTGCGAAAAAATGTGTATGGGAAGTAACTGTAGGAGAGGACCGATATATTTTATATTCGAATCGGATCTATGTTTGGTAGAAATATTACGTTCCGATCGAGAGTTGTCGTGCGCATCATTTTAATGAAAATGTGTGAACTATTGTGTGGTAGGTACCCGAAGAATTGGACCGATATGGTACATCTTCGAATTTAATCCAATTTTGGGCAAAATGTAACTATGTTTAAAATTCAGACTAAATGTTTCGATAGTTATCGTGTCCACTAGGCACACAGACGGACAGTCCTACCTGTCGACTTCTTAGACTTCAAAAAGTCTGAAACCGCTTTCGTCGATGAGGCACATTTTAGCGTATCAGCCTTGCCAGCCTAAATGTTGAGGGTAATAAAATAAAAAAGTTTTTTTAGAAAGTAGAGAAGCAACATCGGTAGATAATGAACCGTATCAGACGAAGTGCCAAAAGTGGATGAATCGATGCAATTGACCTTACCTCAGAAGGAAGTGGACTACATTTTGTCCAAATTACAAACAATTTTTTCTAGCCAGGGTAGAGATTAGCAGGGTAAAAGGCATCTTATTTTGTACAGGTGAGCTGATAAACTCAGGTGGGATGTTAGTGAGTTTATCAGCTCACCTGTATAAAATAAGATGTGCAGATAATGGGGTAAGCAGGGCATGGGGAAGATGACGAAGTGTTGGAACACTTTTCAGAGCTTAAATTTTGTATAAATTGTGTTACCAAGATGGTCATGTCGGACAAATCTGTCCATTGGACGTAGTCCAAGGAAAAACCCAGGCAATAAAATCAATATTAAATGTGCTGGTGTTGTTGGTCAAATATCAGAGTTATTGCAAAAGGCGTTAAGCCATCCCAACTTTAATATCAAGAAATTTTCATTTTAATGACAAATATACCATATTCTCATATGCGCTTTAAAACATGTACCCTGCTTTTTGTTTGATATCGTCAATCATGTAACGCCTTTTAAGTGAGTCGATAAATTTAAACAATTTAAACAATTGTCTTGATAAATTTAAACAATTGTTAGATTTATATTTTTCTAGAAAGTAAGCTAGTCTGTAAGGATTGTAATTCCATAGACTGAAATAAATAAGTAAATAAATATTCTACACTCCAATTAATTTTGGAACCATTAGTAGTCTAGGACACATTTTACACCCAGAGTTAAAACTCTACGAAAAAGTTCTTTTTCAGAAAGAAAAATATCTGTGACACTGGCTAACTTTAACAATTGTCTACCCATTCTACTGGCATCGATAGCATCGGGTACAACAATTGATGCACCTCCTTGTGAGGAACATGCACCTAACATAAAAACTATAGATTACTAAGCAAGCTCGATACACAACGATTATGCTGTCAACAAAAAAGGGTACACTCTGTATTTTCCAACTATAGGATATCCCATCTCCTCTATCTCCACCGCATACAGTGTAGTATTGAGAGTATTCTGTGAGCGACAAAACTAAATAATTGTTTCAAATCAATGTTACGTTTATCAGTTTTTTTTTCCAAAAATCAGAAAATCGTATACTACTTACTTTGATGGAAGAAATGTTCCGAATATTCAATTGAAGAAAATTTTGATTTTTCAAAATAGTCTGGCTTAATCCCTTTTGTTGTTTTAATATTTAAAACAACAAGTTTATTAGTGGAGAAGGTTTGGCATTGTTCGCCAAGGGGTAAGGCAAGGAAGACTAGTTTCGATCCACGCCACTGGATCTCATCAGTTCCCTTTGTTTCTTATTTGTGGATATTCTCCACCGAAGTTATTTTTCAATAACTTCTTCAACAAGAAACTTTTTATACCCAAACATCAATCGTCAGCTCGAAGTATAAACGTTAACAAAGAAAAGCATTCAATGAGAAGTTTTTCTTTGGTAACCTAACACAACTCCGACGAAAGTGTTTACGAAACAAAGCAAACCTTCTTCCACTCGTATGTGTCGTTGATTTTTCAACAAATGCACATACCCAAATGCTGTTTGGTAGCTTATATACCAACAACACACAAAACCGTGCCAGTGTTTCTCAAATAGAACATAATGTTCTATTTGAGAAACACTGGCACGGTTTTGTGTGTTGTTGGTATATAAGCTACCAAACAGCATTTGGGTATGTGCATTTGTTGAAAAATCAACGACACATACGAGTGGAAGAAGGTTTGCTTTGTTTCGTAAACACTTTCGTCGGAGTTGTGTTAGGTTACCAAAGAAAAACTTCTCATTGAATGCTTTTCTTTGTTAACGTTTATACTTCGAGCTGACGATTGATGTTTGGGTATAAAAAGTTTCTTGTTGAAGAAGTTATTGAAAAATAACTTCGGTGGAGAATATCCACAAATAAGAAACAAAGGGAACTGATGAGATCCAGTGGCGTGGATCGAAACTAGTCTTCCTTGCCTTACCCCTTGGCGAACAATGCCAAACCTTCTCCACTAATAAACTTGTTGTTTTAAATATTAAAACAACAAAAGGGATTAAGCCAGACTATTTTGAAAAATCAAAATTGTAACAGCTATCCCAATTAAATAAACGCCACCAATGTTCTATTTGAAGAAAATATATAAATTGACTGCCATTCTTCTAATGCTTTTTTTCAATATTCGAACGAATGTAGTATCGGTCTTACGAATACAAACATACCCATATATGCTTGAATACACACATATGTATGTATGTATGTGTCTTCGTGTTTCATACAAATGATTCCAATACTAATAAGCCATTTACCGTTACAATGAACTTCATTTCATTTCATTACACTTATCTTTATTATTGACTATTTCCAGTGGATATTGAACAATTACATTAATGCTACAAAAAGAGAAAGAATGAACAAAACAGAAATAAAGAAAATTGGTAATCAATTGAAATAGCTCCTAAACTTCTATTGTGGATATTGTACATTTGGGAATAAAAATATTAATCAAACGCATACTATAGTAGTTGGACATTGAATTATAATCGAATGGAATGAAACATCATACTTAACTAGAATTCTTAATTTGTCTTACAGATATTTTCATACAAAATTCATAAGTGTTCAATATAAACTGCTTATTTTGCAATTGTTGGACTATGCTGTTTGAGGAACATAAGGAAAGCACATATTTAAGAATAAAAGAAAATGTCATAGAAAATATTTTTATAAGAATATGGCTAAGTGCCTGATATGAAGTATACGTTACAAACTACATGTGGCTACACGCCACATGGTACAATATATACATATGTATATTTAAAACTAATTAATAACACTATGCAACACTGAAAATGCAAACAACTTCTAGTATGCACTTTTTGAAAGTACATATCTAGACTACAAAAACCCTAGTAGGGTTTGTCCTGTCAGATCTATAAAATATAGAAAATTTTACATAATTGCTGAAATTCTGGTCAGTATCGGCTTAACTATTGGGAGTTGAACTAGGTAACCTTTTGAAAAAATTTTCCAAATAAAGTTCTCAACAATTCTTTAGAACATTCTGAAACTCTAAGGTGTAGTGAAGCGTACATATCTTATATGTGTAAATTAAAGCCTCTCCTGCATTACTGTCAACCTCGCCGACTAGTGGTGGACCCTGTCTTTAGCAAAGTAGGCTCTGACGACCGACCATTGGCGGTATAACCATAACACCAGTTTCTAAGAGGAAATGTTTAGGAACCACAGCAGAAGTATGGCATGTTCGGAGAACAAAACTTGCAAGCAAATGTATAAACAAAGGTAGCAACCCTATCACCGAACTAGGTATCGTTGGTCTAATCTACCATCGACTACTGAAATTAAACGGATTCGAGTATTTACAAAAAGTGAAACAACGATCGGAATTATTTGATGACGAATAAACGCTGCGTGAGGACGCTTTACCAATCTGGAAAATTCGCCGAATTATGTAGAGAATGTGACAGATTAAAAATTAGTGTTTGCGGTCTGAACGAAGTAAGATGGAATACAAGCGGAGAAGTGCAGAACAATAAAGTTGATGTACTGTTATATTCTGGCATTCCGAATCAGGATGATCCACATATTAGAGTTGTAGGTATATTCTTACAAAGAGCAGCGTACAAAGCACTTATAAACTGGAAAGGTATCTCCGAAAGAATTATTACGGCCACCTTAAGAACAAAATACAATAATATCACAATAATTCAGTGCTATGGCCCTACGGAGAAGAGTGATCTAACTGAAAAAGAGAGTTTTTATAGTCAGCTGAGTAGTGTAGTGGAAAATATACCCAAGAAAAATATAACCCTACTACTTGGAGATTTAAACGCCCAAATAGGCTCTAATATTGACGGATATGAACATATAATTGGGACTCATGCACTAGGAAACCGCAATATAAACGGTGAATTATTATTAGAGTTGTGCATTAACTTTGACCTAAAGGTTGGGGGTTCCCTATTTCCTCATAAACAGAAACATAAAAGTACATGGAAAGCACCTGGTGGTAAGTACGAAAATAAAATAGACCACATGTTTATTTCAAAGAAGTGGTGCAACATATTATGCGATGTTCGTAGCAAAAGAAGTGCAGAAATTGGTAGCGACCATTATCTTGTTTTAGCGGAGATAAAGCTAAAATTATTTTATAAACACAATAAGCAACCACCTCAAGTCAGAAAATTTGACATTGAAAAATTAAAATTTAGCCAAATTAAGAATACATTTGCAAATAAAGCGAGGGATATAAATCAAAACACCGATGAAACTCTGGAAGAAAAATGGAAACGATCTAAAAACAGGATGACGGATATATGCAAAGAAGTCTTAGGATTTAAAATACGACTACAATCTCTCCTGGGATCTTATCGAAGAGCGGAAGAACATAAAGCTTAAAATGCTCAATGAACAGGAAGGGAATCATATAGAAGAATACAAAACAAAGCATAAACAACAGAGTAAAGACGTTACTACAGCGCAATGGGTCTGGAAGCCCAAAATGCAGCAGACAGAGGAAACACCAAAGACCTCTAACTAAAAAACTATTAGAAAACTGAGTGGAAAAAGTTCTCAGTGTACAAACGCTCCGGTAGAAGATGAAACGGGATGTCTTGTTACATCAAAGGACGACCAAATTAAAATTTGGAAAAGGCATTTCGAAAAAACCTTGAATTTTACTCAAAATCATCAGGAACAATTTCATATATCTAGATTCCATCCAACAAACCAGCATGTTAATATTGAAAATCCCACCAGAAATGAAATCAAAGAAGCTATTGATAGCCTAAAAACCGGAAAGCCCCCGGAAATGACAGCATACCATCAGAATGTTACAAGGTATGCAGCACAATAATGGCAGATATATTATTTCCTTTATTTAAACAAATATGGGAGGAGGAAAGAATCAATAATTGTTAAACTCCATAAAAAGGGTTCTAAAACCAAATGTGGTAACTGGACAGGTATATCACTGCTAACATAAATACTACATATATTTAACAAGATAATACTGAAAAGGATAGCAGATCCCTTGGAAAAAACGCTTCGCAAAAACCAAGCAGGATTCAGAGCTGGCAACTCATGCAAAGATCATATATGCACAACTAGAATTATCATTGAACAATCTATTGAATACAATGCAAGTTTGTATCTGGCCTTCGTTGCTTACGAGAAGGCATTCGATGCTATTAATAGAAATTATATCTGGGACGCTCTCTCGTCCAAAGGGATACCCAGAAAAATTGTGAAAATCATAGAAAAGAGCTACGAAGGAACCACGTCTAGGGTCTTACACGAGGCCAACTTGAGTGAAATATTCGAAAACCTAGACTCCGTCCCAACTGGTGTTAATTGGAGAATGTTCGGCAAACTTGGTGATTTGGAATATGCAGACGACGCTGTTTTATTGACAACAACATATTCGGATATGCAAAGAGTCCCTCAAAATCGGGCTTAAAATAAACTGCGCACAAACAAAGACAATGAGAATTAATTCAAGCAATAATACCCCATTTAAAATCTATGACAAAAACATTGAAAATGTAGACCGCTTTGAATACCTCGGTAGTATTTTATCAATATCGGGAGAAACAGTTGAAGACGTTGAAAGCCGCATACGAAAAGCGAAGGGTACTTTTGCATCTCTTGCAAATATCTTGTCTTCGGAAACGATAAATCTGAAAACAAAAGTCGAAATATTCAATGCGTGTGTAAAATCAACACTATTATATGGCTCGGAGACATGGCTCGTTACCAGCAACATCACCAACAAATTACAGGTTTTCATAAACAGGTGCCTCCGGAGAATTTTGAAAATATGGTGGCCGCAAACCATATCTAATGAGCGATTGTGGATCGTTACACAACAGCATGGTATAGGATCCGATATAACCAGGAAAAATACGGTTGGCTGGGCCTTATCATCTCATTGAGGAAAAGCGAGGACGAACTTTTCCACTTGGACCCTAGATGGAATCCACAAGGATGTCGCAAAAGAGGCAGAACAGAACAGTTTATTCTCGCATTTCGGATTTTACTACATTATTGACATTTTTATTAAAACCTCGTTTAAAAATGTACTGAAAACAACGGCATAGAGGCATTTTACAACAATGACAAGTTCTGAAGAGTTGTGTATTACATTCCAGGAAATTTTTTTCCAACAGAAAATATTCAGAAAAAATTAACGGTTTTGGAGATACGGTGCGAAATGTATAAAAATTGTGGAAGTTTTGCATATATTTTGAAATTTGAGGCAATAACTTTAGTTTCGAGTTCATTATTTCTCCAAATGTTTTATTTTTGTCCTTATCTACAAATTTGCTTCAGAGGTCAGAAGAAGATTCGCATTGGTTTCAGAGATATAGCCCCGAGTTTCTTTAAAAACTTAATATTTAACCATGTTTAGATGGGACCATAAAATCCGAGCTGGATCTGACACAACAAAACCCAACTAGGGTTTCTTGTCATTCGGGTCTGTACTTTCAAAAAATCCTCAGTTCGAATTGTTGGCACAAGATCACCTTAAAAATGTAGCACAGTGTAAATAAACTAGCATAGTGCAACACAATTATAACAAAAAATAGGGCAGATTATAAAAAAGGGCGAAAAAATTAGACACGTACATACATACATATATCGACGTTGTTAAAATTTAAGTTTGGAGGTTAACTAAATGAATTAAAAACTAAAAAAAAAAACTACTTTTTCGAGGTAGAGCATGAAAGTAACATAAAAGTTCAGTTTCCGGATATGGTGACAAAGAACAAAATACAAACAAGAATCAACGAAAATGTATTTTGGGCTTTATGTTTTACTAGCTGAACCCGGTGCGCTTTGCTACCCCGACTAAGATAAAATATAATGGAATGCTATAACTATATTAAATTTATTAATAATTTAACGTATCAATATAGGAGATATGAAGGCGTTCTCTACCTATTCAGGGCTGTTATGGAGCTACTATATTATTTTTGTATGTTTCAGGAGGAATCACTCCTCCATAAGCCAAACTAAGAAAATATCTGCAATTCTCTCTGTTTGGTGCTTCGCTTTCTGGAATACCGCGTCTTCTCATCTCGTCATACACTTATTTGCTCCATTTAAGCTTAGGACTGCAAATTCTGCATGCACCGCCATGTGGCACTTATTTATGCGACTTTTTAGCGGGTTCATAATCGCTCATTCTTATTATATGGCCTAGCCAACGCAATCGTTGCATCTCGATACGTTTATCTATCTAGCAGATACAGCTCGTGGTTTATACGACGTGAATATTCACCGTCAACGCAGATTGGTCCGTAGATCTTTCGAAGAATTTTTCTCTCAAACACACCAAGTACTGCCTTGTCCGCTTGTGCATCGGAGCCATACATCAGAACGGCTAGTATCAGTGTTTTGTAAAGTGTTACTTTTGTTTGACGAGATGTGGCTTTGTTTTTAAACTGCTTGCTTAATCCAAAGTAGCATCTGTTGGCCAACACAATTTTTCTTTTTATTTTGCAACTGATGTTGTTTGTTGTATTTACGGCGGTGCCGAGGTAGACGAAGTCTTTTACTCCCTCACAATTATAGGAATCAACGTCAGCAGTTGGTCCGATGTGTATGGATGCATTGTGCATCATCAAATTGGTCTACTCGCCGTTTACCGCCAGACCCACTTTAGCAAATTCTTTTTTCGACTTTTGCAAAGGTATCAGTTACTTCCTTTACCGATCGACCCATGATGTCAATGTCATCGGGATAAGTAAGTAACATATGGATGTTTGTATATATTGTGCCACTTCTTTTGACCTTCGCATCTCGTATAACCTTTTCCAGCAGAATGTTGAATGAGTCTTACGAGAGGCCGTCTCCTTGTCTGAAATTTCTTTTAGTACCGAACTCTTGAGAGATGTTCTTTCCTATTTTAACTGAGGACCCAGTATCAGTTAATGTCATTCTACAAAGCCGAAATAGCTTTGCAGGGATACCAAATTCAGACATGGCTTGGAAACACGATCTGCATCTCTTGGGTCTTCTCCAGGATTTGCCGCAGGGTAAATATCTGGTCAATGGTGGATTTGCCAGGTCTAAAGTCGCCTTGGTATGGCCAAATTGTTTTGTAGGTGTCGATATGAATCTCTTGGGTCTTCTCCAGGATATGCCGCAGGGTAAATATCAGGTCAATGGTGGATTTGCCAGGTCTAATATCCCTGACACTATATTTTAGGCAATAGGGAGAAGACTTATGTCCCTATAGCAGCGACGCGCTTCTTTGCATGGCAGTATAGTGAGGGCGCCCACTGAGTTGTTTTTGCATTTGCTTCTCTCTCTCTCTCTCTTATGTACAGTATACGTGTACATAAACAAAAAATGAACAACATGCTTTAGTATTGATGGAAATATTATGGTCGAAACAGACCTATAGTTAGAGCATGCAGTCTTATCTCCTTTCTTGTAGACAGGGCACAGGATGCTCAGGACCCAATGGTCGGGTGCGCGTTCTTCCTGCCAAATTGTGCTAACTAGCTGATGAATACACCTTACCAGCAAGTCGCCTCCGGTTTTGAACAGTTCGGCTGGTAAGTCATCGGCTCCTGCTGCCTTATTATTCTTCAGTCGGTTTATTGCTGCCTTTACTTCATCTTGGCTGGGCAGTATACATTCAATACCATCTTCTGGGATTGGAGGTGTTGTATATTTGTCGTCTTCTCTACTATCGGATACCAACAGTTTGGAAAAATGTTCTTTTCATATCCTGAGCAAGATATCTGTATCAGTTACCAAATAACCTTGCTGGTCTCTACAGGAAGATGTGCCTGTACCAAAGCCATAGTATTGGAGATATAACATATTAAAAAAAAAACAGGCGAGGCATACATTCGTAATATTTGCAAATATAGCGTTTTTTTTTAAATAAGGCGGAGTACCTCTCCCCACTGGAATTGAACAAAATATGTATCCTGTTTCGGAGGCCATCCATGTACGTTCCCTGACGATTTCAAGAAAATCGGTTCAGTTGTTTTGTAAATGTAACATATTTTAAAAAGTGGGCGTGGTCAAGTTTTTTGGTCCCAAATAAGTAGGTATGGTCGGAAAAACAACCACAATTGTCTGGCAAATTAATTTCCAAACCGATGCATTCGTAGTTATTGTAAATATAGCATTTTTTAAGAAATAGGGTATAGGGAAAGTACCCGCCCGATCCGAAAGTCAAAAAATATGTAGCCTATTTTCACCGGGGGCCATCTCGCTGTACATTCCCTGACAGTTATAAGAAAATCAGTGCAGTTGTTGTTGAAGGAAAGATTAAAACTGAAAAATTGAAAAAAGTGGGCATGGTAAAATTTTCTTTGCAAAAAAACCTAAGCTGGGTTATGACGAAAATTTTAAAAAAAGGATTATTTGATTTTTATTTATATAGATTTTATATTTTATGTTTTATATTTTTTATTCTATATTTCATATTTTATATTTTGTATTGTATGTATGAAATTTTTTGTAAAATTCATTTGTTGCGGTGCTATATCGACACCTCCAAATAATAGTATGCTAAGTCTAAAAAGTGAGTTTTGCATGAGAAGCTCTCAAAGTGTGGAAATATTTTTGAACTTCAGTACTATGATAAGTCAATATTTGTTTATAACTTCTGTTCGGATTGACCGATCATTACCAAAATTTGACAGAATTTAAGTTAAAGGACGTTCGACACCTCCAAATAATAGTTTGCTAATTCTGAACAGTGAGTTTTGCAGGACAAGCTCTAAAAGTTTGGAAATTTCTTTGACCTTCAGAACTATGCTAAGTAAATATTTGTTTATAACTTCTGTTCGGATTGTCCGATTATTACCAAAATTTGACAGAATTTAAGTTAAAGGACGTTAAATATAAAAATGTAAAAAACTTGAAAACATGCTAAGTCGACTTAGCATACTATTGTTTGGAGGCGTCGATATATATATATATATATATATATATATATATATATATATATATATATATATATATATTAATTATTGCAAACCCAAAAATATTACAAAATTTGAAATAAAACATCATTTTATTGGTATAAATAAGTATATTTTTTAATATTTTTGTTAACAGTATAATTCTTACAAATGTTTATTAATATAAAAACTAAAATGTAGATAAATTTCACTAATCATTTTCTTAAAATTAACAAAAAAGAGAACAACTCATGATTTGCACTGTCAACTAAAGAATTGCAAAACTCGCTACTTTTCAATCTTTCACTGTATTTTTCGAAAAGTTGGTTCTAATATTTCGTATGCCCAACTTTGACATCAAAAACAGCTTGTAAACGTATCTGAATTTAATAAATAAATTTCGGAATGTCGTATTCCAATGGTGTTTTTGCCATTCTTCTTTATTGCATTTTATTTACCGCCTGTTCATGTATGTCGCACGGAAACCTGTACGAAAGGAAAGCAGTCACTCGCTTCCGTCTAAAAATGCGTTCATGTATTTCGCAAACTATCGTGCGACTGCCGTTACGTATCCTATGCGAAATACTACTAATTTGAATGTACATTTGTACAACTATTTTCATTAAATGAGAGCCAAATGAGAAATGAAAACAAAATCCACATATACATACAAATATTGGAATTTGTGTGATTTGTTTTGTTTGAAAAATAAAATGTGTCGGTATTTTGAATTATTTTATTTAATTGATTTCTTCAAAATAATGAATGAAAGCGCCATTGAATCGTATCTGTAAAATTTTTATTTTGTTTCAAGAATGTGTTCCATAAATTTGTTTTAAGATTTTCGGTGTTATTCGCGAGTTTACGTTCTACTCGGCAGCTACAAAGCAAGTGAGTGATTTTGACATTCTCTTTCTATAAGAGACAGTCCTTTCGAAATACATAAACCCAAATTTAATGGAAAAGTGTACATTTACGTGTTATTTCGTAGGGCTTGTCGGTCGTATAGATTTTCGTTTCGAAGGTGTTTACATGAACAGAAAATGATTTTTTTCCACTTCCGAAGCGCAAGAAACCTTTCGGTCGACATACATGAACAGGCTGTTAGTCCCCCATGTTAGTGGGTGGTCTATTTCCAACTTTTTCTTTCAGGTGTACCCATGAATTGTCGATGGGGTTAATATCTAGACATTGGAAAAGGGGTGTCAATGGCTTTGGTACAGTTGTATAACAACCTAGTCCTACATAAATTAGATTTATGCTTAGGGGCGTTGTCTTGGTAGGAATTTTCAGGGCCAACAGGTCTAAATTTCTTGACGCTTTTGGTTAAATCATGTTTTGAAACATCTAAGTAAACTTCCTCTGTCATTATTTTCTCCAAAATCTGGATGTTACCAACGTCACTACTTGGTATACAATCCCATACCATAAATGACAGTTTTCCGAACTTTACGGTATGTATTAAATTCTGGTTTTCCAGGGCTGTAAGGGGGTTTCGCAACACTTTTTGAGACCCATCGTGATAGTACAGCATATTTTTAGTCTCATCAGAAAATATAACGTCATGCCGATCCTAAAGATGGCGTGAAAAGTTGTCTGTAAGAAGTCTGAATAGTTTCTATATATTGTGCTGTGGGAGGGCAATGGTTTTTACCTAGTCACTCGTGATGAGTGCTTGTTATTATATAGCACTTTTCTGACTCTTCCATGTGACACACTTACTCCAAAATCAGTTTTAATTAAAAAAGCAATTTTCTGGTGCTGCTTTGTGTTCTTTCGTCAATTTCTTTGATCATTCTCCAGTCGATTCGTGTGGTTACTCTTTTGGGCCTGCCATTTTACGTCTTCAGTTTGAGCCTGGCTTTCTTCTCGGTGCGGTATATGATGTTGTATACACTTCTCAGCTTACGAGAGGTGACTTTAAGGGTTTCTCTTTCGGATTTACCATTATTATAATTGAATAGACCAAATGTAGCATATTTTCCGAAACCGTTTACCTGACTTTCTCTTTTTCTGATTATACTGTCTATTTAACACACACACACACAAATTAATTTGTGATCAAAAATTATGGATCTACCATAAAAACCATAAAAATCCTTAATTGGAAAAAATCGCGGGGAAAATCCCACGATTTTATTGCACATTCATTAATTTTGCAATTATTTAGTTGACACCACAAAAACCAGGTACCTATCCTTTTTGCCCGTTGTTTTTATTATTTCCGACCGATTTCTGAATTTGTTGGCTTGATGTTGTCATTAACAAGTAAATCAACAGATATTTACAAAAAGCCCAACATTATTGAAAGAATTTCTTGTAGTAATTCCTAATTAAACATCTAAATTTTTAAAAATTCATCGTTTGCAATAATATAGTTGACTAACTGTATATTAATATGACGAACCAAGTACTGTAACAGAAATACTTACTTCCCACGAAATTAATATTCATTTGGCAATAAAAAAGAAATGCCTTACACATAACTACAGATACAAACATACACATGATTCAAATTAATTATCTTTATCCCGCTGAGATGGCACATGTCTCCAATGGCTAAATACTGTGGCCTAAATTGATGTCCTCGATTGGCAAATAACACCATAGCTCCTCTCTAACTCTATATCTCTCTGTCTCTCTCTCTCTCCTCATTTCTGCATTGCTGCTGAGTTCACTAACGAAATGTAAAGCTACTAAAATTGAATGTCATCCAATGTCTTAATATGCCAGATTCAATGAAAGGAATTCAAATAAAAGAGAGTAGAAAAATAATCACAAGGAATCTACAACAGCTTCTATTGAAACATGATGGTGGCACTGCATGCTTTTGGAATTGGATGCACGAAACGACATAACATCTCAAGAGGTTTGACATTTTAAGACATTGATATAGCCTGATATGGCATCAAGATTCTTTTGTTTGATAATAAAATTGCAAATAAAAAAGTCTGAACAAAAAATGTTTACGTATGTACAAATATCCTTGGGTACATGTGTGTATGCAAATTGAGACAATATCCTTTGACATTGCTGTATTAAAATGAGTATATTATTTGAATAATAAGAGAAACCAGTATTTGCTGTGCTTGGCTTTATTTATATTGAAATCATCCAAAATATAGTTTAAGAAGGATTATTTATTATTTAATTTCGAAAAGAAATTTTTGTCAATTATCTTGTCTTCGTTCATCATGTGAATTGTAATTTATTACACATTCATTTTGTAAGATGTCAACAATTGTATTCAAATTATTCAAAGTTGTTTTTTCTTAACGAGGGTAGTATGACCACGGTGCCCGTAAATTTTTTTACATTTATACACATCTTTATTACGTTTTATAAGAATTTTTACAGATCGAGAAAATATAATGTTAGGTTAAGTTATATTCAGTAAAATAAAACATTGATTAATAATTTGTTTCAAATTATACCCACAGCGGCCGGTTTTATGCACCGGATTGATTCGGAGGAATCTTCAACCAGGGGCCGTCACCTCAACAATTATGTATTTGTGTTCGTGTATTTTTTCACCAGGAGAGCGGCAATTGATCCAGGAATACCTGTTCCGAGCTCTTCTGGTCCGTGCCATGATAGAGATGAACACCGGGCCAGTATGGATCTGTGCGTTTTCGTGGGTGCTCTGGCCTTAGTCGCACCGGGGATTACATCGGTAGATATGTTGCTGCTTGCTGCGACAGAACATCGCCCAGTGCGTCTTCAACGTCGTCGTCTGACTCTTCGTAGTCGTCGGAATACAAGACGCTCCCGTAGTCTCCCCAACAACAACAAATGCAGCATCTAACACCACAAGTTGTTGTTCAGCGACCCGGAAATGCATCATTCCTGCAAATCAATTGCAACGGTCTCCGCAATAAGGTCAGCGAAATGTTGGATTTTATGAGTCAAAAAACATCATGGTCGCCGCGATCCAAGAAACAAAGCTGAAACAGTAGTTTGCGTTGTGATGGTTACAACGTTTTGCGGAAGGATCGCACAAGAAGCGGAGAAGGGGGACTTGCCTTTCTGATATACCAGTCTGTCCAGTACAGACCTAGCTCGCTTGAGCTTGTCTCTAGTGACCCATACATGGAATGTATGGGGGTAGCAGTAAAGAGTGGTACTGCCCAGGTAGAGCTGCTTAATGTGTATATACCCGATTTCATTACCTCTGAAATTTCCCAGCAGAGGCGGCTAATGAGCATGATGACTAGCAAATGAGCATGATGAGCTTCGTCGCACGAACCCTGAAGACCCAAGAGTTAGAGAGCTTACTATTGAAGTCAACAGGCCTGTAGGCGAACATAAGTGGAAAAAGTGGCTAGACCATCTGAAACAATGCAACATTGGTGAAGGATTAAGTAAATGGTTAAATCACTCTTTTAACGGCGTGACCGTAGCTGACCCAAAGAGTTGCGCGTGTTATTTTAAACGGGAGTTCATAGAGCACCCCGAGAGTGATAGGGCGAAGAGAAGTGTGCTACGCCGTATAAGAAGAGCCCTTCTAGCCGAGGAGGTACCACCACCATTTACGATGAGCGAGGTTGCAGATGCCGTCCGAAACACGAAATCATCCAAAGCGTTGGGCCCACACCGAATATCGATGAACCTGGAGTTGAGTATTTAACAAGTGTCCTCAACCTATCGTTAGCCACCCATATTATACCAGAAGCCTGGAAAGTTGGCAGGTTGGTCCAGCTACTGAAGCCTGGCAAGGATGCCAGCAGAGGTAAGTCGTACAGGCCAATTTCCCTCCTATCGCCAGTAGCAAAAATCCTAGAGCTACTACTGTCCCCACGATGAGAAGATGTTTTCCAGTTTCTTGACCTATCGAAAGCTTTCGATACCATCAACCATGCCAAGCTGTTCGAGGATATAGAGAAGACTACTCTCCAGCCATGTTTGAAACGTTGCGTAACCAACTATATGTGCGGACGCCAGTCGTTTATGGAATTTAGAAACAAGAAGTCCAAAACCCGTAGAGTGAAACAGGGAGTTCCCCAAGGAAGGGTGATATATCTGGAACTGTTTAACCTATACCTTTCTGAAATTCCATACCCTCCAGACGGCATAGAGATCGTGATGAATGCGGATGATTGTAGATAAGATCAGAGGTAGGAACAAGGTGCTCATGTCGCTGGCCTTGGGCAGCACTTGGGGAGCTGACAAAGAAACCTTGTTGACCACCTACAATGCAATATGCAGGTCTATGGTAAGCTATGTGGCGCCAGAATGGTCAGCAAAGGTTAGCACTACGCAGTGGAAGAAGAATCAAACCCGCCAGAAAGCTGCCCTGAGGACTGCAACAGGGTGCCTCCTCATGACACCAGTGGACCATCTTCATGAGGAGACGAAGATATTACCGGTGCGTCAACACAATAAGATGTCGATGCAGTACCTGCTTGGGTGTTATCGCAGTGAGCATCCCTGTCACGATTTAATGGACAGGCTTCCTCCACACAGGCACTTCGGGAGAGATCTTCATGATCTAGAGGGAGGGGTCCAACGGTATAATAGAGAACCTCTAGACCAACGAGCCTATGAGACAAGCTTGGATAGCATTCACACTGATATGGTTGCGCAGGCAATACAGAGATACAGTGTGAATGCGGTACTTGCCAGCTGCCAATGCAAACACGAGTGGCCCGGTTAAGATCGGGACGATGCAGCCGACTGAATTCATATTGGGCCAGAATTGACGCATGATACCCAACACATGTCCAGCATGTGGATTGGGATCACACGAGACACTGCATTTGTTTAGCTGTCCAGCTAATCCCACTCACCTGTCTCCTGATTCTTCATGGACGCAACCAATCCAGGTTGCGGAATTCTTGAGTCTGGATACAGAGGAACCAGAACCTGATAACTGAAATAATGCACGAACGAACATATTTGCGTTGCTACAACAACAAGAACAATTAATTAATAATTAATTATTAAAATGATCATAACTCGACTCTTTCTCTGAAAAGCATCGATGTATATTTTTACTACATTTTCACTCTCGTGTCTCTCATAGCACTCTCGTGTCTATTGTTTGCTCCACATGTAAATTATTATTTACGTTGTGATTTATAAAAATTCCAATAACAAAAACAATGTCAACACATATAACTGAATTTACATATTTTATTTATTCAATTAATGTAACGTTATTAATGAACATTTGTTTTTCCAATTTAAACAAAAAGAAATGTATAATTATACTTTTTCCGACGGAATTTTAATTTCATTTTCTGCGTGCATTTTTTTCTGCAAAAATACGAAAATCATAAATAAATGCTGTTCTTTATCATAGCATTGCCATTCATCAAATAAACCAACGTCAATCAATGCCACTTTGAAATGCAACCAAATTGTAAAAAAACCACAAACGATGTGCCATATGAGAATTCAACAAAATTCAGAAAAGATTGTTTGAGAATTCAAAAAATCTGTTTCACAAACATGGGTTTCCGTTTCAAGTGCATAGAACTGTGGTATCATTAACATACATATGTGTATATCGTCACCATAAATACTTAAAGTCGTATCTCCAAAAAAGTCAAAATTAGTTTTTTGATTGAATCTAAAACATACGACTAAAATACATGCTCTTGCAAAATATCAAGCTTCTACGTTCAAAAATAACGATCATATTCAAGAAAAGGCATTTTTGAAATTGGGATATCATTGCAGATTTTGTTGTAATGACGCATCCCAAAACCAAGCGTTTACGCGGTTTTAATTTCATTACATATTCCCATTCGAATATGATTTATAATATCCCATATACTCGCGTTCATAAGATTAATATTCCATAAAAAAGTTTTTCATTTTATAACGTTTTTTGCTTCTCCTATAAAATTATTATTTTGTCAGTTACGACTTTTGGCATTTATGGTGACGATATGTTGTATGCCTGTTACACATGTATGAAAAGGAAATTCCCCTTTCAGAGCTACATCATTAGTTGTATTCTTCAAAGTTTCCGTTTGATTGAAATTCAGAGAGAAAAACTCTTTTGAGAAACTGTATTGGTGTGAATTGAAATCATTGAACACTTGTGAGGATGTGGGAAATTCTATCGATGTTCTAGAAAGCAATGAAGTAATCATATCCTGTATCCGGTGTGAAACGCCAAGAATGGATGTGGGTTTAAAGATAATTGCATTTTTTTTTGAAGGATATGACTCAGCAATTGATATGTTGGCAAAGTGATGTACAGTATGATCTCGCTACTCCGGACACCATGTGTTTTGCCGATGTCAGGATTATCGAATTGTCCGGACTACCAAGTAGCAACAGAAATACATGATTTTATATGTAAATCATCTCATTAAAACCTTTTTTTTTTTTGAAGAAAACATATTATTTTATGTAAGAGAGAGAATTCACTGTTTCATGGGGCAACATAACGTTAATAATTCAAAGAGAAAAACTCGCCCTAAGTTTTCGATCGAAATTTGTCCTCCCAACTTAAACGCGAAAATTCATACACAAATGAAATAAACATTTTTGTTGATTTAAACAAAACTCCAAGTAAATGAGCTGTAATTCATTGAGTTCTTGAGATGAAAATAATTTCTAGAAAATGCTAACTTTAAAACTGATTTGTATTCCTTCTACCATAATATAATATATAATAATTGTTCCACAAACATCCCAGATGGGACAAGGGAGACTTCTCTCATATCAATGAGTGCACCCCGATTCATATTAGCTCAATGATATGGGACCTACAGTTTATCGCCGAGTCCGAATGGCGTGTCCTAAGGCACCACTTTTAGAGAAGTTTTACATGGCTGAAATACTCAGGAAATGTCGCCTACATTACTGAGGGGTACTTTGCCACCGTTGAAAATTGTTTGATGTAGCTTGTCCGGTGAATCGAACCCAAGACCTTCAGCGTGCAAGGCGGGTGTGCATACTATTGCACCACGGTGGCACCCCCACCATAATATGGAGGGTATAATTAAATTTGTCATTCCGTTTGTAACAAATCGAAATATTCATCGGTACAATTCTAAGTCAATATAACAATATCGGTCTGTCCGTCCGTCTGTTGAAATTAAGATCAGCTCGCAATTTTTTAAGATAGAGCTATGTAATTTTATATAGAAGTTTTTATTATTCCTAGGATGTTTGGTATTGCAAATGGCCTATATCGGTCAACGTTTTGATGTAGCCCCCATAGAACGGTACCGCCCCATCTTCGGAATTTTGAAGATTTTAGCTTCATTATAACACAGAAATGGCTGACATTTGGTACTTAGTCTTCGTTGGGGGTATACAAATTTCTCTTGTAATTTGTCGGTATAAGTCCACGCCTTAATATAGCCCCTATAGAACGGTACCGCCCCATCTTCGGTATTTTGAAGGTTGTGGCCTCAGTATTCCTTCAAAATTGCGGAAATTTTTTATTTAGTCTTCGTTGGTGGTATAAAACTTTCCCCTAGATATGTGCCGGTATAGGGCTACGCCTTCATATAGCCCCCTTGAAAATACCGAAAATCGGAAGATACCGTTCTATCCGATTTTCGTTATTTTCAAGGTTATGGCCACAATAATCCATCGAAATGGCTGAAATTTGGTATTTAGCCTCCGTTGGGGTATAAAAATATCCCCTCTAACTCTGTCGGTGTAGTCCACACCTTTATATAGCCCCCATAAAATGATACCTCCCGATTTTCGGTAATTTGAAGGCTGAAATTTGCTATTTAGTCTTCGTTAGGGGAAATTGCTAACTCCATAAATGAATTTAATACCCTCCATATTATGGTGGCGAGTACACAAATCAGTTTTGGATTTGGATTTAAATTTGTCATTCCGTTCGTAACACATCGAAATATTCATCGGAGACCCTATAAAGTATAATTCACGAATATTGTCAATTATTTCATATTCCATTTCAGAAAAAAGGATAAATTTTCTTCGCACTACATCAACGATATTTGATATGTAGGTTAAGAAAAAAATCCCAGTACGAATCTGGTCGCGAAGCAATTTTTGGTTGTTGCGGACAAAAGTTATGGCGCTTTTATTTCGCTTTTTAAAAAAGAAAATATTATAAAAACGCTAATTATTTTAATGAGCTGCGAATCAAATGAGACTACAATCATAGTTTGATTTGGTTGTATTTGTTTTGTAAAAACCAGGAAAAAAATTTGTATATTGTGAAAATAAAATGCGCCTTGTTATATCGTCCTCCATACTATGAAGAGTATATAATATTTGGTTTTCTGCGTTTTAGCTGCTTTTTTGTCCGAGCTAAGAGAGTTCAGAGTTCAATTACGATGGTAAAAGTTTTTTTCAGGGGCAAGTCCATTCTTCTTGAGCAAACAGCCCGAAGAGTGTAAAAACCCCCTATGGCACCATATGTAGTGGCTGTATATCCACTTCCATAACGATCAATGTCGATCCATTCCTTTTAGTATCTCGTCCGCAAAACTTTTGATCTTTAATCCTAATCAACATTTTTGTCGGTTCAAAGGCCCAACATTTTTAAAACCCCCTAAAACGTACGTATTTTCGGAAAAAATTGTTTCAATATACACAGGCTGAGGGTATATCTCTGTCGGCAAAGCCGACTGATACTTTTTTACTTGTTTAACATAAATATAGCCACAGCTTTCACGCAAATTATCTTTTAAGGCCAATATTTTTTGCCAGGTCCAAAAATATTTCATTTTATCAAAAAATATTTAATTTGTATAATATACAATCACAAGTCGCGTGTTATAAAAGGATAAACCTTGACTTCAGCTATGTTAAATTTTCAAAAATATTGGTGATATATCCTGGGTTAGGGTAAAATTCGAAGTTGATATAACCAATAGAAGTGTACTCCCGATTTTCGGTATTTTATATGCTGTGTATTCAATATTACACCGAAGTTTCTGAAATTTGGTAGTTAATCTTCTTTAGGCGTATTCAGCTTTCCCCTCTAAATTTGTTGGTATAGTCGACGACTTCATATAACGCCGATAGAACGGTACATTCCATTTGTTGGTATTTTTAAGGTTGTGGCCTCAATATTCCATCGAAATTTCGCATTTAGTCTTCGTTTGGGATGCAGAACTTTCCAACTGAAATTTGTGGGTATAGGTTTACGTCTTCATATTGCCCACATTTAACTGTATCTCACGATTTTCGGTATTTTAAAGGTTTGGCTTCAATATTCCACCGGCTGAATTTTGGCATTTACAGCGTGTTTTTGTAAAAAGTTTTTGCTCAGTCGTTCGTCGATTTCATGAACGAAGGCACAATTTGGTTTTCATAGCGATTGACGTTTGTATCCGTGTGACAAACAAATGAAACTTTTTATTTTCGTATTTTTTTGGTTTTCGTAACAAAATCAGACGAACGAATACGTCAAAAATAAACGAATGGAAAATACCCATCGTTTTGAATGAAAATTAAATAATTTGAGTAATAAATGACACAAAACACACGAAAACTGGAAGGGAATGCAATTTTATTTATTTCCATAGAAGCACACGCGTATATGTACATCCGTTTCTTCATATTATCACAATTATTTTTGGACAAATTTGTTCACATTTTTTTCTTATTTTTTGTTTGACATCTGTTTATCCGGGTTGCCATCAAGTACCACATTTTACGTGCAGATGCATATGCAAAATGCACAAAATACGTATCATGGAAACCCTGATATATAAAAGCTTTTATGAAATAGACGAAAGCTTTTAGATAAAAACGAATGGTTCGTAAAATTTTACAAGAACCAAATTTTGAACGCATACGTTTTAGTACGAACGGTTCGTGTGACAGGCAAGCATTTTTACAAAAACACGCAGTTAGTCTTCGTTGGCCATATAAAACTTTTCTGTAAAGGTCCACGAAAATAGAACGGTACCTCCCGAATTTCGATATTTTGAAAGTTAAAACATTGTTTTACCGAAATTGCTGGAATTTGGAATTTATTCATAAACGAAAGGAAACAAATTTTTCAATTTTACTACAAGACAACTCGTGGTGGAGGGTATAACAAATAATGCCGTTCTTACTAGTTTGAATTATGCCACTCTTTGAGTAAATGGGCGATATGTTTATTCCTATAAGGACTTCTAATGTAAAGTACTGATTTTTGGATTGTTAGAAAAGGTATTTTTCAGCATGAAATAGTTGTCTTCTTTAACAAAAACTTTTCGAAGAAACAGTGCATAAAGATTTTGTCAAGCGTTCTATCAATCTTGATGTTTCCGATCACTAATAGCCCACGTTTATATTTTCCTTGCTTTGCTGTTTACTTGTTGCTATTGTACAATATAAGGAATGTTTTAAAGACATCCTCCGCTCAAACGGTGACGTTTCGTCTGCGGTAGATATTATATATTTCAATACTATTTCTCGGCAACAAATTTCTAAATTTGGTTACCACAAAAAGTGTTAGATATTTTTCGGTATCGAGATATGACGTTATGCCTCGGAATTAGTAAATTTAAGGTTAAAAATATATGAGTGTCCGGATTATCGAGGTAACAAAAGTGCGAGGTGTCCGGATTATAGAGTCTATAGTGTAAATAATTTTAGTGTGATTTAATATTTTACACAAAATTTGGATAGAAACATTCTAATAAATAAAACTTTTTTCGGAATGATGACAACACTATGATATGTTTTCCCAAAAGTGTTTGTAACACCGTGAAATTTATTCTAGACATTCATACCCACAAACATCCCAAAGGGGACAAGAGAGACTTCCCTCATATCAATGAGTGCACCCCGATTCATATTAGCTCAATGATATGGGACCTACTGTTTCAATGATATAGAACCTACGGCGTCTTGTAAGACACCACTTGTAGAGAAGTTTTACATGGCTGAAATACTCAGGAAACAACAACATTATTGAGGGTTATTTTGCGCCGTTGAAAATGTTGATGTTGATTGGAAGGGGAATCGAACCCACGACCTTCAGCGTGCAAGGCGGGTGTGCATACCATTGCACCACGATGTCACCCTATCGATTGGATTTACTTTGGCATTTATGGTTCCCAGTGGGTAGCCCCTATATAACGGTACCGCCAGAATTAGAGGATAAAAAGTAAGACCCGGCTGAACTTAACGTTTTTTTACTTGTTATACCCTCAGCATTTGGACTGAATATGCCCCATCGAAATAATGGTTTTAGACAAGTATGTTGGGAGGAAATCCGTTTCAGACAATTTGAAGTCGATTTAGCCATGTCCGTCCGTCTGTCTGATAACTCTATCAATCGATTCGAACCAAATATTGCACTTCGTAATATTTTGTCCAAACTTAGTTTAAGTTCGATGATGGGCCATATCCGTCCACACCTTCGTGTACCTCCTCCACAAAAGTTCAATTTTTTTTCGCAAAAATTATGCGCACGATAACTCTTGAAGGGACTAACCGATATTTTGCGCAAACTTACATCAAGTTCTAAGATGGGCCATATCGGTCCTCCCCCACAATAGTTCAAAACTTTTCGCTAAAACGGCGCGAACGATATGTCTTGAGGTCAGTAACAGTTTGGTCCAGACTTTGTACATCGTAATATTTCAACGAGACATAGATCATATATCTGTCAACTCCTTCGGGTACATCCCACACAAAATTGCGAACAAGTGCAGTTTAGGATAGTTTTGATTATTCTTGCAAACGGTTGCGCTAAAGGTCCCTAGTGCGATGATATGAGTTTTTTATTGGCAAGTCCATACTTCTTGAGAAAATGGCCCGAAAGAAACCATACATCCAGCATGTGCAGCGGCTGGTGCGCACGACGCCTCTCGAAGCCAATACTTTGCATACATTTCTTTGAATATTTGATGAAGTTAGAAGGTGACGCTTCACAAAAGTTCGGAAATATTAGCTAAAATGGTACGCGCGATATCTCATAAATCCGATTTGGTCTAAACTTTGGATTTCGAAATATGTTGTCCAAACTTAATGGATGTTCAAGAGTGAACCCTATCGGTCCACTCCTTACGGCAACACCCACAAAAATTTTCAATATTTCTGTTCGGCGATCCTTTGGAAACTTTTACCGATGTACTCCTAGTGGCCCTGATATAATGGTCCAAAAGCTCCAGATTATACGTTAACCCACTGAAATGACTGGTGGGCGCGACATCTATCGAGAGGAATGACTCCCAAAAAAGACTCACTTCCAAAATGGATTATGACAGTTCATTTCTTTAAATCCTAAATCCATATTTTTGTCGGCAAGTTCATACGCCCAATATTCTGAAAACCCCATAAATACATACAAAAGTGTTTCAATTCATGCAGGCTGAGGATATATCTCTGTCGGCAAAGTCAACTGATACGTTGTTACTTGTTCTTTACTCTGTTCCAAAGTACTTCGCAATAGTTCAGTATTTTATAGGTACATTTTAATTACCTATAGAGTTGCTGCTTAAAATTGGGAACTAAGCAAAAACATGGACTCATGTAGAAAATGTTCTGCTTTGCGTTGTTCTATCTCCTGAGAAACCAGAATTCCGAATTACAGACAACCATCCATATTTTAATACCTTGGAAATATCTTAAATTTGTTTGTTAGGATATGTATATGAGGAAAGGTCAAAATTTTTTAGTTTCCATGAAGCCAAGGTTTGCACTATTATAATACGCGAACTATTGTAGTTTGCCAGTAACTATGACTATTGCTGGATTAATTTAGATGTTTTTGTACAAAGCTCAAAAATTTAGCAAAAAAATTTAATGTACGTGGTAGTTACGACCGCGTAAAGGAAAAAACATAGGTAAAAACACGTTGAATCTAAACAGGTTTTTTACATTGCTATTCGATTTCTGATTAAACCATTCAAATGACGGACATCTGTCCAAAGTAAAAGTTGGAGAATACAAAATGAAGATTACACTTCTAATGTATCACTTTCCAAAATTTCCACTGCATCCACCTTTTATGGATGCTGACATTTTGAAGCCGGATTTCAGGTGTTTTTTGTATTTTTTATGTAACTGGGACGCGCATTCGGATATTTCGAAAAACCAATCATAGAACTAAAGAACTCGCGATTTCGCATAATCTGATGTGTATATTAAGTATGTAGCCCACACAGCAGCAGAGTAATCTACTGCCAAAGGCCAAAATTTGGTGCGATATTTTTTCTAAAAACCCTATTTTTTGGGTACAGTATTTACAATATCGTTTTGAGTGTGCTGGTACCCCGCGATATTTTAGTTTTTCGACGATCCGGATCATATGAATCACAGATCGTAAAAATCCATCTACTAGAACGGCGAAAACAGCAACTGCAAAAATTGAAAAATTTGCGAAAAATGTTTTTCAAAATATCGCTGACTAATTCGCGTTTTATGTGGATCGTTTCCATTTCAATGAAAAAAGTGAATCATCACTCGCGTTTGTGCGAAAACAGCGGTTTGAAAAATTTAGTGGCATGGGAGCTGTATCCGATTTATCCAAAAAATACTGTGTGATGCTACATCCACGGTTCTTGATGGATTTTATTGAAATATGTTTAGATCGATGTATTTTTTCACGGTTGATAGTGAAATCGGATGCGCATAAAAAGTGTATGCACTTTGTGCAAAATATAAGCGTTATACAGTTTGTTGCACACTAAACTGCAGACGATGCTACATCTTAGCGGCCAAAGTAAATCCTGGCAAATGTGTACAAATTAAAAGAGAAGAATTCGCTGTATTGGTAAACCGCATGCGCATCAAGTGATTTTGAGGATTTCGCGATTTACACGCATTCCAAAATGAACATTACCCGATACAATTTTATTTCAAGATTATACCCCATTTAAAGGAACCCAACATTTATTTGAAAGATATCCGTATCTTCTGCTAGATGTTAGCGTGTTTTCGAGAAGTGATTAGGATAAAAAATGTGATTTATTGCGTGGAATTTAACTAAAATAGAAGAAAATCTCCGACCTATTTTTCTTACATTTTGTTCAACTAACTCACAAAATAAATTTTAATAAATATTTTCTCTTACAAAAATTTTATAAAGTTCCTCAATATATTTTTTTGTTTTTTGCTATAATATGCAAACCGCTAAACAGATTTGTATAGTTTTGGTTTCATTTGAATCTTCGCGATGTTTAGATTACGTACATATTTTTTATATATTTTTCAGATGCATAGACAGCTTGAATTTTATTAGAACAAGTTGTAAACTACCAATTGTTTTGAATGCTTTCCTAATTTCCGCGAAAATTTACAACTTTTTCACTAAAGTTATGGGACCTCAGTAACCATATAGTATGTAGGGAGCCCCTAATTAAGAGAGTTTCTCAATATAATGATTAGAGTCTTTTAAAGATTTTTTTCTTTTTATCAGAGTTGAAACCGCCATAACTTTTGCGCGCAACAACCAAAATTAGTATCTCGAACAGTTTTAAGAATGGGATTTTTTTCCCAATCTATGTACCAAAAATCATTCATGTAGCTTAAAAAAAATTTAATTTTTTTTTTATGGAAAACTAAAAAATTTTTTCTTTTCTTCATATATACTTTGATACGATCAACAAGTAAATGAGTATCGGTCAGCATTGCCGATGAGATATACCCTCAGCTTGTATAAAGAAACTTTAACAGAAATGGTGAACATTAAAATGCTAAAAACAGATCCGAAGTTTTAAAAATAAATATAATTTTCATAGTTGGCAAATTAGGTTTGGCATGTTTTGGGAACAGCTGGGAATATTCGCCATTAAAATTAAAAACCTAAGAAATTTGCCAACTACATAATCATAAATGTAAAGGGGAGATTTTCTACATACTTTCATTGACAGTACATCGTTTTGGAATACCTTCAATACGGCGGAGATATTTACATGCGAATACAAAATAATTGCCCACAAACGGTTTTTGCGTATTTCGATACGAAGATGCCCATTAATCTTTAAATTGGTGGGATAAAGGTGTAGCTCTGGTAATGTGTTTCTGTTTGCATGCCTGTCTGTCTAAACCCAGTAACCACACTATAGGTGGTCATTTTGATTCCAACATTACTAAGGTTAATAGGCATCTTCCTCTATGTTAAATATTTCAAGATGATCCGATCAAAATGGCGACCTGTAGCGTGATTACAAGGACAGGCATACAGACAGTGATACATTACCAAATCGACTCAGTTAATCCAGGCTTATCACTTGGTCGTTGAACAATTGCTTGAAACAGACAAATAAATTTAAATTTTCGATTACATGAAAACATTTCCAAACCAAAAATTAAGCAATTACTTTCGTTGTTACAGCATCCAATTACATCCGATTCAATTCTTGGATACTAAAACTGCTTCTTCTCCTGTAAATGTAATTCGAAGCCACCATTAATTGCTAATTAAAAGTTTTACAACACTGAAAAAAAAAAATCTATTAAAATCTCATCCAAATAACTTTTCCTCGAAATCGTAAACATTTTCATTACAACTTTTCCCATAAAGTCAATGTCCTATAACAGAAAACTTTACTTTTTAAGGATACTCTCCAGTGAAGGACCAACATCCACTCATCGAAATTCCCCTAGCCCATTTGAATTTGTGATTTGCATTAAGCCTTCAATTAGTCTGGGTAGAAAAAATACACAGCCACACAAATACACAGGCAATTAAAAACGCTCTAACATTATTTATGCTCCAATAACTATAAAATTGTTTTGTTCTTTTCTCGACAATCCTCGAACATGGGAATTGTTTTGGTATTTTCCGTTGTGGTTATGACTGACTGGTGGCGTTGATGCTTTTATTCGTTGCGTTTTAGTTTTCACTTCGGTAATTTGTATTTCAAACAACGTAACGTTAGACAAGGTAGGCTGTATGGTATACAATTCACTAACCCACATACACACGCACCCACAGTTTATTTTGAGAGTTCTTTTAATCCATTAGCCCACTTTTGAAGTAGAGTTTTATGTATAAATAGCAACTTTTGTTTTAACTAGACTTTGTATAGCGCAGACACAAGTAAATCCTTTTCAATTTGAAAAGTATTTGAAATGATTAACAGCTAATCGAAATGTACTTTGAATCAATTGTAGAAAAAGTTGGTTTCGCAGTATTTTTGTGGTTTAGTAGAAGGAGGATGTTTTATTATATCACTTCGTCCAGAAGTTTTGTCAGAACAATTTGTTGAACCACAGTTTATTGTACTGATCTACGTGTTGCTACAACTTTTCAGAATTTGCGAAATACAATTCACTGCGAAGGTGTGTACCTTGCCTTAGAAAATATTTGAAACATAAAAACCATTTATTAATCAGAGATTTTTTTTACTTCACCACAAGTGGGCGGCCCACCTTGACCAAAAATCATGAAAGTTAAACATGTTGTGTAGCGTTACGTAAAGCGATTTTCAAGGTTTTTTTATAGGATAGGAGGGTATATTAAGTGTGTCACTACGTTTGTAACTACTCGAAATAATCATTGTAGGTACCACAAACTATATATCGACCTTTTTGTAGAAAATTAACTTTTGTTGAAACTGAGGTATGGGGTACTGTAACTCGCGAATTGTTGTAATATACCATAACTTTTGAACGCATTTCGGTAAAATAAACTGTTTTAGCCCGATTCACCGATGGGTTTCTTAAAATAGTAATTTGAGCGGAAGCTGTGCTCGTTTTAATGCAAAAAAATAGGAAAAAATCGTTGAAGGAAACGAGTTTTTTTAAGTCAATTTTCAATTAGTGGGCTTTACAATACAATGTAGAGTACAATGTTCAAAGAAGAAGTTAAAGAATACACTTCAGAGATGAAGTTTCTAATGTATGATTTTTTAATATAACCAATGCATCAATCTCAAACGGATGTTGACATTTTGAAGACTGGGTTGAAAATTGGGTTTTTTGAATTTTTGATCTAATAGGGACGCGCAACTGTACTCGTTTAAAAACTGACTATGAGATTGTAGTACTCGCGATTACGCATTTTTTGATGTATAACTCGGGCGTGCTTAAAGTCGAAATTTTTGTGCGTAAATTTTTCTAAAAAACCAGTTTTTTTGGATTCAAAATTTACAAATGCCATTCGATTTCAGTGGAAACCCGCGTGAATTTAGTTTTTTTACGTTCTGAATCTAACAAGCCTTTGCGCGTCTAAATCCATCCAGTAGATCGGCGGATAAGATACCCCTCAAATTTCGAAAATCTGCAAAAAATGTTTTTGAAAATATCACGTATTTAGACGCGTTTTAGATGTGTTATTCCTACTTAGATAAATATAGCGAAACGCATATTTAAAATGTGCGAAAACAGATATTGAAAAACGTTCGCGAATCCGGAGATATAATAGATTTCTTCTAAAAACTGAGTGCGATGCTACATCCACGGTTCTTGATGGATCGCATTGAAATGACATAGGATGATGTATTTTTTAATGGTGATCATTGAAATCGGATGCGCATAAAATGCAAATGTACTTCGTGGAAATTATGGGCATTTTACTGTTTTTTGCACCCTAACATGCAACTGATGCTACATCGTGGTCGCCAAATGGAATTTCACAAACTGTACACCAAATAAAAGGGATTGATTCGCTGTGTTGGAAAATCGGGTGCGCATCATGTCATTTTCACTATTACGCGGTTTATATGCGTTTCAAATGTTGTAATATTCAATATAACATTATTATAATGTTATGCCACAATTGGAATTCCTTGTGATTTAATATAATGTTCTAAAAATATTCGCCAATAGGAAAACTATAAGCAACAAATTTTTTGCAATGGAATATCTTCACTATTAGGCGAAATTTTGACGAAAAAAGACGAAGAACTCAAAAATTTGTTCTTCAACCTTTCCTATAAAACCATAAAAAAATAAAATTAGAATAACCTGATTTTTATTTTTTCGTCATATTTTCTTTGTATTTTTGCAAATAACATGAATACTATAGCTCCAAACTATAGTTTCTTATGTTTCATTTTATTCCTCACAATGTCTGGATGCTGCTATAATTTTTGTATATATATTTTTGTAAGTATAAGCGCTATTGTTTCAAAAATATGTTTGTAAATACGTGAAATTATTTAACAAATTTTATTTTTCGGGAATCCATTGAAGCTTTTCGAATTTTTTTTTGCATCATCGCAAAGGTTGCGAATTCAGTTAAGGATAATACGATATAACTGCTTACTATATTAAGCCGCGATTTTTTTAGAATTTTTTCTAATTAGCATAATTAAAACGGTCATATCTTCTGCGCGCAACGATCAAAGTTGGTAACGAAAACAGATTTGGAATTACGATTTTTTTCTTCATCTATGTACCAAAAATCATAGATGTAGTATCGAATTTTTTTTTTTGATTTTTTTGAAATGGAAAAGACGATTTTAGACGTTTTTGCTGATATATTCTTCATCAGAGTGCAATTCTACATCGATATAGCCGTGTGCATCCGTCTGTCCGTCTGTGGAAATCACTCTAGCGTCCGAACGGATTGACGTAGGTGGATGAAATTTTGGGAAAATCTATTATATGTACGTAGGACTTTTGGTATTGAAAGCGGGCTATGTAGGTAAGATATTTGTCCCATTTTACCACCGAATTGGTTGTAATTTTATATTTTGTATCTCCAAAGGCCAAAAAATATTCCTACCAAAGTTTGTTTATATAGGTCCACGTTTTGGTATTACCCCCATATAAAGTACGCGTCATTTTGATATATTTTGAATGTATTAGTCCCATTTGACATCAGAATCGGTTGTAACGTTGTATTTTGCATTTCCAGAGGCTAAGAAACATTTCTACCATAAAATGTTTATATAGGTCCACGCTTTTATATAGCCTCCATAGGACGATATCTGCCGATTTTCGGTTTTTTGAAGGTTTTGGCCTCATTATCACACCGAGATGGCTGAAATTTGGTATTTAGTCTTCGTTTGGGGTATACAACTTTCCCCCAGAAATTCGTAGGTATAGGTACACGCCATCATATAGCCCCCATAGAACAGTACCTTCCGATTTTCGGTATTTTGAAGGTTGTGGCCACATTAATCCACCGAAATGATTGAAATTTGTGGTGGAGGGTATAAAAAGTTCGGTCCGACCGAACTTAACGCTTTTCCTACTTTTTTTTGATTATATATGCAAGATTGTCACAAAGTATATAAATGCAATAGAGAGTTCACAATATTTTAGATGCAAATTTGAAATTTCGAACAGAGTATAATATCTTTGGAAGTTTAGAATTGAAGAGAAGTAAAAAAGTTTCAGTCGGATATATACCCCCAGCCAATGTGAAGTGAAACTTTCACCTACGGACAGATCGAATGTAATTAAGATCTCTTCAGAATTTTGTGGCCCTCTTTGGAAATTTGAACTTGCCGACAAAAATGTGGATTAGGAATTAACTAAGCACTAAGACAAAAATGTTGAACTTTTGTGTGGGAGGTACCCGTTGGGAGACCGATATGGGCCATCTTAGAAGTTAAACAAAATTTTGACAAAATATTAGGAGATTCAAAGTTTGGACCAAATTGGTTGCCCTATTCAAGTGATATCGTCCTAGCCTTTTAGTGACATTTTTTAAATATTGGGGAGAGGTACCGGAAGTTGTGGACGGTATTGCCCCATGAAACTAAGTTTGGATATAATATGACGAAAACAGAATGTTGGACTAAACCGGTTAAACAGTTCCAGAGTTATCGTGCTCTCCGACCGACACATATGGTGACATAGGGGTTTTTTACACCTTTCGGGCTGTTTTCCCACATGTGCTATCGGAATAGAACTAAGAAAAATGTTGTAGATATGAAAATTCTCTACAAGATTGACCTCTATGATATTTTCGTAGGTTTTACCGTTATTGAGATATAGAAGTTTAAATTGGTACAATGCATTGGCTGTCTCGTTTCCTTATAAAACTTAACTAACTTTAAGTGAAAACCGCTTACACCTGGAAAGTGTTTGCGGATTTTGAAACAGCAATGTTCATAGATGAAAGAAGTAAAAAAGTATCAGTCAGCTTTGCCGACAGAGAAATACCCTCAGCCTGTGTAGATTGAAATACTATTTTCCTAAAAATAAAAAAAAAATTATGTATTTAGGGGCGTTTTCAAAATTTTGGGCGTATGAACCGACAAAAGTATGGATAGGATTAAAGCTCAAAAATTTGCGAGGATAACCATAGATACGGCTTTTTTTTATCACACTAGCCTACGAAAAACATAATATCGCTATAAACAGGGCCACTAGGAAAACCTTCGGTAAAAATGTCCAAAGGATCCTCGAACAGATCCTTAACCACACCAAAATGTTCAGCATTTGTGTGGGTGGTACCACAAGGATTGGACAGATAGGGCCCTAATTTGAACATAAACTAAGCTTCAGCAATATTTAGAGATTCAAAGTTTGGACCATATCGGTTGCTACGTCTATGAAAAATCGCGTGTTCCATGGGGGAGGTACCCGAAGGAGTGGACCTATTAGCACTACCTTCAAATTTCATCTAATATCCGAAGAAATATTATAATATCCAAAGTGTGGACGAACGCAGTATTCGCTTCGAGCTCTCCAGCCACTACATATGGTGCAATAGGGGTTTTTACACACTTCGGGCTGTTTTCTCAAGAAGACTTGCCCCCGAAAAAAATTTTACTGTCGTAATTGAGGCAGCGAATGCAAGTTGCTTCAACAAAAATCAAAGTGATTCGGAAGCAGGTCCAAAGTGAATTTATCCAAAATTTGGTGTACCCGAAGGAGTGGACAAATATGGTCCATATTCGAAACGGATCTATATCTGGTAGATATATTAGGATGTGTAAAGTATGGACCAATTCGGCCACTTCCTTCAAGAGTTACCGTACGAACAAATTTTCCGAACATTTTTGAACTTTTGTGGGGGAGGTACCTGAAGGAGTGGACCGATATGACTTATCTTCGAACTTAAACTATGTTTGGACAAAATATTACTAAGGCCAAATTTTGGACTGAATCGGCAGATCCGTTCGATAGTTATCTTGCGCTCCAACCACCGCACACGGTGTCATAGGGTTTTTTTTGCAACTTTCAGGCTATTTTCTCAGGAAGTATGGACTTGCCCCTAAGGAAATTTGTACCGTCGTATGGGGGCAGTGAATACAATTTGCTAAAACAAAAATCAAAGCGATTCGAGAGCAGGTCCTAATCTGAACTTATCCGAAATTTTGTGTGGGAGGTACCCGAAGGAGGGGACCGATTGAGTCCATTTTTGAACCTCATCTAAGTTTAGTAGAAATTTCACGATGTGCAAAGTATGGGTCAAATCGGTTACTTCCTTCAAGAGTGTTCGTGCGCACAAATTTTCCGAACTTTTGTGGGGGAGGTACCGGAAGAAGTGGACCGATATAGCCCATCTTCGAACTTAAACAAAGTTTGGACAAAATATTACGATCGAATCGGTTGATCCGTTCGAGAGTTATCGTGCGCTCCAGCCAGCCAGACAGACGGACATTGCTCAATCGACTCCAAATTGTCTGAAACACATTTCGTCCAAACATACTTGGGGTCAAAAACCATTACTTCGATGAGGCACATTTTGCCCGTATGAAAGTGTATATACCCTCGTTAGCACAAAAGCTGAGGGTATAATAAATGTATTCACTGATGTTCCGGGTCAATCCGGTAAAGAAGAACGCCGCAGTGGGCTTGGGGAAGTTCAAACGAATAATGGTGTCGTGTGGAATAAAGCAAATTGACAAGGCTCTTGGAAGCCTATACTGAATTCAACTCTTTTGTTATAGCCTAAGTAAGTTTCTGTTACTACTATATACTGGTTCATTTGTGTACAATTCCGCAATTTAACAATTTAATAAAATTTCTTTCAAGCAATCGAAAATTTTATTTAATTTAAATACTTTGGTCGTTGTTCTCACCATATACATGATGGGAGTTTTTCGTTTTTGTTTTATGAAACAAAAATAAACAAAAGTTTTCAGACACATTCACCTCGAGGTATTTTCTTGGTATTCAAAGAAATCCTAAGTGGCCACTGTAGACACAATATTTAAAATACGTGTTTGTGTGTGTATTTTCATATTCATGTTTATATTTAATAATAGAATATAACTTCCGTTAATGCTTTTTTCTAGGTTTGTCGGACACAATAAAACACAAGCACAAAAGGAACAAATAGAAAAACAAACCAAAAAAGATTTGCAAATGTTTTCTTCTTTTGTCTTTAACATAAAGTTTCAATTAAAACCACCATAGATTTTATAAAAAACAAATCTGGGAAAATTAATGTTTTCAAAAGGATAATTAATAACAAATGCATTTAATTATTTTCCAACTCTTATTTAGTTTGTTGAAACTTATTTTCAATTTATGCTTAAAGCTTTTGAATCTGCTTAGCTTGTTTACTTCTTAAATCAACTGCTGCTGTTGCTGCTACGAAAACTATTTATTAATCACTTAACCCATTGTTTGTTCACTTGTTTTGTCTAAAATTACAAACTAGTCCGGACCCAACATCCATTGTTGAATTGTGTGTGTGTGTGTATTTCGGTAAAGAAAAAGGAAAAACTTGAAATGAAAATGGCAGCTTTTCATAATAGAAGAAAAAAAAAACAAAACCTTTCTTACAACAGGCAAAACAATGCCATTTCTTGGAGTGCTTGAGAAGACGAAGGATACGACGACACCTTACAACAAAAGGATGTAAGACCAACAAATACAAACAATAGACCAGGCAAAGTTACTATGGCGGCATAATAACGCCAAGATATTGGCCAATAGCTAGAAGGCGAAAACTGCAACAACAACAATACAAATAAGTACATCAGCAACAGCATCATTTGAGGAGTTCAGTGTACTTTTTCCATTCTCTAGACATATCGAAAGAGTAGGAATTCAAATAGCTCGGAACATACACAACAACAGCAACACCACCATTGACAATAACATCAACATCCGTGACAGCATTGCTCGCTAGCTAGGACTGGAACTTTACTGTCACAGTTTACAAGATTCACAAACTATGAAAGTTTACTTACAGTGAGGCATGGTGCAAGACCAGGACGAAGTTAAGAAAAGAAGAATCGTGAAAAAAGAAATAAAGATAAATGATATGACAACTTAAACATCATTGTGTGACAACCTCTGTGCCCAGAAAAGTAACAACAACAGGAACATCAACGGCAGCAGCAGCAGCTGTATTCGGCAATCTGGACAATTCTCAAATGGCACAACAATACGGACATATTTACGGTTTGTATCTAAAACAAAAGGAAAGTGCCAAAAGTAAAGAAATGATCAAAATGAAGGACAAATCATCCTTCATCATTCAGAGACTATGACGACAATGCTCAAAATCTGCTAAGATTTGTTTACATTACAGATGGCTACTCATCACGTTTTGAACATATTTTATAGGTTAGTCTAAGGTTGTTGGGCAGGATGAAGGCGAAGGCGCATCCTTAGCCAAAACCTAAGTAAATATTTATTTCAGTTTCCAGTTATTGTAACTACTTGGCATTGTTTTGTGGCAATTGTGTTTTGGTTGTCATCACCATTGTTTACGTTGTGCAAATGCATCTCATTAAAACTTGAAACCGTATTTATGCAATCGATAACGCCAAGCATTATTTATAGTGGAGATAATCTCGTTTGTAGAATGTCAAAAATGGTAGCATACATTTTTATGTTATGTAAATTTAATAGTTTAATTTCTAAAAGAAACAGTTTTTTAACTCAGCAAAGTAATGAGCTTATAAATAGAACAATCGGAAATCGATTCTATGAGATCTTTTTCTGTCGATGTTATAGGACGAAAGAAGATTAGTAAAACACAACAGAAATGAGACATTAAATTAATGGAAATGTTTTAAGTGCCTTCCGACTATATGTGGAGTCTTATGGATCCCTGCTTGTAGATCACTCGTGTGCACGGGCATCTACTAGTGAATGGTGTAAGAACTATCGTACCACTGCAAAGTAAAATCTTCGATGAAAAATCATGAGTTGAATCATGGGTGCAAGTGATCTGGCATGTCATCTTTTTGTCATTTTCACTCATGAATTTTATATGAGCGTGACCCCCAAAAGATGACGTTCTTTTTTGGATCCTAAGCATGTCATTTTAACCAATGCATTGACATGTCATTTTCACCAATGTTTGGCATGTAATTTTAACCAATGCTTTGACATGTCATTTTCACTAACCCGTTGGCATGACATTTTCATGTCTTGTTTGGAAAATGGAAATGCTCTATTGAAATATGGACAAACAAAACTCTTTATTAATTTAAACGAATTCACGAAATAACTACAATTAATTGATCAGCAAAAAGTTTACATCCAAAATTGCAATGTAATCACCACCGCTGTAACGCAAAAGATACCAAAAATACCATTTATGCTTAATTAATTTATTTTTAATTGTTTCTTTCCAAAAGTCGTTTCTTCTTTATTTTCAGATTCTTGTTCTTTTTCGTTTCGGACTATTTTTCAAATTCCAAGAAGCGAGATTTGATTGATTTCGTTCTATGTCAGATTTAGAACAGACATTTAGAACTTTTAAAATAGCAATGTGTGCAGTCCGATTCTATTTGTAGCTCGATGATTGGGACTTCATTTGTATTGCAGACATTTCGAGCTTCATACAATACCAATTGTTTAGAAGTTTTAGTTGTCTGATATGCAGGAAATGTAAGACAACATCACGACGACAGTTCTAACAACTTTGGTCTGTTCCAGAACCTGCAAGAATCTACTAATTTTTACTACGATAATAATTTTTCCTTTATGTTATCGGAAATAATAGTAAAAATTAGTAGATTTTTGCAGTACTGGAACATACCAAAATGAAAATAAACAGGTGTGTAAATAAAAAACCCACACATCATCTCTATTGGATCGATGGAATGGGTACAAATGCTGAGTGGTAACAATATTAGGCACATAGCAACAATGTAGGACAAAAACTTTTGATACCCTCTACTTTTGATACCCTCGACCATAAAATATTCTGAACTTAAATGGAATAATTAGTTTGCATTCCTGTCCACAACTTTATGTGGGTACCTAAAAATGTCAGATAATGTACCTAAAATGTCTTTATTCGGGCGGCTCTTTTATATGGTGCCTATTTTTGGAGAAGCCTATGGTGGAAGAGCTTTGTGACATGTGGGAACCGCAAATGACAAATTACATCTAGTTCAGTTAAAAATTGTAGCTAAAACACGCAAAACACAAAAAATCGGGAGGTACCGTTTTATAGGGGTTATGATAAAACATGGACCTACGTCGAAACATTTTTGTATAGAAGTTTTGCGACCACTGGAAACCTCAAATATCGAATTACCGATAAAAAATTTATACTTAAAATACTGAAAATAGGGATTTATCGTGTTTTATGGGGGCTATACCGAAACATGGACCTATTTTGATTTTTTACAGTGATATTTGGGGCTATATCGATACATAGATAGACCTATGTCGACAATTTTTGGTTAAGAAGTTTCGTGACTGCAGGGTGTCGACAATTTTTGGTTAAGAAGTTTCGTGACTGCAGGTAACCTTACCCGGTAGTTCGGTCAAAAAATGTAGGTAAATCCTTTAAATAAACGAAAATCGGCAGGTACCGTTATGTGGAGGCTATACCAAAACATGAAATTATGTGGAATATTTGTTATACCCTCAGCATTTATGCTAACGAGGGTATATACACTTTCATACGAGCAAAATGTGCCTCATCGAAATAATGGTTTTAGACCCCAAGTATGTTTGGACGAAATGCATTTCAGACAATTTGGAGTCGATTGAGCAATGTCCGTCCGTCTGTCTATCTGTCTGGCTGGCTGGAACGCACGATAACTCTCGAACGGATGAACCGATTTGGTCCAAAGTTTGGCTTCCGTAATATTTTGTCCAAGCTTAGTTTAAGTTCGAAGATGGGTTATATCGGTCCACTCCTTCCGGTACCTCTCCCATAAAAGTTCGAAAATGTTCGGAAAATTTGTACGTACTCTTGAAGGAAGTAACCGATTTGGTCCATAATTTGAAACTCGTGAAATGTCTACCAGACTTAGATGAGTTTCCAATATGGACCCAATCGGTCCACTCCTTCGGGTAATTCCCACACAAAATTTTGGATAAGTTCAGTTTAGGACCTGATCAAGAATCGCTTTGATTTTTGTTATAACAATTTGTAATCACTGCCCCCCCATAGGACGGTACAAGTTTCATCAGGGGCAAGACCATACTTCCTGAGAACATCCCGTATGAAACCGTGTGTAGTGGTTGGAGGGCAAGATAACTCCCGAACGGATCTACCGATTTGGTCCAAAATTTGGCCTTCGTAATATTTTATCCAAACATCGTTTAAGCTCGAAGATAAGCCATATCGTTCCACTCCTTCAAGTACCTCCCCCACAAAAGTTCGAAAATGTTCGGAAACATATTTTGCACCATAACTCTTGAAGGGGGCGACCGATTTGGTCCATACATTCCACATCCTAATACACCTACCAGGTATAGATCAGGTTTGAATATGGACAATTTTTTTCGCCTCCATCGGGTACCTATAACACAAAATTTCGGATAAGTTCATTTTAAGAACTGCTCTCGAATTACTTAGATTTTTGTTGAAGCAACTTGCATTCGCTGCCTCAATTACCACGGTGAAAGTTTTTTCAGAGGAAATCCCATACTTCTTTAGAAAACAGCCCGAAAGTTGTAAAAAACCCCTATAGCACCATATGTTGTGGCTGGAGAGCTCGATAACTCTCGAACTGATCAACCGATTTGGTCCAGAATTAGGTCTCCGTCATATTTGCACGATATCTCTTGAATAAAGTTGGTCCAAACTTTTGATCACCTAATATTTTGTCCAAATCTAGTTTAACTTCCAAAATGGATACCTCCCCCATTAAAGTTCAACATTTGTGTATAAGTGCAGTTTAAGGTCTGTTCACAGATCCTTTGGAAATGTTTACTGATGCTGTTCGTTGTGGTCCTGTTTACAGCAATATTATGTTTTCCGTGGACAATTCCATGCTTCCTGGCATACCGTTCTAAAAGTTATACGATGACTCACTGAAATGGCTAGTGGTCGCGATATCTATCGAAAAGGTATGACTCCCAACATAATATCCACCTGCATAATGTACTATGTCGGTCCATTCCTTTAAGGACCTCCTTTGCAACACTTTCGAACTTTAATCCTAATCCACATTTTCGTCGGCAAGTGCAAATGCCAAAAAAAGGGCACAAAATACTGAAAAGACCCGAAATACATTCAATCTGTCCGCAGATGAAAGTTTCAATTCGCATAGGCTGAGGGTTATATATCTGTCGGCAAAGCCGACTGATACTTTTTTACTTGTTTTCCTAGAAGTAAGATTCTTGAAATATAGCGGTTAAAAAAAACACATAATTCTTATGCACTTATAAGGGTAAACCGGCTGAAATAACCGGAGTAACCGGGTCTGCCCTCCCAAAAAATATATGTTATCTTAAAGAGCGAAATTATACCTATACTTTAAACAAATTTTAACAACGTTGGAGCGTGTTTTGTGGAGTTTTTCCATGTCAAAACAAAAGCCCAACGGGAAGGACCCCAACGAAAACTTTGCGATTTTTTTGATTTTTTGTTAAAAGGTAAGGTTTGTTGCGCTGATTACGGACTAGGGATACGTAGAATCGATTTCGGTTAATCGAATATTATTAGCTGCAAAATTTCTGAAAGTCGTAGTCGTTGACTGTGCGAAAACCGGGTAATCGATTATTCTTAATCGATTTTCGAAAGACGGAGTCAACTATTTTTCGCAGTCGACCAATAGTCGTAGTCTATTATTATTCGTAGTCGACTATTAATCGTGGACGACTGTTAGTAGTGGTTGACTATAGGGTGTGCTAAAAGGGTGTAATGTACGGTACTTTTTTATACATATATACATCACGGATCGCATCAACCGAAATGGTCGATTATAATCGGTTTTCGGCGGTTAACGAATAATCGAAAGTCGACTTTTAGTACATTCTCAAATAATCGACCGACCGAAAATCGAGTTTTAAGGTTTTCACCAAAACCGTATAGTCGAAAAACCGATTATTGCATTCCACTGCGTATCCCTATTACGGAAATGTATAATGTTCATGGGCGGCAGATCCGGTTCTCCGGTTATTTGATCCGAAAGGCCAGATTTAAAACAGGGTTAGACCGGTTCTACTGAACCGATAACTGTAACGTGGACATCGTTTGAAAGCTTATGGAAATACCTAACACATTGCGTTGTTCTTTTAACCGGTCCAACTCATGATGTTCTTACGCAGCTTACTTCTTCACATGTGTAATTTGACACTTATATCACGATATCTCAAGAATGGTGACTCCTACTGAAATGTCATAAAGATCATTCTTGTAGACAATTTTTAAGACTATAATTTTTAGCTTAGTCGAGTTCTGATAGGTCTTTTGAGAAAAAATTAAAACAAACTGAAAAAGGCCTGCAAGAAATGACCTTTTACCATGAACAACTTCGTTTGCACACATGGGATCGATGGGGACTTCTAGGACGTTACTTCTAATGGCAAACGCTAGCTTTCCACCAAAATTCAGCTTTGTGGGAATTTTTATTATTTCCCCCTTATTCACATGTCTACTTTGACTGGACTAATTCTGCTACTTTCCTTCCATAAACGAAAGGAAACTAATTGTTCCTATTTACTACAATAAACTTCGTGGTCGGGGATATAAAAAGTTCGGTGCGGCCGGCCTTAACGCCGTTCTTAGTTGTTATTTATTAGTTTCAGTACATTTCTTCAGAAACACTTATCTTTAAATATTTATTATATTTATATTTATGCTCTAACTATAGGGGCATAAGTTTTCTCCATATGGCCTACAAGATAGTGTCAGGGATATTATGCGAACGAATAAAGCCTATGGTCAACGAAATAATTGGGCCATACCAATGCGACTTTAGACCTAGCAAATCCACCATTGACCAGATATTTACACTGCGGCAAATCCTGGAGAAGACCCAAGAGATACAGATCGACACCTATCACCTTTTTGTCGATTATAAAGCAGCCTTCGACAGCCCTCTACGTTCAAAGGTATTCCATGCCATGTATGTATTTGATATCCCTGAAAAGCTCATTCGGCTTTGTAGAATGACATGACTGATACTCGGTCCTCAGTTAAAATAGGAAAGAACCTCTACGAAGAGTTTAGTACCAAAAGAGGTTTCAGACAAGTAGACAGCCTCTGGTGCGACTTAATCAACATTCTGTTGGAAAAGGTTATACGAGATGTGAAGTTCAAAAGAAGTGGAACAATATATACAAACAGCCCTATATTACTTGCTTATGCCGAAGACATTGACATCATGGGTCGATCGGTAAAGGAAGTAGCTGATACCCTTTGAAAAGTCGAAAGGGAATCTGCTAAAGTCGGTCTGGCGGTAAACGGCGAGAAGACCAAGTTGATGATGTTTACGTTGGTTCCTATAATTTTGAGGTAGTAAAAGACTCCGTCTACCTCGGCACCGCCGTAAACACAACAAACAACATCAGTTGTGAAATAAAAAGAAGAATTATATTGGCCAACAGATGCTACTTAGGCTTATGTAAACAGTGTAAGAACAAAGTCAAATTTCGTCAAACAAAACTGACACCTTTACAAAACATTGATACTACCCGTGCTGATGTATGGTTCCGAAGAATGGGTACTTGCGCAAGCAGACAAGGCTGGGCTTGGTGTGTTTGAGAGAAAAATTCTTCGAAAGATCTATGGACCAATCTGCGTTGACGAAGAATATCGACGTCGTATGAACCACAAGCTGTATCTGCTATACAACGTCATCAGTATAGGTATACGTATTGAGATGCAACGATTGCGTTGGCTAGGCCATATCATAAGAATGAGCGATGGTGAACCCACTAAAAAGGCGTATAAATACGTGCCACATATAGGTGCATGCTGAATTGGCAGGCCTAAGCTTAGATGAAAAAGCGCGGTATTTCAGAAAGCGAATTAACAAACAAAAAAAATTGATTATCTTTTCTTAGTTCGGCTTATGGAACAAATTTTCGCAATGGGCCAGCTAAGGAAGTAAGTATTATTATACCGCCAGCCTTTAGGCTAGAAAGGGTATATACACTTTGATACGACCAAAAATGTGCCACATCGAAATAACGGTTTTTGATCCCAAGTATGTTTGGACGAAATTTGTTTCAGACAAATTGGATTCAATTTAGACAATTTGTCCATCCGTCTGTCTGGCTGGTGCGCACGATAACTCTCGAACGGATCGACCGATTCGACCCAAAATTTGGGTATCGTAATATTTTGTCCAAACTTAGTTTAAGTTCTAAGATGGGTCATATGGGCCCACTCCTTCCGGTACCTCCCCTACAAAAGTTCAAACATTTTCTGTAAAATGGTGCGAACGATAATTCTTGAAGGGAGCAATCGATTTGGTCCAAGCTTTGCACATAGTATTATTTCTTCCAGATACAGATCGGGTTCGAATATGGGCAATATCGGTCCACTCCTCCAACACAAAATTCGGATAAAGTGAAGTTTAAGAGCAAATCTCGGATCGTTTTGAATTTTGTTTTCATTAGGTTGTACTTGCGGCTCTCTTTACGACGGTACAATTTTTCTCCGCCCAAGTCCATACTTGCTGAGATATTGGCCTAAAAGCTGCATGAAACCCTGACGACACCAACCAAAATGGCAAATCCGTAAGATAATTCTCGCATGGAGATTCTGACTTTGTACATCGTATTATTTCATTCAGTCATGTATCACGTTGGAATATTGATTGTATCGGTCCACTCCTTCGGGTTCCTTCCCACACTAAATACGGATAAAGTGAAGTTTAAACCTCCTCTCGGATATTTTTAAAATTTTTTCAGTAAGTTTTCTTTGCGACTCCCTTTACGACGGTGCAATTTTTTTCTTGCGGAAGTCCATACTTCCTGAGATATTTGGAATATGGACTATAGCGGTACCTCCCACACAAAATTCGGATAAAGTGAAGTTTAAGAGCTCCTCTCGCATCGTTTTACTCTTTTTCAGTAGGTTGTTCTAGCGGCCTCATTTACAACGGTACAATTTAGTTGCGGAGTAAGTCAATACTTCCTAAGATAATGGCCCAAAAGCTCCAAAATCCAGCCGGCACATACTAAAATGGTTATTGTGCAAGATAACTCTTAAACTTTTTCAAAAATGTCTTTCAAAATTAGTTTAACGTAATTTAATATTTCGACTCCTTTGTGAAGAAGTTTGGTTACTAAAATTGTTTGGTATATGTCAATGATTTGGTATAGCCCCACAGTACGGTACATCAATCAATCAATATATTTTATATACGGCATCATTATTGTGTTTGCTTTGTTTTAGTTTTCAGTGGCTGAGGGTATTTCTCCGTCAGCACATCTGACTGATACTTTCTTACTTGTATTTATATTAAAGTTAAACATTAAATAATAAATTAAATAATAGTTAAATATTTATTAGATGTTCCGTAAAATTAATATTGAAAGGGTTCAGAATTTTATGTGACAATTTTGTCAATCTCATCATCCAGGCATTCTAATATTTTGTGATTATCATAGATATTTGACCCTGTTTATTATGCGTATGTAGTTCAATTTGTTATAATTGTACTACATACAATCTTAAATACTAAATTAGAATAACAAAGAAAATGTGACAACAAGTCATACATTCGGAACAATCATACCCCTCGGTGAGAGGCATAATTTCATTCGTCCTAATGTTCTTAGACATAAATAAATATTTCTAACATATTTTCTTTTGTCATTGGACACGGTAAAATGTACTTTATGCAGCTTATACATATTTACACTGGAACTGTTCTATGTACATGCGCGTGTTTCAGTGTGAACTGTTCATAAACTCTTTACAACGACTGCAGATGAAATGAAACTTTATCGAAAAATTAACATGAACACAAAAATTATTATCAGAAAATGGCAACATTTCAACATTGTTTACGACGAAGTTGTGCTGCTTCATCAAGGATTTCATGCACATTCGCACACACACGCATCCAATATTGTAATAATCAAGTTGGATTTATGTGTGAATATTTTATGTGTGTGTGTGTCGTAAATCTGTAGGTGGGTATATCCTGATATTTATTATTATTTATACATACAAAAATACTTACATACATATACATATATATGTATGTATGCATATATGCTGCATTTATGTATGTACAAATGTGCATATATAATAAAATTCCATTTACTTACTCATTTGACGCACTGATGTTCCAAAACATTGTCGAATGCAAAATTTTTATGTGATTTCATGTGCACATAACCGGATCAGAAACAATTTGTTGGTATACCAGAGGTTGCAAGCCATGATCCAATCAAGCCGAGTTGAAGGATAATATCGAATTTCATGTTGGCATTTTCCAGTGAAATATGCAAAAAAGTTGTTGACAATCACACCCAGATATTTGATGCAGGCCGAATGATATGGGCCGGATGTGATGACATTTCACAAATTGTTGTCGTTGTATTGTTGTTGCATTCGTGCGGTTGTAGTTTTTTGTCGAGTTTTATTTTGCAAACCGAACCAGTCATGCAGCAACGGCATCAGCAGCAGCAGCATTTAAACCGTGTGTCAGTGTAAAGATGATGTTTTCAGAACGTCGTTGATGATTACAATGTTGACATCGATAAATACAGCAAGTTTCCCAAGGAAAGTAGCAATAAAAAGAGAAGATGAAAATAGTAAAACATGAAATGGGAACGCATCAATAGTCTGGAAAACAGAATTTAATTAGTATTAAGGTTGAGTTGTTATTGAGTCACAGTAATGCTAAGCACTTTACAAATGTCATAAAGGTTTCAATTTGCTTACGGTTTTACACTTGTCTTTGATGTTTAGTAATTTTATACATATTTAGAAAAGTAAGACCAAAGTCGAAATAACGATTAAACAATAAAGTTATTGAGAATAGAAAATTGAAACATGTAAAAAGTCGTTAAGTTCGGCCGGGCCGAACTTTTTATACCCTCCTTTATAAAATAGTCTTAATTAAAATGGAATAATTAGGGTCCTTTCACAATTTTAGGTGGAACAACTTTTCGACAATGGATAGACGTCTACTGCCTCCCCTTATTGCTTAAATTACACTGTGAACACAAATGTTGGGGCAGAGATAATTCCTTTTGGAGATGAAAGCCTTTGGTGTGTTTATATTAAAAACCCCGAAGGAAAGATGCGCCGTGAGTCGAACTTCCGCGTTATGGCGTGATGAAGTTTTTGCAAGAGACCCTGTAAGCCATCATGAATTAGGATTATATCGTTGTTTGTTGTTTTTGTAGAGCACTTAAGCAACAGCGAACAAAGATATAACGCTAATTCCTGATGGCCCACAGGGTCTCTAACAAAAATTTAATCACGCCATAACGCGGAAGTTCGACTCACGGTGGATCTGTCCTTCGGGGTTCATAATATACTCACCAAGGCCTCTATTTCCCAAGAGGAATTTTCCGTGCCCCAAACTTTCACCTCGATTTTGTTGCAATGTGTTATCTAATCTAATCTAAAACAAGTAAGAAAAGTCTATAGTCGGACGGAGCCGACCATGGGATACCCTATACCACTATCCCTGGACAATCGCTCTCCACGGAACTTTTTTTCAATGATTGTGAAAATTTAATTATCAAATATCAGAGATGTAATGTATAATACTTATGACCAAAATCAAAAAGTTATCTAGCATGACAAAGACATTTTTGTAGCAGGAAAGGAAAATTTAGGTCACTCAAACTAAAATGTAATGAAACCTACATATGTAGTACTACTACTTCCGTTGTTTAACCGCTACGTTATTGAAATTTTTACCAATTTCACAGAAAAGTTTCAGTCCACTAAACCCGCTAAAGCTGGGTACACACTGTCAAACCGTCCAGCAACCACAAAACATTTTGCGATTGCATGATGAATGACATAAATGAACGGCCACACTAGCAAGCAACGACAAAGCTGTCATTCAAAACTGACATGATGTACCCAGATTAAGTATTATCTGATCTTCACGTTGGTTTGTACGCTTCTTCTTCATCATAAACTCAAACTTTGTTTAAAATTTTGCGGGTTATTATTTTGACCTACAGAGCCGCTACAAAATTGGTTAAAATTTCGTTTTTGGTCCATTTCATCCCCTGAACATTTCACGATCATCAGTAAAAACTAATCATTTCTAATCTGGCCCGAACCCAACTTCCTTAAAAAATTCGTTACAATCGGTCCATAATTGCGGCCTTAAGTTTGTTTGCAATTTTTAATGGATGGACACACATCGCTAAATCGCTTTATCTCGTCGAGATATGAATTTTGGCATACCAAATGTGGGGTCTAGGACGAATATTTCGTGTTGTTACATAACCTTTTGGAAAGACAATATGCAGCATGGGATAAAAATGTGGTTCTCTACACAGAACCCATTATATATTAGGCCGTTATCTAGCAAACACTTTATTGCAATTTACATCAGAGGATAGGTCAGTAGTTTTTTCCATATGTAGGCTACTTTGCGAAATATATATGTCCTCAAAGAATTAAAATATCGACCAAAAATAAAATTTTATATTTCTTAAAAAAGTAATGGTCCATTTCACCCGCTAAAGAATATCAGATCATCATTCAACATTGTAGGCATCTTTTATACTTATACTCTTACCCGGTGCAAAATTTCGTGACTATTGATATATAATTGCGACTTCTAGCGAGTTTATTATTACACTACAAACAAATAACGGAATATATTAGGCTGTAACTCTGTTATCTGATCATGCACACCAATATAATTGGCATCAATTGAAAGGTCAAGCATTCCACTTTCAAGTATATCTCACTTGTCCGGAATGTCACTTCCAGGAATTAAGATATAAGCTGTATATTTAAAATTTTCACAATTTTCACACAAAAGTTTTGGTCCATTTAACCCTCTAAATATTATCCTATCGCCATCTCAAATTGCAAGGTTCTCCTTTGTGATATACTCTTACATTATTTAAAATTACGCGTTGATCGGACTATTATTGAGACCTACAGAGCCGCTAGAAAATTGGATAAATATTATGTATTTGGTCCATTTCACCCGCTAAATATTTCACGATCATCACCAATAAGAATAGGGATCTATTCTGATCTGAACCCGACCTCCATACAAAATTTCGTGATGATCGGTCCATAATTGCGGCCTGGAGCGTGTTTACAATTTATAATGGACAGACGGACGGACGGACGGACGGACTGACTGACGGACGGACACACATCTCAAAATCGCTTTATCTCGTAGAGATATGAAGATTGGTATACCACATTGGGGGTCTCCGACGAATATTTCGCGGTGTTACATGAATTTTTACCAAAACAAACTTATAATACCCTTTTCCACATTGTGGTATAGGGTATAAAAAATGTGTTCAGCTAGGTGAAAGGTACTACCTACGGCGCTATATCAAAGAGTCAACCTATCTTTAAATTTTTTAGCGGAAAAGTTTTATAGCTGCAGGCAACTTCAAGAGTCAAATTGAGGGTAGTTTCATCAAAACAATGTAGACCCTCAAAAATGGACCCATGTTGACGAATTTTAGTGAAGAAATTTCGTGACCACTGAAAATTCCCGAAAATCGTGAGGTACAGTTATATGGGGGGATATACCAAAACATGGACCTATATTGACGATTATTTTTGAATAGACAAAATTGTAGCTAAAATTCTCAAAATACCGATCATTACAGCTAGTACGGCTAAAAATTGCAGCTAAAATTCTCAAAATACCGAAAATCGGGAGATACCGTTATATGGGGGCTATACCAAAACGTGGTCCTATTTTGACGATGTTTCGTTGGAAATGTTTTATGACCACTGAGAACTTCAAACGTCAAATTACAGCTATTTCGTTTAAAAACTGTATCTAAAATTCTCAAAATACCGAAAATCGGGAGGTACCGTTATATGGGGGCTATACCAAAACATGGACCTATGTTGACGATGTTTAGTGGAGATATTTCATGACTACTGAGAACCTCAAATGTCAAATTACAGCTAGTTCGGTTAAAAATTGTAACTAAAATGCTCAAAATACCGAAAATCGGGAGGTACCGTTATATGGGGGCTATACCAAAACATGGACCTATGTTGACGATATTTTGTGGAGATATTTCATGACCACTAAGAACCTCAAATGGCAAATTACAGCTAGTTCGGTTAAAAATTGTAGCTAAAATTCTCAAAATACCGAAAATTGGGAGGTACCGATATATGGGGGCTATACCAAAACATGAACCTATGTTGACGATGTTTAGTGGAGATATTTCATGGCCACTGAGAACCTCAAATGTCAAATTGCAGATAGTTCGGTTAAAAATTGTGGCTAAAATTCTCAAAATACCGAAAATCGGGAGGTACCGTTATATGAGGACTATACCAAAACATGGACCTATGCCCATATCCTTTGGGATATAAGTTTGTTGACCACTAGGAACCCTAAGTGCCAAATTATAGCTAATGCAGTCTGCAAATGTGGCGAAGAACGTCAAAATACCTCAAATACGGAGGTACCGTTATATGGGGGCTATACCAAAGAGTGGACCGATATAGCATCTTCGAACATGACCTGCCTATGGAAAAAAGACTCTCGTGTGCAAAATTTCAGCACTCTATCTCAATTATTGCGGATGCTAGAGTGATTACAACAGACGGACAGACAGACGGACATGGCTAGATCGTCTTAGAATTTTATCCTGAACAAGAATATATATACTTTATAGGGTCGCAAATGATTAGTTCGATGTGTTACAAACGGAATGACAAACTTAATATACCCTCCATACTATGGTGGAGGGTATAAAAACAAGTAAAAAATGTCAAGTTCGGCCGAGCTGAATTTTGCCTTCCTTTTCCTTCCCGACCAAAATTTTAAATAGAGATATTTTGTGATCACGGAAACAGAAATTCCTAGAAGTTCAAACTGGGACAATTAACTGACTGTATCGTCTCCTTATAAAACAATGTCATGACTGTAATTTCCCAACTTAAACTTATATATCTAAACAATGGTAAAACCTAGGAAAAAATTACAAAGCCAATCTTGTAGAGAATTTACACAGCTATAACCCGTAGAAGATGGAAGATACCAAGGAACGGTCCTGACCGTCTTTAATATGGCAAAGCCCAGGATTTATATTGGTCCCTCTTTCATATCAAGTGGACACTGACCACCCCATGGTGTCACCTGGGAAACTGCCTTTAACACCCGTTAATGGTAGTGAGCTAACATGTGCCGCACCCTCACCCATAATAGCGTTAAAAACTTGGGTTTGGGCGTCGGGTTAGTAACCCTCCCCTAAAAAAACAGCCTACTATAAAAAAACGAAAGAAAAGAAAATCAAACCCCTCTAAAGTTGACGAACCCCACAAACGTTTTAAGGACCATAATTTGCGAATCTGCACATAGAATGTTCGGACTATTTATAGAAAAAGGGCAGTTTACGCTTTGGCAGATGTACTTGAAAAGTACAAACCCGACATTACTGCCATACAGGAAATACGATAGATTGGGAAAGGCGTCACAACAACACCTAAAGGTGACGCACTGTATTATAGCTGCCATGACACAAAGCATGAGTTTGGTTGCGGATTTGTAGTTGGTCAGAAGTTAATACATCTGCAATCACAACAGATAGCCACAGCATATTCCAGTCAATTCGACCAACTGCTTAATCAAAGCACTCCTCGTCCCGATAACATATCAGGACAATGGCAAAACATTGCCCACTCCATGCAAACAGCCGCAAAATCAGTACTTGGATACCAGAGATCTCCATTAAGGAATCCATGGTATGACCAGGAGTGTCGTGCTGCTACCGAAGAGAAAAATGCGGCATATAGGACTACTTTACAATCAGTAGCAAAGCGTAGCGCACGAGAGAGGTATGGGGAGAAAAGAGATATGAGAAACGTCTTTTCCGCAGAAAAAATAGAGAGATGGAAAAGCGGGAGTGTGAACAAACCGAGATGTACAGGTGACAGAATGAAGTTCGAAAATTCTACCAAAAAGTGAAACATCAAACTGATGGCTTTGGAACTGGCACATCCTCCTGTAGAGACCAGCAAGGTAATCTGGTAACTGATACAGATAGTGTGGTAAGGATATGGAAAGAGCATTTTTCCAAACTGATGGTATCCAATAGTAGCGAAGGCGATGAAGATACCACAGATCCAATCCCAGAAAATGGTATTGAATGCATACCACCCGCCCAAGATGAGGTAAAGACAGCAATAAACCGGCTGAAGAATAATAAGGCAGCAGGAGCTGATGGCCTACCAGCCGAGCTGCTTAAAACCGGAGGCGACACGCTGATAAGGTGTATGGATCAGCTAGTTAGCTCCATCTGGCAGGAAGAACGCGTTCCCGACGATTGGAACTTGAGCATCCTGTGTCCCGTCCATAAGAAAGGAGATAAGACTTTATGCTCCAACTATAGGGGCATAAGTCTTCTCCCTATCGCCTACAAGATAGTGTCAGGGATATTGTGCGTAATAATTGGACCATCGAAATAATAATACCAATGCGGCTTTAGACCTGGCAAGTCCACCATTGACCAGATATTTACCCTGCGACAAATCCTGGAGAAGACCCACGAGATGCAGGTTGACACATACCACCTTTTCGTCGATTATAAAGCAGCCTTCGACAGTCCGCTACGTTCAAAGGTATTCCAAGCCATGTCTGCAAAGCTCATTCGGCTTTTTAAAGTGGCTCTAACTGACACAAGATCTTCAGTTAAAATAAGAAAGAACCTCTCCGAAAAGTTTTCGTGTGATCTTTTCAACATCCTGCTAGAAAATGTTATACGAGAGGCAAACATCAATAGAAGTGGCACAATCTACACCAATAGCCACATGTTACTTGCTTATGATGATGATATAGACATCATGGGACGATCAGTAAAAGAAGTAACTGATACCTTTATGAAGATCGAAGGGGAATCTGCCAAAGGGGGTCTGACGATAAATTGCATCCATTGAAGTTGGTTCCTATAATTTTGAGAAATATTTTTTCCTCTCTTAGTTATTTTAGGCATTCATAGGCAAAAGTTCATTCATATCTCTAATAGCAATAATTTTTGAGAAAAAAAGTACAAAACTTATAACCCTAATATACATATCGTTTGCTTCCCTTTCAATTAAAATTAGCAGCAAATTCACCCTTCAATAAACAAATACATACATTTCGATTCTTGTTCTATGGTATTCCCAGTTATTCTTTGATTCCTCCATTATTTTACATAGAATTATTTCGTTTGATAATTCGCCACCACCAGCATCACCCGCAGCTGCCAGATAAATGTCATTGAACAAATGATGAACTTTTGGTAGCACACAATTCAATTTGAATTTCAATGCAAAAAAGTTGGGTTTTATTTCTAACAATATTATTTGTTTTAACGAAGTTATTTCTTTTTCGCAAATACAAAGAATCAGGGCGGAAACATTGGAAAAAATTAAATGGAATTCTACAGTCGTGGTTTAGAATGTAGGTAAATTTTATTATTTGATATATTGTTATTAATTTTTATACCCTACACCACTATGTGAAAAGGGTATTATAAGTTTGTTTTGGTAAAAATTCATGTAACACCGCGAAATATTCGTCGGAGACCCCCAATGTGGTATACCAATCTTCATATCTCGACGAGATAAAGCGATTTTGAGATATGTGTCCGTCCGTCTGTCCGTGTGTCCGTCTGTTCATTATAAATTGTAATCAAACTCCAGGCCGTAATTATGGACCGATTGTCACGAAATTTGGTATGGAGGTCGGTTTCACATCAAATTAGGTCCCTTTTTTAATTTGTGAAATGGCGGGTGAAATGGACCAAAAACATAATTTTTATCCGATTTTGTAGCTGCTCTGTAGGTCGCTATAATAGTCCGATCGCCTCGAAATTTTTAATAAGGTAAGAGTATATGACAAAGGAAAAGCTTGCAATTTGAAATGGTGATCAGTAGACATCGGATTTTTGCATGTTTTTTATTTCTCATCCGATTGGACTCAAATTTTGGATCTAGGCGTTTCAAGGGTCAGCTTTTCGATATTTGGGGTCATATCAAAAACATGCAAAAAATATGCAAAAAATATGCAAAATATATGCAAAAAATATGCAAAAAATATGCCAAAAAATATGCAAAATATGCAAAAAATATGCAAAAAATATGCAAAAAATATGCAAAATATGCAAAAAAATATGCAAAATATGCAAAAAAATATGCAAAATATGCAAAAAATATGCAGAATATGCAAAAAATATGCAAAATATGCAAAAAAAAATATGCAAAATATGCAAAAAATATGCAAAATATGCAAAAAATATGCAGAATATGCAAAAAATATGCAAAATATGCAAACAGTTTTTGGCCGAAAATCTTCATAAAAGTCGTAAAATTGTCAATTAATGTTAGAAAAATCGTCAAAAATCTTAAATGTTCTAAATTAAGATAGTTGGCTGTTTAACGTCGATTTTTTTAGCAGATTATTGTGTTATCGAGACCTCTTACGACAGTGTGGTGTAGGGTATAAAAGAATGGTATTGTAATACAATTTTTTATTATTAAACTATGCAAAAATATAAAATTTGATAAAATATCAAACGTTCTATGTAAAATTCAATATTTTCTTTGTTATAATTTGTAGCGTTGGGCTGGTTATTGTTCAAAGGGGACAAATCGATGTGGGATTTTTTAAGGCTGCAACCGCATAAAGTTTTTAGTTTGGTCAGATTTTAAGACTTCAAAGTGTGAGCACAATTGGAATATGTTAACATGTGCCACTGGGGCCTCGACATTATGAAAATCTCGATTTTTTGGCTATTTAGCGATTTCGGCGACCCATTTCTCTGGAATGGTTAAAGCTTTTTGTTCATATTAAGCATTAAATTAAAGGCCATTCTGTTCTTAACATTTCTTGCTGAACAACAAAATATAAGTATATATAATAAATCTAATACTAAATAGGTATTACAGAATTCGAGATAATAAAGCCAATGTCCCGAAAAACGTGACTAGGTACGCCTTTGTGCGAAAATGGAGACTATTAAAAAAACATTTTCTTCATTTTTATAAATTGTCTTTTACATTTTGTTCTAAATTAAATTTATTCGAGAGTGAGACATCATGTGGTTTTGGAGCTATCTGGGTACAGCTGACTACTTGAAGAACGCTCTGCTATGTAGTTCGCAACTTTTAAGTTGTTTACCATCCTTTGTGTCTCCTGGAAATTCAGAGTTAATGTTTGATCTCTTGAACAAAAAGAATTATCCCAGACCTTTTTCTAGGATTTTCAGCAGTTGCTCTTTTGGAAGTTTGGATCGAATATTTCTGAAGAAATGTTAATCTTTGCTTTGTTAAGATTTTTGTCGCCTTTTGGCTCTTTACGGCGTTTTGCACTGCTCGATCAAATAATGCCAGGTCAGCAAGTTCATGACTAAGATACCACAAATTATTAATTATGTTGTTATTTCCCTTTTCGGAAATTTGTGTGTCAATGTTTTCATATTTCAATACATTTGCAATGAGTTCTAGGTCTTGTTTTGATGCTAAACGTATCGTAGAATCTGAAGAACCATCTGTCCCGAAAACAATCAAGTGTGGCTTCAAGAAAATCGTAACTATGCAATTGTCATTGGTGCTGGACCCCTGTAAGGTGTATAGGAACGTTACTAGTATCATTATGGCTACATTAGAAGCTGTCGGATAGGATCCGTACAAATATAATATCTCTAAAAGCTTTATCCGTGAACAGCGGAGAATAAACCGTGAAAAATAAACTCAACAGCTTCAAGGAACGAGGCTATTTGTGGAAAATTTATTTATTTATTTGAAAATTTATTTGTATGGAAAACTATTACCAGATATTCTCAAAACAGGGAAGAAAAAACGGGTTGCTGTTCTGGTATCACATTGCGGTAAAGAACAACTCCTAGGTGTTCCTGAAACTGACTGTAGATCATGGGAGAAACAAGAACTAGCAGTGTACAAATGCCTAGAAAAATGGGGTCTCACCAGCTCGAGCAGATATTAGGTTGAACCGTACAAACTTGTTAGAAAATTGTTGAGAGGGATTTTTGACTGCAAGTTTGGAAGCACATCCGGACATCAAACAAACATATTCAAGCGATTTCTATAAGAATAGTCTGCGATTGACAAATCAAAGTTCGAAGTAGGCGAGAGTGTTTTAAAACTACTGCCCAACCCACTTCCCAAGAACAAGAGACTTGAGACTGGACGCCCCCAGAGTGTTTTTTCTATTTTATTTATTTACTAGCAAAATGCCCGCTACTTCGTATACGGAAAATTAATAATATTCAAATAAACAATATTTAATATGGTGAACACTGAAAATTTTTATGTACTAATACCTATTTGAATTGATATTTTATTTTTTTAAAGCACTGTTCGTACATGTTTTGTTCGAATCTCAAAAAAAAAAAAAAAAGATCTCTACACTTCAACAGCGGCCTGAAGTCCATGTTTTATTAGAACGAAATGGGTATTTTGAAAATTTTATCCACATTTTCCAACCGAATTTTGGAATTTGTGATATCAAAATGTAGAAAAACCGATCGATTCCCCGGTCAGACAACATCAAATTTTCAACGGTGGCAAAATACCCCTCAGTAATGTTGGCGACGTTTCCTGAGTATTTCAGCCATGTAAAACTTCTCTGTACACTCATTGATATGAGAAAAGTCTCCCTTGTCTCGTCTGGGATGTTTGTGGAACAATTATTACATTATTTAGAAACCGAATTCGTGTTATCATAGAAACAATAGTACATTATTCAGTACAATTTTTAGAATCCAAAACCTTAGCTCATATGTTACAGTTTTAGCTCTACTTGTCCACCCAATGCCAATGGTATTACATGTAGAAACCTTTCATACATTTAAAGGTGGATTTTAATAAACATTCTGATCAAATCTCAACAGTGATCCTCACAACAAATTTCATTTATCGATTCACTCAATACCAGTGCTTCAATATTTAGTATTACTTAATACTTCTGTACATTTATTGTACAACAACGAACCTGACAAATAAATAATGTACCAGAATTCCACTTATATTCCTCAGTCCAATACCAAATTTACTGCAATTTTGTACTTTTCACACACTAATTATATAATCCCAAATTTAGTACAATTAGTACTTTTCGTAACCATAAGTACGAACTTCAAAACTATCTCAGTCCTACACTCCAACAGCAATCTTAGTTCCAAATTTCAGGATTCCAGCTCTATCCGTTCACCCAAATCTGAATTGTACCAAATTTAGTACCATTTAGTACTTTCCGCACCCATAATTATGAATTTCCAAAACTACCTCAATCCTTCACTCCACCTTAATTCCAGATTTCGGGATTCCAGCTCTATCCGTGCGCCCAAATCCAAATTGAGTACCATTTAGTACTTTTCGTTCCCCCTAAGTACGAATTTCCTACACCCCAATAGTAATCTTAATTCAAAATTTCAGGATTCCAGCTCAGTCCGTTCACCTAAATTTAACTTGTACTAAATTTAGTACCATTGTACCAAATTTAGTACTTTCCGTACCCATAGGTACGAATTTCCAAGACTAACTCAATTCTAAAGTCCAACAGTAATCTTAATTTAAAAATTCCGTACCCGTAAGTACGAATTTCCAAAACTACACTCCAAAAGTAATCTTAATTCCAAATTTCAGGATTCCTGCTCTATCCGTTCACCCAAATCTAAATTGTACAAAATTTAGTATCATGTAGTACTTTCCGTACCCATAAGTATGAATTTCCAAAACTACCTCAGTCCTTCACTCCATCAGTAATCTTAATTCCAAATTTCAGGTTTCCAGGTCTATCCCAACCCAAATATTACCAAATTCAGTACCATTTAGTATTTTCCGTGCCCATAAGTACCAATTTCAAAAACTACACTCCAAAAGTAATTTTAATTTCAGGATTCCAGCTCTATCCGTTCACCCAAATCCAAATTGTACTAAATTTATTACCGTTTAGTACTTTTTATACCCATAAATACGAATTTCCGAAATTACCTCATTTCTTCACTCCATCAGTAATCTTAAGTCCAAATTTCAGGTTTCCAGGTCTATCCAAATCCAAATTTTACCAAATTTAGTACCATTAAGTACTTATCGTATATATAAGTATGAATTTCCAAAACTACCCTCATATTTCACTTCAACTGTAATCTAAATTCCAAATTTCAGGTTTTCAGCTCTATCCGTTCACCCAAATCCAAATTGTACCAAATTTAGTACCATTTAGTACTTTTCGTAAACATGAGTCCTAAAACTACCCCATATATCGATCGTACACTTCAACAGTTATCTTCGTTCGAAATTTCAAGTTTCCAGCTCTATCCGTTCACCCAAATCCAAGTAGTACAAAATTTAGTACTATTTAGAACTTGTCGCACACATAAGTACAAATTTCGAAAACTACCCCCATATCGCAATCTTATACTCCGTCAGTAATCTTAGTTACAAATTTCAGGTTTCTAGCTCTGTCGATTCATCCAAATCCAAGTTGTACTAAATTTAGTACTTTTCGTACACATAAGTACGAATTTTTAAAACTACTCCTATATCTCAATCCTATACTCCGTCAGTAATCTTAATTCCAAATTTCAGATTTCCAGCTTTATCCTTTCACCCAAATCCAAATTGTACTAAATTTAGTACCATTTAGTACTTTTCGTACTCATGAGTACGAATTTCACAAACCATTTCCTTTTATAAACACCACTTCACAACCTTCATTTCCATACCAAATTCATAGTTTCTAGCTAAATCCGTTCAAAATATACAATTGGTACTAAATTTAGTACTTTTTGTAAACTTAGAGGTCGAATTTCCCAAAACCCTTTGGTACATCTTTCTAACTCTCCATCAGTTACCCTCATTCCAAATTTCAGAATTCTAGCTCTTCCCGTTTGCCTAATACAAAGGGTACCATATTTAGTACCTTTTAGTACTTTTCGTACACTTCTAGGTCGAATTTCCAAAAACCCAGCCTTATCTCACCCCTACACACCGACAGCAACCCACAGTCAAAATTTCAGCTTTCTAGCTTCAGCGGTTTCGTCTGGGCGATGATATACATGTCACTCACTCACTCACTCACTCAGTCATCACTAAGCTCTTTTATATATATAGATAGATTTGGTATCCCACACGGCAACAACTGAGTGTTATAAGTGAGAGTTTGGGTTATTGATTTTACAAAAAGTATAATGAACAAGGTTGGGTAAACATTATCAATAGGTTAAAAAGAAATAGAGACAATAGATTGAGTTTAATACAAAAAATGGTGAAAACGATATTCAGAAATATTTTAGGTCCAAAACAAGACCTAAACCGCATTGAAGATTTACTTAATACGAAAGGCATTCACAAACAAATATCACATAAAGGAAATAACAAAATGATAAATCATATGTAGTACCATAGTCCTGAACTTATTGGTCTGGCATTGTTTGATCTGATAGTGCTAAACACCGTAAAGATCCAAAAGACGACAAAAATGTTATCAAACAAAGGTAGAAATATCTCCAGAAATAATCGATCCAAACTTACAAAAATCAACTGCCGAAATTCATAGAAAAAGATTTACCAGGCATAATTACAAGTGAGACTTAATTGTTGTTCAAGAGATTAAACTTTAACTCCGAATTTCTTGAAAAAGATAATGCATCTTGACGACAGAACATCAATTACCAGGAGGGGTAAAGGATGGTAAATAAATTGAAAATTGTGAGCGCCATAGCAAGGAGTCGAGTTCACCACCAAGTTGTCATCTGTACCCAGATGGCCAAAACCACATTATGTCAGTCCCTTTATGCCCGTAATTTCAACACGTAGCTATATATGAGTTCACAGATATCTCCCGTGTAAGCAACATTTTATAATTTCAACGTATAGGTAACGTTACCGAGTCAAAAAAGCCGTGTTACTTAAACCAAGGATTTTTCCTGGTTAATCGTTGCCAATGTGTTAAAAGTTGTAAAACACTTCTATGTGGCAATGATTTTGCGAAATTATGAATGAAAATCACCAATATTAGCACATGATGTCAAAATTTACACGCCTCGGTAAATGGCATGTAGAAATTACCAAACGCGTAGGTAAAGATAACTAATAGGTAGCTACGTTTACCCAGACGTTGAAATTAGGGCGATGCCAATCCACGGCCGATATGTCTGTCTCTACAAAAGGCGAAACATGTCACATAATGGTGGTTGAGGGGGTTTGAATCTTCGGCTTTCCTTTTTCACTTGCAAACATCATCGGTCATTAAGCTCGACTCCAACGAGAAATGAATTAAAATTAATATTAAAATAGATCTTCGCCCTAATAGGCAACATTTTCAAATAAAGTAAAATATATTCGTTTTCATTCGCAAAAATTTGATAATATAGGAAGAAAAAAGTTTTTTTAAATAGACTCCATTTTTGCCCTAAGGCCTTTTTCGGGACATTGGGTTTATTATCTCGAATTCAGTAACACTTGCGTACTTTGTTGTTCAGCAAGAAATGTTAAGAACAGAATAGCTTTTAATTAAATGCGTAAAACAGGCAAGTAGCTTTAACCTATATGGGCCGTCGAAGTCGCCAAATAGCAAAAAAAATGGATTTTCATAACTTCGAGGCCCCAGTACCATGTTTTAACATATTCGAATTGTGCTCAAACTTTGACAATCTTAAAATCTAACAATACTAAAAGGATTAGGGGGCTCCCCGGCTAAAAAATCCGAGATCGATTTGGTCCTTTGAGTTAAAACCAGCCCAATCCTACAAATTAAATTAAGATGCTACAAAAAGAAAATATTGAATTTTACATAAAACATTTGATATTTTATCAAATTTTATATTTTTACATAGTTTAATAATAAAAAATGGTATTACGATACCATATTTTTATACCCTACACCACACTGTCGTAAATGGTATCAATAACATAATAATCTGCTGAAAAAATCGACGTTATACGGTCAACAGTCTTAGTTTAGAACACTTTTATGTATTTTTTGATGGTTTTTCCAACTTTAAATGAAAATTTTACGACTTTTATGAAGATTTTGGGCCAAAATCTGTTTGCATATTTTGCATATTTTTTGCATATTCTGCATATTTTTTGCATATTTTGCATATTTTTTGCATATTTTGCATATTTTGCATATTTTTTGCATATTTTGCATATTTTGTGCATATGCAAAATATGCAAATATGCAAAATAAATACGAAATATGACCCTGCCATTGAATTTAGATTTCTTTGAAACGAATTTTGGTCCAATCAGAATCTTCGTATCTTTAATATTAAAAAATATGCAAATATGCAAAATCCGATGTCTAGTGATCAGATAATATTTAGAGGGTTAAATGGACAACAACTTTTGTGTGAAAATTGTGAACATTTTTAATATACAGCTTATATCTTTTTTCCTGGAAGAGACATTCCGGGCTGGTAAGCTATACTTGGAAGAAGTATGCTTGACCTTTCTATTGATTTCGGATAACAATTATGTTTTTGGTCCATTTCACCAACTAAATATTTCACGATCATCACAAATTAAAATAGCCATCTATTTTGATGTGAAACCGACCTCCCTGCCAAATTTTGTGACAATCGGTCCATAATTGAATACAATTTATAATGGACAGACGGACACACCGACGGACGGACACACATCTCAAAATCGCTTTATCTCGCCGAGATATGAAGATTGGTATACCACATTGGGGGTCTCCGACGAATACTTCGCGGTGTTACATGATTTTTTACCAAAACAAACTTATAATACCCTTTCCACAAGGTGGTGCAGGGTATAAATATTTGGGTGTTTTGTTGGCAAATTTGATGTATATATTTTCTTGATATATATTGCAAATATATATTTTATTTATTCGGCGACTTATTTTGAAATTTTATGGAGATTATTTTTGTCTTTGCCCTCTTCTATCGAGAATGAAGTTTTGTGGGACAAAACTTAATAAACTTAGATAAAGTACAACATTAACCCTAAAACGTGATTTTACTTTTAGCAGATTCCTGGCATTTATATACGATTTAGAGTTTTGGTGTATTCCGGTACCTACAGTAAAATTTTATGACAAATAATTTTGTAGAATATTTTGATCTGATACGATCACATTTTAAAGGAGTTTTTAAACGTTTTTGAAAAAGGGACCAAAAAGAAGCCTTTAGTGACTCGCATGAGGGTTAACTTTTTTTCAAAAAAAGATACCGCGCATTGTTGTCAGCAATATTGCCAAGACACTTTATACCTAAAATGCAAGGATTCTAAGGAATTTGATATCGAATATTTCAAAACCTGTAGAAATGGGCGGAACTTGCCACGCCTATTTAGGTTACTTCCCGACGTAAACTTTCAAAACGCCGATACACGTGTGTTCTTTTTTTCGGTCCTCTTCCATAGTCTGTGCGGGGTTTCTTGTAATTTAAAAAAAAGTTCGATTTTGTTGTACCTTGTTATTTGGATCGGATGCTCTGTCCTATAATTCTCGAGCTGTAGTTATTTGATCATCAGGTTAGTTAGTTTATTGCCCGGCTGGTACAATAATTGAAAATGGATTAGCAATTATTGTACCAGCTGGGCACTAAACTAATTAAACTGATGATCAAATAAGTACAGCTCGATAAATCTAAAAATAACTCCGTTTTTACGATGTTTAAAATAAATTCCTAAATAAAACAACAAACAGATGTTGAAAAATGTAATGTTTTAAATTTTTGATAAAATAGCAAATGTTTCACACTGGTATAAGGGAAAAATTGTATTGAAAATTTTTAAAACATTAAGAAAAATGGTAATGATTTGAATCCCACTACCAAATTTCAAGGAAATCGAAGGGGTGAATCATTGTTAAAAATTGATTTTAAATATTAAATCGCAAAAAATTGGATCCAAGCCCACTGTGCATTTTTTCTATTTTTTATTAAATAGCTGATCAAGCAACAAAAAATACAAAAAAAGATTTTTTACAATTGGACCAATATTAAAGAAGTTATGAGTATTTCTTTGCATATAGTTTTTACTGAATTCGACTTTTGCAAGGCGCGAAATCTCTGGAGCCGTTGCACGGTGGTCGAAAGCACTGATCTAGCGGCGCGAAATTCATAACTTGCAAACGAATTGAGATACGTCACTGAAATTTTGCACAAACTCAGCTTGTACCTGTGGGTAAAAATATGAACAATATCGGATAATGTTTTGGTATAGCCCCCATATAGCGGTACCTTCCGATTTTCGGTATTTTGAGGATTTAAGCCACAATTTCGTAGCAAATTCGCTATAATTTGGTACTTAGGGTTCCTAGTGGTCACAAAATATTTCCACCAAAAATTATGAACATAGGTCCACGTTTGGTATATCCCCCACGTAACCGTACCTCCCAATTTAAGGTATTTTGAATATCATGACCACATTTTTAATTCAACTTCGCTGTAATTTTGCATTGCGTGTTCTCACTGCGTATAAAATCTTCTTGCAAAACATTTTCAATACGGATTTATGTTTCGATGTAGCCACTTTTATGGTACCCCCGATTCGTTGAATTTGTACTTGTTATCCCATATTTAATAACATATTTAGCTATAATATGGTATTATAGTGTCTCCGGGGGTAGAACTCCTCCTTGCAAACATTTCTCAAGATAGGTCCATATTTTGATTTAGCTCCCATACAAATGCACAGCTAAATTTGTATGAATTTCATGCAAAATGCCTTATTTTAAAAGTGCAGTCATCAAAAGATTTGCAAATATTTGCAGCCCGAATGTGGTTATTCAGTATCCAGAGATTCCAATTTCATTCCCCAAAAAATAATCAGACCTAAGTTCGGCCAAGTTTACAAGATGCACTCTATGGAACAAGCGCGTACAACCCACAAAAACACTAAAAAATTGAATTTTTTTGAAAATTTATTGCTATATAAGTAAGTACCTCCAGACCCCAAATTAATTTTTATAATTTAAATCACACCCTCTGCTATTAATTAAAAATATATCTTGTCCATTTTCATTACGAATTTATTTAACATTTAAACAAATATGAAGTTAATTTTTATACCCTCAGCCTTTAGGCTAATGAGGGTATTTACACTTTGATACGACTAAAAATGTGCCTCATCGAAATAACGGTTTTAGACCCCAAGTATGTTTGTACGATATCCGTTTCAGACAATTTTGAGTAGATCTAGCAATGTCCGTCCGTCTGTCTGTCTGTCTGTCGGTCTGGCTGGCTGGTGCGCACGATAACTCTCGAACGGATCAATCGATTCGCTTCAAATTTTGGGTATCGAAATATTTTATCCAGATTCGATTTAAGTTCGAAGATGGGCCATATAGGTCCACTCCTTCAGGTACCTCCCCCACAAATGTTCAAAAATTGTCGCAAAACTTGTGCGTACGATAACTCTTCTAGGGAATAACCGATTTGGTCCATACTTTACACATTCTCATAATATCTACCAGATATAGATCAGGTTCGAATATGGACTATATTTGTCCACTCCATCCCGTACCTCCCACACAAAATTTTGGATAAGTTCACTTTAAGACCTGCTATTGAATCACTTTGATTTTTGTTGAAGCAACTTACATTCGCTGCCTCAATTACGATGGTAAAAGTTGTTTCAGGGGCAAGTCCATACTTCTTGAGAAAACAGCCCGAAGGGTGTAAAAACACCCTATGGCACCCCATGGTCTATGTCGGTCCATTCCTTTAAGTACCTTTTCAGAAAAAATTTTGATTTTTAATCCTAATCAACATTTTTGTCGGTTCATACGAGACCAAATTTTGAAACCCCCTAAATACATAATTTTTTTGTGAAAAAAAGTGTTTCAATTTGCACAGGCTGAGGGTATATCTCTGTCGGCAAAGCCGACTGATACTTTTTTACTTGTTTTGCAAAAAAATTTTAAAATCTGATGCAACAAAAACTCTTGTATTTGATAGTAAATAACTGAGTGAATATTTACAACAACAAAAATGAAAAAACAAAATCTTTGTCTGCAAAGTGTCTGTAATCGATAAACTGGAAAATATTTCGCAATTTTATAGTTCGATTTTTTGATTTTCGCGCCGCTAGATAAGTGGTTACGACCAGTGTGCGTTGGTCGAAAAAAATTTAAAATATGTATACTGAAATGTTTTGTTGATGAGCAGCATCGCCACAGCAAAAAAAAAAGAAAATCAAAAACCTCATTTTAAAAATGTGTCCGATTTCACTCAGGAATCCCCATATATATAACTAACAGAACCCGGTCGGCGTTGCTGGCCTTGTTTTAATCACAACTTTTAATGTTCTTTATGCTTAACAATTCAAAAATAGGTATTTTCCAAATAAATTTATCAACTGATTTTGTCTGTAACTTTTCTTTTCTCTTACACTGAAAGAAAAATGCTTCGTTGTATCAATGAACGGGTTTCATTGATTATTTTTCATTGATGCTATGAAATGTTACATTAATACAATGAAATGTTTCGTTCATGCTATGAAAATTTACGTTAACTAAAATTTAATGATGTTTGGTTTCATTGAATAAATGAAACTGATTTCATTGATGTAATGAAACTTTTTATTTCTTTAAATTTAGAAAAATATGTGAGTATTGAAACTATGCTAAATAGTAATGGCCCCGGCACATACGGTACGTTGTGCGTTGCGTCACGCGTTAAAAACAACAACCACATGAAAAAAATGTAAGTGATGCCAAGTTTGTTCTTGAAGTTTTCATGTGGTTGTTGTAACGCGACGCACAACGTACCGTATGTGCCGAGGGCTTAAGTGTTTTAAAAAACTAGTACGCAAACATCTTTTAAGAAATTGGTGGAAAATTTGATATATTTGATGTTTTTGGTTGGCTCCAAAAATCAATGATATAGTTTCATTAAATAAACGAAACAGTTTCATTGAATAAATGAAACAGCTTCATGGAATAAATGAAACAGTTTCATTAAATAAATGACACATTTCTGTATTTTGCGGAATGAAAAAAGGTCTGTTATAATTAAATCTTATCCATATTATCACCAATAAACTATTATTTTTCTTTTAATTATTTTTTCTTTATTAATCAAATGTTTTAAATTTTCCACAATCATAAACAGAACACATTTTGAAATCTGCCACGTACATACATATGTGTGTATAGAATCACATACATCATACATACATACATATTTATGCATGAATATTTGCAGAAGCGTCACTAGAAGCGTAACTGTACAAGAATTCTTTACTGACAGCTATTGGCTTTGATATACATACATATTCATGCTCATTAAAACAGGTTTGTTTTATTTTTCTACACGTGTGTCAAGACTTTTTCTCTCTGCATGTTATTCTCAGTTGTTTTGCTTTTATTTATTTCTTTGTTGTTATGGAGTAAATTCCAGCTATGTGGTGTGAATGTGCGTGTGTGCTTTTAAAAAGCAGAAAACAAAATTAGGCAAAGCGACCCCTCTTTCTCTCTGTCAAAACAATAAGAGATTGCTTAAGTTGATCAGCAAATTTTCAACAACACTGTTTTAGTTGACTTTATAACGCCGCCAAATGCGGATGAATAAACATTTTACGATTCGTGTTTTTAACTTAGAAAAGTAAGTATGCAAATATTGGGCAAACTATTTCTGTTAAGTTTTATGTATTCATTTGTTTAGTTAAGTGAATTTTCATTTAGTTGGGTTTTTCTTTGTAATAGATGTAAGCAATAGAAAATCTAAAAAAAAGTGGAATGACGGAGAAAATGCCAAGAGTTTGGTGTCCAGCGACAAAAGACAAGTAAATTACTAATATTTTTTTAATTTTCAATTTTAGTTACTGGTGACAACACCCAATTGGATTATAAACTTCGCTGAAAGTAGGTATGAAGTCTTTAATGTGAAAAAAATACAGATATAAAACTAAAACTCTTTCATGTATGCTGTATTTCAACATCATGGACGTACACAGGGGATGACTGAGCGGCAAAAAATGAAGGTAAGTTATTGTGTAGAAAACTAGTTATTTAGTAACAAATTGTTTATTCTTTCAATTTTACTTACAGATGACAACGACCAATGGTATCATTAATGTATTTAGTTAATACCTAAGGAATTAAAAATTACGTATTGTATCCATGGTCAAAACTAATTGCAATAAAGTGAATTAAACATATTTAAAGTTGACTTAATTTTTATGTATTACGTGAGTATGAAATGACTTCATAACATAAATGAAATCTTACGTTACATCAATGAAATGTATCATTGATTTTGAACCAACGAAAGGCTTCATTGCATTAATGAAAGTATTTCATTACACTAATGAAAATATTTCATTGCATTAATGAAAGTATTTCATTGTATTAATGAAAGTATTTCATTATATTAATGAAAGTATTTCATTGTATTAATGAAAGTATTTCATTATATTAATGAAAGTATTTCATTGCATTAATGAAAAAGTTTCATTGTATTAATGAAGAGGTTTCATTGCATTAATGAAGAAGTTTCATTGCTTTAATGAGGATGTTTCATTACATCAATGAAGAAGTTTCATTGCATTAATGACGAGATTTCATTGCATCAATGAAGAAGTTTCATTGCATTAATGGACAAATTCGTTAATATTACTTCAATGAAACTCAGTGAAACTTTTTTCGTTTATTCAATGAAGCTCTACGTTGGCTCAAAATCAATGACAAATTTCATTGATGGAACGTAAGATTTCGTTTATATTATGAAGCTTTTTCTTTCAGTGTACGGACTTTGTCGGATTTTTCCGCCCATTGATGTTGTTTAGGATTTATTATCGTCCATGTCTCCTGTCTTTATCCTAAAGCGATCTAATTAATAAAATTAAAAAAGATGGTTCAGTCGAATTCTCCCGCTTATCTCGTTTTTCTTGATCGGGGGCGCAACCACCGTTGTCTCGAAAATTATTTGCAAGCCAATGCACTCATAAGATTAGCAAATATAGCGATTATAAAACAATAGCGCCCCGAAATTCGTCTAAAAATATGTAAATATATAGAATTTTGGACAACGGGACATTCCTGAACATTTTCTGTAAATTGCATGAAATTCAGTAGTTCTGGAAGATTAATGTATTGAAAAGAGTGGGCGTGGTAATAAGTTTTCGAGATATAACATATTTAATAAAGTGGGCGTGGTCCGGTATTTTGACTGCAAATATGTACCTAGGGTACACACAGCCCCATTTTCTCCCAAAATTTGTGCTGAAACCGATTTGTGCTGAACCGATATAATATACATATAGCGTTTAAAAGAAAGGCGTGGGGAAAGTACCCCACCTCCTCTGAAATTCATAAAATATACACAACAACGGCAAACATTGAGCTTTTGCTGCAAATTTGATGGAAATCGGTTCAGGCGAACATTTCAAAAAAACGAATTATTCAAATCGGTCAAGCCGTTCTCAACTGATGCCATTACAAATGAACGAAATCTGATTTTATTTATATAGATTGCTCAAAAGGGTAAATTTTGTCTTAAAGTCTCGACACATAAGAAGCATGGCATTCTTGCTTAAGTCATATCTGGTAAATGACTAAAAACCAAGTTCGACCTAATTCAAATGTGATTGTGAAATCTTTTTATTAGGTCGAACTTGTTCTTTAGTCTTTTATCAGATATGACTGTTCTTGCTGCCATGCTTCTTATGTGTCTAGGCTTTTACTCTCTGAAAGTTAATCACTGAGTAAAAGTTATGGACAAAATACAAGGACAAACCTAATATTTCTTTCGTTTCACCTTCATTATTTCTACCCACGATATTTGCGCGTGGCATACTCACTTTGCATTATGCGTTTTCGGTAATCATCATCACGTTGCATTGTTACGCTACCACCACCATTCGAAACCATTGAACTTATTTGCTCCATTGGTACAATATCCTGTAATTAAAAAATGTTCAAGAAAAAGAAGACCACATTAATCCAGTTGAATTGAGTCATTAATTTAGGTCACAGGGAATGCAAAATAAATATATGACGAAGGGGAGGGTGGCGGCAAAAAAAAAGTTTTGCAAATCATTAAGGTTCCAAGTGTATAAGAACTTAATGAATAATTAAAACAAAGACAAACCAGATTTTGGTGTAACATTTTTCATCAAGATTTTGAATGCGAGTATTTCAAATAAAATGAACTTTACTCTAGACCCTGAAATATAAAAACATTAAAAATTTAGATGAATAATTTCAATATTTAAAGTGTATACATTTTATTTTAGAGTTATTATTTTTAAATAAATGTTAAATTGTACATACAATTTAAATAAAATCCTAGTAAAATCATAACTTTAAAATAATTTAAACTTAAAGCGTTACAACATGTTTCCCTCTTTTTCTCCTTGCTCTGCCCGAACTACATTGTGGGAATTGTGGTTGCCAGGTTGACATTCTTTGTAAAATTGCTCTAGGCTACCAGAGTAAAATGATGTTGTGTGCCTCACAATTTCTGGAAGCACACAACACATAAAGCTTGTCATACTTAGTAATGAAGAACCACAAAGCGAACTACACTTCACAAAGTACAACTTAGTTAGGAATAGTTCACAAGGTTTTCTTTAATATTATTAATGGAAAAAAGCGAAACGTTTAAGTTGAAATATAAAGTCGCAAGTTAATTGCAAATGATTCAGCTTAAACACAAAATCTGAGGTTTGGAAAATTACAACGGCATAAAGAGAGAGAATAATATGAGTTAATTAAAAATAATAATTAATAATTATAATGAAATGAATAACAAAAAATTAAATTATAGCAATTATTAAGACCAGCGAAAATTCTTGTCAAATGTACATTTTGCAAGTCTCATTAAAATATATACACAATTTAAAACAAAACGTGTTTCAATTATTCTCTTTATCTATGATTTTATGAAAGAGTTATCTGTTCGAAATATAATATGCATTATTCATGAATTTTACAAATGACACAAATTGCTGTACACACTTATTTATGCATAGCATAAATTACTTAATTAAATTCATAATGTTGATAAATTTTAATTTCATGTATTAAAATGTAAAACACGTTTCCATGTAAATCATGGAAAAGTGTAATCTATGAAGAGGAAAAACAAGTCAACCAAGTGCAATGATAAAGAATTGATGTGCAATAATAAGAATGAGGATAAGGAAGTCAGTGTAACATAGAAATAAGAGTACTTCTTAACACACTAACCACAAATCTTAGCAAATTCAGCTCTGTGGCAGTTTGTCTATTCCATGTAAATGGTTAAGACTAAGGCTGAGAGTACCCCCTTTTAATTGAAACTAGCAGAGCTTTAATGACAACTTTTTATGGTCTTTATGCTTGACAATTCAAAAATAGGTATTTTTTATTTCAATTCTTCGGTGCATTGTCAAACCGAGGAGGCTTTTAAATTTATTAGCAGATTTTGTGTGTAACCTTTTTTCTCTTACCAACCAACTATTGTCTCGAAAATTAATTTGCAGGCCGATGCACTCATAAGTTTAGCAAATATAGCGATTACAAAACAATAGACCCCCCAATTCCGTCTACAAATATATAGCATTTTGGACCACGGGGCATTCCTGAACACTTTCTGAATTTATGCTTATACCGATATAATCTTAAGTTTGGCTTATACATATAGCGTATAAAAGAAAAGCTTGGGGAAGGTGCCCCACCTCCTCCGAAATTCGTAAAATATACATAACAAAGGCAAAAATTATATTGCTGGTTATGCAGAAAAAATTAAATTGAAAATAGAACAAGTAAGAACGGCATTAAGTTCGGCCGGGCCGAACTTGTTATAACCTCCACCACAAGTTGTACTGAAGTAAAATGGAATAATTTGTTTCCTTTCGTGTATGAAGAAGACTTAATACTAAATTTCAGCAATATCGGTAAAACAATGTGAGACACCATTCTATAGAGGCTATTTCAAAACGTCGACCAATACCGACAAATTTCTTACGAAAAGTTTTTAGGCTCAAAGAAGACTAAATACGAAAAGTTTTTAGGCTCAAAGAAGACTAAATACCAAATTTCCTATATTTCGGTAAGAGAATGTGACTAAAACTTAAAAAAATACCGAAAATCAAGAAGTACGCTTCTATGGGGATATAGGAAGACGTGGACCTATACTGATAATACTCTTCTGGAATATTTTATAACTCTTGGAAGACGAAATAACGAATTTCAGCCATTTCGGTTGGATATTGACGTCACAATCTTCAGTATTACGAAAATCGGGAGGTATCGTTCTATGGGGGCTATATCGAAACGTGGACCTATACCGACGAATTTTAGTCAGAAATGGGGCAATATGAAAGCGTGGACCTGTACAGACATATTTCTGGCGAACAGTTGTATATCACATTGAAGACTAAATACCAAATTTCAGCCATTTTGGTGGAATATGGAAGACACAACCTTCAAAATACGAAAAATCGGGAGAAACTTTTCCATGGGGGCTATATAAAGGCGTGGACCTATACCGACAAAATTCTGGGGGAAAGTTTTGTACCCCTAAAGAAGACTACGTACCAAATTTCAGCCATTTTGGTAGGATAATGAAGCTAAAACCTTAAAAATACCGAAAATCGGTTGGTACCGTTCTATGGGGTCTATATGAAGGTGTGGACCGATACCGACAAAATTCTGGGGGAAAGTTTTATACCCCTAAAGAAGACTACGTACGAAATTTCAGCCATTTTGGTAGGATAATGAAGCTAAAACCTTAAAAATACCGAAAATCGGGATGTACCGTTCTATGGGGGCTATATGAAGGTGTGGACCGATACCGACAAAATTCTGGGGGAAAGTTTTATACCCCTAAAGAAGACTACGTACCAAATTTCAGCCATTTTGATAGGATAATGAAGCTAAAACCTTAAAAATACCGAAAATCGGGAGGTACCGTTCTATGGGGGCTATATCAAAACGTGGACCTATATATCCCATTTTCAATACCAACCATCGTGCAAGTAATAAAAACTTCTGTACCAAATTTTGACTCTCTATCTTTAAAATTGCGAGCTGTATCTTGATTTCAACAGACAGACGGACGGACGGACAGACGGACATGGTCAAATCGACATAGAAATTTATGCTGATCAATAATATCAATCAATAATACTTTATAGGGTCTCTGACGAATATTTCGATGTGTTACAAACGGAATGACAAATTTAATTATACCCTCCATATGGTGGAGGGTATAAAAAAGGGTTATTTTTAACACACTAACCACAAGTCTTTGCAAGAATCAGCTCTGTGGCAGTTTGTCTATTTAAAGGTAATCCTTTAACATGTACGTTTGTCCAAGTAAATAATTAAAACTAAGGCTGAGAGTAACCCAATTTATTTGAAACTAGCAGACCCCCAGGTACGCGTTGCTGGTCCGTCGTGATGAGTTTTAATGACAACTTTTTATGGACTTTATGCTGGACAATTCAAAAATAGGTATTTCCTATTTCACTTCTTCGGTCCATTGTCAAACCGAGGATGTTTTTAAATTTATCAGCAGATTTTGTGTGTAACCTTTCTTATCTCTACGGACTTAACCTAAGTCGGGTTATGGCGAACATTTCACAAAAGTAGTTATGCAAATCGGTCCAGTCGTTCTCAACTGATGCCATTACCAACGAACGACATCTGATTTTTATTTATAAAGATATACCGTGTCCATCAAATGGGGGAATATAGTTGGGTGCTTACCCCCACAGGGTTGCAATTAGTGGAATACCCAGTAAATATATTGGCTCGCTGTCAATTAAATAAATTCTTTTAATTAATTCGCCTTGGAGTTGAGCTGTTATAACCTAAGAGGTGCATTGAATAATTAGGAGTTAGCCGAAGTCCCACACAATCAAACATTTTTTTACGATTCACGGGTGGTTAAGTCCGATCATCAGGTATATTAGAATGTTATTTTAACTTTTAACTTGGAAACCAGGGGCCTAATTCTCGCATCCGTTATCGAGCGAGTTTTTGTTCGAAGACAAATTACGAACGATCGAAATTTTTGGATTCCCTTATACGATCGAAATTATTTTAAAAAGTAATCGATACATACGGTTATCGAACGTGAAACATGTGGTAATCACAAAATATTACAAACAAATAAGTTGTTGTGCGGCAAGTTTCTCGTAAAATGAAATGAAAACATGAAAATTTTATAAAATAATTGAAAAATTAAAAGTAATAGTGACCCGAATTAAATTCCACTGTGTAAAAATAAAAAAATCCCATTCTGGCATTGGAAAATATATTTTTAGTTTTTAAGAAACAGTCCCTTTTTGTCTAGTTTTTTTACTCATTTTATTGAAAAAGTCTTTAATATGTGAATTTGATTAGTTTTATTGCAAAATGTTTCATTAAAGTTCATTCAGTGCCACAAAAACAATCATTTCGACAGCAGATGTGTGGCGGGCAAAAACTCGAAAGTGTATTCGATAACGGATGACGTAATCCAAATACTGAAAATATCGATCGAAATAACTCGATCACGTATGCGAGAATTAGGCCCCAGTATTTATATTCAAATCATACGAAAATTTTATATACGAATTAATATTAGTTATTTAATTCTAAACTTTTAATATATTTCGACTTGGCTGGCAGATTTTTTCCACATTTATTTGTATTTGTCCTTAGTATCAGAAGATTTGATCATCAATATTTGTCATCGGAAGCTTTGAAAGGTTGATGGTGACTTAGAACGCTGAGACGCCCGCAGCCGTGTCACTTGGTTGTCGAAGGCCCAGGTTCGAATCCCATTTTTACGTTATTAAGGTAAAATAACCTTCGCCTATGTATGTTAAAAATAAAATAATTAATAATATTAATCTATATATAAAGAAGTAAAAAAGTGTCAGTCGGCTTTGTCGACAGAGATTTACCCTCAGCCTATATGAATCGAACTGTCATCTACGGACAGATCGAATGTATTTAGGGTCCTTTCTAATCCTATGGATTAGATTGTAGAGTTGTGTCGTTCATGAACGAACCGGTTCCAAGGAACGATTCCGTGAAAAGAACGAACGGATCCGATGAACGACATAAACGAATGTGCTGGATATTCCTTTATGTCGTTCATTTAAATTCCTGATGACCAATACATTGCTGTTTACAAAATTAGCAGCATAACCACCATAATTAGTTTTACACACAAAATCTACTTACACAAGCTGCGTTAGGGCAAGCATCACAAATTTGCACACACAAAAAATCAATGATTCAGTTAGATCATATCGTTCAGCAAATCATATCGTTCAGTAGCTCATGTCGTTCAACTTGTTATGTTAGCTTCTCTGGTTCTTTTTGCTTCATTCGTTCATATTCAAAATCACCACCACCATTTTTTGCACACAAACTCACACAAGCTGTGTTAACGCAAGCATCACAAACTGACACACACAAAACAATCAATGTAGAGAAGAGGAACCATTCAAAAGAAAATGATGGACTAAAATGTTTTATTGAATGAAAAAGAGCCAACGAACGAAGTGAAAGACCCGGATCTTTTTGGTTAACGGAATGAAAAAGATCGATCCGCTCAATGAACGAGATTGCCCAACACTATTAGATTGCGGAGGAGATACTTGAAGAAATGGACCAACATAATCCTTTGTCCTTTCGCCAGATATAGCTCCCACTAGTCATTTTAGTGGGTCATCGTATAACTTTTGGACCAGTATACCTACCAGGAAGCATTGACTTATCTACGGAAAACATAATATCGGTGTAAACAGGAACACGCGAACATCAGCGGTATACAATTACAAAGGATCTTCGAACAGAACCAAAACTGCACTTAGACACACATTTTGAACTTTTGTGGGGGCGATACCCTAAGAAGAGGACCGATATGGGCAATTTTGGAAGTGAAACTAAATTTTGACAAAATATTAGGAGATCAAAAGTTTGGACCAAATTGGTTCAAGAGATGTCGTGCGTCCCATTTTAGTAAATTTTTTTTAAATATTGGGGAGAAATAACGGAAGTTGTAGATCGGTATTGCCCATCTTCGAACTGAAACTAATTTTGGACAAAAAATTACGAAGGCCAAATTGTGGACCAAATCAGTTGATCAGTTCGAGAGTTATCGCGCTCTCCAAACACTACATATGGTGCCATTGGGGTTTTTTCCACGTATCGGGCTATTTTCTCAAGAAGTATGGACTTGCCACTGAAAAAAACTTGTACCGTCGTAAAGGAGGCAGCGTATGCAAGTTTTTTCAACAAAAACTGAAACTTCGAACTGATACTAATTTTGGACAAAGTATGACGAAGGCCAAATCAGTTGATCAGGTCGAAAGTCATCGCGCTCTCCAACCACTACACGCGGTGTCATAGGGGTTTTTTTTGCAGCTTTCAGGCTATTTTCTCAGAAAGTATGGACTTGTCCCTGATTAAATTTATACTGTCGTATGAGGAACAGTAAGTACAAGTTGTCACAACAACTGTTTGGTATCTTCTATGAAGCCTAGAGCACGAGGAAAAAGCATTTTCCTGTTTTTTTTAATGCGTTTTTGTCACACTCTAACCTCTACAACTAAGCCATTTGTTAACCGATTAAAAATCTATGGCTTGTTCGAAAGACAATGTTCTCCCCTTTCAAGAAAAAAATATTTGTTGGCGTTTTTTATTGTTGGACTGCAGAATTTTACATCTTTGTGTTTATTTCAGCTTTAGTCCATATTTTGTTGTATTCAAGTATTTGAATAACAACAAAATGTTTTACAGTGGATATGAAATTGATTAGTTGCGGGCGGAGGGTAGGGAATACTATAGTTTCAGTTGTCACCAAACAACTTCATCAGTTCCCTTTTCCGCCGACTCTGTATCGATAAACAGGTCAATAAGCCCATCCAGCAAATTAAACAAAATGAGAAATTTGCTATATGGCCCTAAAACTGATTACCCTACAATTTGAGTCGAACTAAAGAATTTTATATCCACCACTGTTTTAATGTCGTCTTTGCTTTGCAAAGAATACGAACATAGGAGTGTTGCTTCAATAAGCGGGGGTAAAACAACGAGAAAGTTGTTGTTTTTGCATTACGCATTGATCAACAAGGCCGTGCTGATGCCTATTATTGTTGTTGGCGTTTTTTATTGTTGGACTGCAGAATTTTACATCTTTGTATTCCCTACCCTCCGCCCGCAACTAATCAATTTCATATCCACTGTAAAACATTTTGTTGTTATTCAAATACTTGAATACAACAAAATATGGACCAAAACTGAAAAAAACACAAAGATGTAAAAAATATTTTGTAGAAATCCCTCGTGGAAAAAAATATGATATGCCCGTTTAAACTTGAAAATCCCAGAAACCCCGTTTTTCACTACATTTTCCGTTATAAAATCGAAGTGACCCAAAGAAACCAAAGGTATTTTCGTGTTCCATGGACTCCCACAAAACCCCTGCATATTTTTCGTGTAGCACAGTGTTATCAACACACATCCATGTTTTGGAATATACCCCATATAACTGCACCTTTCGATTTTTGGTATTCTTAGGATTTTAGTAACACTTTTTGCCCGAAGTAACTGTTATTTGACATTCGAGGTTCGTAGTGCTCACAAAACTTCTTCATTAAAAATAGTCAATCTGGGTCCATTTGTTATAGCCCCCACATAATGATACCTATCGATTTGCGGTATTTTGAGGGTCTTAGCCACATTTTTAACTGAACCACCCGTAATTTGACATCTGATGTTTCCTGCAGGTACGAAATTTCTGAACGAAAAATTGTCAACATAGGTCCATATTTTGGAATAGCCCCATATAACGGTACCTCCCGATAATTTGACATTTAAAGTTCTTTGGAGTCACAACACTTCTTCATCAAAAATTTTCAAGATTTGAGGGGTTTAAGAGTCACAATACTTCCACACCAAAAATTGTCAACATAGGTCCATGTCTAGGTATAGCCCCCATATAACGGCACCTCCCGATTTTTGGTATTTTGAGGGTTTTTGCTAAATTTTTAACAGAACTAGCTTTAATTTGACATTTGAGGTAACCTGCAATCACGAAATTTCTTCATCAAACACAATTCCTATAACAGTACCTCCCGATTTTCTGGAATTTGAGATTCCCTGTGGTCACAAAACACCACCACCAAAAATGTTCAACATATAACAATACCTCCGGATTTTACATATTTTGACGATTACATTTGTGAAATTAATTAGTACATACATATGTATGTATACATAAGTTCAGCCTATTTCATGATGGAGGGTTTAAAATGTTCGGTCTGGCCGAACTTAACGTTTTTCTTTTTTTACATGTTTAATTTTATAAATAACCATTCATCAACTTAATCTTAATTCACGATATATCCCAAATGCTATTAAATATAATCCTTATAATATATGTATCTAATTAAGGTAGCAATATAATACTACTATACTGGACACATGGGCAAAAATGATACAAAAACAAATATTTCCTACATACTTTATGGTGAACTATAAACAATTAGATGAACATAAAACACATACACACATTAGCAGCCTGGCAACATATTTCTAAAGTATAACTCACACACACACAAATGTCATTAAAAAATCTAAGCTTTAATCGTGCTAATGACACTCACAAATAAAAGTGTTCAATTAATTACAGTCATTATCGCACAATTTATAATAACGATGTGGCAAATAATCACAATCTGGCAGTTATTGCACCTGGTGTCCTGTTTAATTACCACCGAACGACTAACCAAAACGAAATTTTTGTCATTCTATTTTAATAGCGTGAGGTGGATAGAGAAATTAATGATTGTTTAGGAATTTAAAGAGTTGAATGTAGTGAGGTAAAATGTGTTCCGCAACACGTTAAAAATGTAAACGAAAACAAATCAAATGACTTAAGTTCGAAATGTTCTAAACTAAAATCCAATAATTAGTTTCTTTAGAATACCTACAATGGGAGGTATCGATGGTTATGCGAAAACATGCCGCGATGTCGATTAATAAATTTAACAACAAGTAGGAAAGTATCATTTAGCTGTGCTGACAGAGATAAACCCTCAGCCACTGACCCAAAAAAAAAAAAGCAATAACAAACATTTTTAGTAACCAAACATCTTCATAAAGGACATTAAACTAAGTTTGAAAGAAATTTTTGAAAAAGTTTTACAGTTATCTTGCACTATAGCTATTTGAGTATGTATATATGTATACATAATGGTTTTAGACCCCACGTATGTTTGGACGAAACGTGTTTCAGAGTCGACTTAGCAATGTCCGTCCGTCTGTCCGTCTGGCTGGCTGGTGCGCACTATAACTCTCGAACGGATGAACCGATTTGGTCCAAAATTTGGCTTTCCCAATATTTTGTCTAAACTTAGTTTAAGTTCGAAGATGGGTTATATCGGTCCACTCCTTCCGCTACCTCCCCCACAAAAGTTCGAAAATGTTGGGAAAATTTATGCACACGATAACTCCTGAAGGGAGTAACCGATTTGGTCCAAAGTTTGCATATAGCGAAATTTCTACTAACATTAGATGAGGTTCCAATATGGACTCAATCGGTCCACGCTGTCGGGTACCTCCCGCACAAAACTTCGGAAAAGTTCAGTTTAGGACCTGTTCACGAATCGCTTTAATTTTTGTTGTAGCAACTTGCATTCATTGCCCCTCATCTAACGGTATAAGTTTCATAAGGGGCAAGTCCCTACTTCATGAGAAAATAGCCTGAAAGGTTCAAAAAACCCCTATGACACCGTGTGTAGTGGTTGGAGCGCAAGATAACTCTCGAACGGATCTGTCGATTCGAACCAAATTTCAAATTTGGTCTTCATAATATTTTGTTCAAACTTACTTTAAGTTCGAAAATAAGCCATATCGGTTCTCTCCTTAGGATACCTCCCCCACAAAAGTTCAACATTTGTGTCCAAGTGCAGTTTAGGGACTGTTCGGTGATCCTTTGGAAATTTATACCGATGATGTACAGCCATATTATGTTTTCCGTGGACAAGTCTATGCTTCATGGCATACTGGTCCAACAGGTGTACGATAACCCACTGAAATGACTAGTGGGCGCGATATCTATCGAAAAGATATGACTCTCAAAATAAGATCCACTTCCGTAATACACTATGTCGGTCTATTCTCTCCTCCGCAAAACTTTTGACTTTAATCCTAATCCACATTTTTGTCTTCAAGTTCAGATGTCCAAATAGTGACACAAAATTCTGAAAAGACCCTAAATACATTCGATCTCTCCGTAGATCAAAGTTCCAATTCATATAGGCTGAGGGTATATCTCTGTCTGCAAAGCCGACTGATACTTTTTTACTTGTTATTATATATTTCCAGAGGCTAACAGATATGTTCACCACAAATTGTTTTTATAAGTTCACTTTTGATATAGCCTCCATGGAACGATACCTCCCGATTATCGGTATTTTGAAGATTGCAAACTTTCCACCTGAAATTTGTTGGTATAGACCCACGTCATCATATAGCCCCCATAAAACGGTACTTCCCGATTTTCGTTATTTTGAAGGTTGCAGCCTCAATACCCCTCCGAAATGGCTGAAATTTGGTATTTAGTCATCGTTGGAGGTATAAAACTTTCCACCTGAAATTTGTCGGGACGGTACCTCTCGATCTTCGTTAAAGATATAAAACTTTCCGCCTTAAATTTTTCGGTACAGGTCCACGTCGTCATATAGCCCCCATAGAACTGTAACTCCCGATTTTCCGTATTTTGAAGGTTGCGGCCTCAATACCCCTCCGAAATGGCTGAAATTTGATATGTAGTCATCGTTGAGGGTATAAAACTTTCCACCTGAAATTTGTCGGTACGTGGACCTACGTCTTAATATACCTTCCATAGAAAGCTGTTTCCCGATTTTTGGTGTTTTGAAGGTTGTGCCCACAATATCCCACCGAAATGGCTGAAATTTGGTATTTAGTCTTCATGGGGGTATACAACTTTCCACGCCTGTATATAGCCACCATAGAACGGTACCAGATTTTCGGAATTATGAAAGTTGCGCCTAAATACCCCACCGAAATGGCTGAAACTTGGTATTTAGTTTTCGTTGGAGGTTAAAACCTTCCACCTGAAATGTGTCGGTATATGTCCACGTAGTCATATAGCCCCCATAGAACGGTACCTCCCGGTTTTCTGTATTTTGAAGGTTGCGGTCTCAATACCCCACCGAAATGGCTGAAATTTGGTATTTAGTTTTCGTTGGAGGTTAAAACCTTCCACCTGAAATTTGTCGGTATATGTCCACGTAGTCATATAGCCCCCATAGAACGGTACCTCCCGATTTTCGGAACATTGAAGGTTGCGCTTTAATATCCCACGGAAATGGCTGAAATTTGGTATTTGGTCTTCGTTAAAGATATACAACTTTCAACGTTAAATTTGTCGGTACAGGTCCACGTCGTCATATAGCCCCCATAGAACGGTACATCCCGATTTTCGGAATTTTTAAAGTTGTGACTTAATAGCCCACCGTAGTAACTGAAAATTGGTATTTAGTTTACGTTTGGGGGTATATAACTTTCCATCTGAAATTTGTTGGTACATTGGCCTACGTCTAAATATAGCTCCCATATAAAGCTGCTTCTTGATTTTCGGTGATTTGAAGGTTGTGTCCTCAATATCCCACCGAAATGGCTGAAATTTGGTATTTAGTCTTCGTGGGGGTTATTCAACTTTCCACGCCTGAAGAAGAAGATTGCGCCTTAATACCCCACCGAAATGGCTGAAATTTGGTATTTAGTTTACGTTGGAGGTATAAAACCTTCCACCTGAAATTTGTTTGTATTAGCCCACGTAGAACGGTATAGCCCCCATAGAACGGTACCTCCGATGTTCTGTATTGTGAAGGCTGCGGTCTCAATACCCCACCGAAATGGTTGAAATTTGGTATTTAGTTGTCGTTGGAGGTATAAAACCTTCCACCTGAAATTTGTCGGTATAGGCCTACGTAGAACGGTATAGGCCCCAGAGGACGGTATTCTGTATTTCCCGGTGTTCTGTATTTTGAAGGTTGCGGTCTCAATACCCTACCGACATGGCGGAAAATTGGTATTTAGTCTTCATTTGAGGTACAAAACTTCCCATATGAAATTTGTCGGTATAGGTCCACGCCCTCATATAGCGCCCATAGAACGGTACCTCCCGTTGTTCTGTATGTTGAAGGTTGCGGTCTCAATACCCCCCCCCCCCCCCCCCGAAATGGCTGAAATTTGGTATTTAGTTTTTAGGAGGTTAAAACCTTCCACCTGAAATTTGTCGGTATAGGGCCACTTAGAACGGTATATCCCCCATAGAACGGTATTCTGTATTTCGCGGTGTTCTGTACTTTGAAGGTTGCGGTCTCAATACCCCACCAAAATTGCAGAATTTTGGTATTTAGTCTTCATTTGGTAGTCTTTTTGTATTTAGTAGTCTTTGTTGTCTACTTGTCTCCATAATTACCCGATTCTTTTTACTTGTTTTACCCAAGAAGTTTAGAGATCTTTTAGGTATAGACTTCGACATACACATATTAGCTCACCACCTTTTACGAGTGTAAACTTTGTTCCCCAGCTGAGAGAAGACCAATAAATTTTTAAATTGCTGTTTAAAACCCAATTAAACCCTGCTCGAATAGTTCGCTTCCTACAAACTGCGGCGGAATATATGTATGTATACTTCTTGTCTGGACCACCTGCCACCTTTAATATAAATTAATTAAATTAATTAACCGATGAATAACAAAAAAGACAACATCTTCAAAACCTTGGAACCTCAGTTTTCTATGATCGGAATATTACATAAATATGTTTTAGTTTAAGTTGGAAAACTACTTTCGGTGTAAATTTTTAATAATATCTATATATGTGGAGTATAACACGTTTAAATGAGATTATTGTATAAATTTGTCTATCCCTCAAACAGATTTTAAATCAAATACAAACCGCCAATACATTTACCGATGCCTAAAACTCATTACTATGTCTTAAACTAAATATCAACAGTCATATGAAAATAGAGCATTGTGTGGAAATATGTGTAATCCTATTTTTTATTAAACGAATAACGAAGGCATTATACATTCGCACATATATACATACGTACATGTGTATGTTTATGTACAACCTCCTGCTGAGTACGACACGCCGTGTAGCCTTGTCGGATTATTGTGAATTCTGATGTTGATTATTGCGTATCAGATCTCAGCTCATATTGAGCAAATGACCTGCAATGTCAGCAGACAATTTTGTTTATTACTTTGTTTATGGCGCAATATATAACTTACTTACACACACACAGAGAGAAATGTGTATAGCAGCTAAATGCACGCACAAACACTTTCAACAGACTACCGGAATACACCACGCACTCCCACATACACTTTGTTCGCCATATATTCTGCTATGCACAACAACCACCCATCATTATAAGCAACAACAATAAAAATTATTTATTCAACAAAAATTTTTGGTTACGGCATTGTTGCTGCTGCTGCTGCTGTTTTAACCGCTGAAAAGAGAATTCACACTTCTCTATCCCTGTCACGGGATTTTTCATTTATTTAACGCCATCGTGGCTGAATTCAAAATAAATTTGACTTTTATGAGAAAAACAACAACAAACAGCAAAGAAGGAGAAATGTGGCATTTTTTATGCATTAAGCGTGCGAATAGCCACAACAGCAGTACAAAAGTTGCATATAAAAAGAACTTAGTTGATTTTTTTGTTGCTGTTGTTGAAAAAGTAAAACTCAAATGAATTATTAAGTGACAAAAGCTTAATAAAGAATTTCATCATAGTTTCCGCATTTTATTTTACTAGCATCATACCGTTACAAAATAAAATTTTAATCTAAAGTATGCCCACTTATACATTCTTATGCACCTGGAAAATGTTTCACACGTGGAAATGTTATACCCTTCACCACTAGGTCTGTAACACATTGAATAATTAATGGCTCTAGGCCAACCTTATTTTATTCTCACCTTGAGGCTAACATATATACCACATACGATCAAAAATTTCCATCTCAGAAATAATGTTGTTAGACCTCTAGAATGTATGGACGAAATCCGTTTCAGTAAATTTTGAGTCGATTTAGCCGTATCCGTACGGACGTACGGCAAACTAACGGATTAAATGATTTGGTCTCTACTTTGCATATTGCATTTTAGGTATGTAGTGTGTTTGGCAACTTTTCAGAGGAGGATGCGGCGAATATTTTTGTGAAAAATTTTAACCCTTATGCGGTTTATCAAAGGGGTCTTTTTGGTTCTTTTTTTGAAAATCTTTCAAAAACTCCTTTCAAATGTGATCATATTAAATCCAAATATTTTACAAAATTGTTTGCCATAATATTCTACTGTAGGTCACAGAATGCACCAAATATTTAAATCTTATCTTATCACTGGAATCTCTAAAAATGAAAAACGCGTTTTAGGGGTAAAGTCGGTCTTCATCTGATTTTATTCAAAATTGTCTCACAAAACACAATTTTAGAGAGATGATGTCAAAGACAAAAATAGTTTTTGTCAAATTTCACTATGGGTCACTAAAGAAATGAAATGTCTATTTACATTATATATCATGGAAAGATCAGTATCAATTTCCCAATTTGTTCCTTCTTTTTTTTTCGAGATAATTTAAAATAATGGGAGACGTAGGGGATGGAAGATACCAAGCAACGGTCCTGACTGGTTTTAACATGGCAAAGCCCAGGATTTATCTTGGTCCCTCTTTCATCCCCAGTGGACACTGACCTCCCCGTTGTGTCACATGGGGAACTGCCTTTAACACCCGTTAAAGGTAGTGAGCTAACATGTGCCGCGCGTTCACCCATAAGAACGTTAAAACTTGGGTTTGGGCGTCGGGTTAGTAACCCTCCCCTAGAAAAAACAGCCTACTATGAAAAAATGAAAGAAAAGAAAAACAAACCCCTCTGAAGCTGACGAACCCCGCAAACGTTTTAAGGACCATGATCTGCGAATCTGCACCTGGAATGTTCGCACTCTTTATAGAGAAGGTGCAGTCTTCGCATTGATACATGGGTGACGTAGGGGATGGAAGATACCAAGCAACGGTCCTGACTGGTTTTAACATGGCAAAGCCCAGGATTTATCTTGGTCCCTCTCTTATCCCAAGTGGACACTGACCTCCCCGTGGTGTCACCTGGGGAACTGCCTTTAACACCCGTTAAAGGAAGTGAGCTAACATGTGCCGCGCGTTCACCCATAAGAACGTTAAAAACTTGGGTTTGGGCATCGGGTTAGTAACCCTCCCCTAGAAAAAACAGCCTACTATGAAAAAACGGGAGAAGGTGCAGTCTTCGCATTGGTGGATGTACTTGAAAAGTACAAGACCGATATTACTGCCATACAGGAAATACTATGGATTGGGAAAGGCGTCACAACAACATCTAAAGGTGACGCACTGTATTATAACTGCCATGACGTAAAGCGTGAGTGTGGTTGTGGATTCGTAGTTAGTCGGAGACTAAAACATCTGGTATCCAGCTTCACCGCAGTGAATGAAAGACTTGCTGCAATTCGAATAAAAGCTAAATTCTTCAACATCAGCTTTATTTGCGCTCATGCGAAATGGACGAACAGACCAAAGATATATTTTACGAGCGCTTAGAAGAAACATATGACCGTTGTCCTGCCCATAACATTAAAATCATTGTAGGCGATTTTGATGCCAAAATTGGAAAGGAGAATATCTTTGGCCCAACAGTCGGGAAATTCAGTCTCCATAGTGAAACATCTGACAATGGTATGAGGCTGATAGACTTTGCAGCTGCAAAAAACATGGTAGTTAGCAGTACCAGATTTAATCATCTCGATTTCATAAGGGCACCTGGCTGTCTCCAGATCAGAAAACAAGAAACCAAATTGATCATGTTGTGATAGATGGAAGACATTCATCGAGCGTGTTGGATGTACGATCGTTCCGAGGCGCAAACATTGATTCGGACCACTACCTTGTTGCAGCAAAGGTACGCACCCGCTTAAACGTAGCAAACAAAGTACGAACAGACACAACACGAAAGTTAGACATCGGTAAGCTGCAATCACAACAGATAGCCACAGCATATTCCACTTAACTAGCCCAATTGCTTAATCAAAGCACTCCTCATCCCGATAACATATCAGCGCAATGGCAAAGCATTGGCCACTCCATGCAAACAGCCGCAAAATCCATACTTGGATACTAGAGACCTCCACCAAGGAATCCATGGTATGATCAGGAGTGTCGTGCTGCCACCGAAGAGAAAAATGCGGCATATCCGTAGCAACGCGTAGCGCACGAGAGAGATACAGGGAGAAAAGGAGAGAGGAGAAACGTCTTTTCCGCAGGAAAAAGAGAGAGATGGAAAATCGGGATTGCGAAAAAATCGAGATGTACAGGAGCCAGAATGAAGTCCGAAAATTCTACCAAAGAGTCAAGCATCAAACTGATGGCTTTGGTACAGGCACATCCTCCTGTAGAGACCAGCAAGGTAATTTGGTAACTGATACAGATAGTGTACTCAGGATATGGAAAGAACATTTTTCAAATCTGTTGGTATCCAATAGCAGCGAAGACGACGAAGATACCACAGTCCCAATCCCAGAAGATGGTATTGAATGTATACCGCCCAGCCAAGATGAGGTAAAGACAGCAATAAATCGGCTGAAGAATAATAAGGCAGCAGGGGCCGATGGCTTACCAGCCGAGCTGTTCAAAACCGGAGGCGACCCGCTGATAAGGTGTATTCATCAGCTAGTTAGCACCATCTGGCAGGAAGAACGAGTACCCGACGATTGGAACCTGAGTATCCTGTGCCCCGTCCACAAGAAGGGAGATAAGACTGTATGCTCTAACTATAGGGGCATAAGTCTACTCCCTATTGCCTACAAGATCGTGTCAGGGATATTGTGCGAACGACTAAAGCCTATGGTCAACGAGATAATTGGACCATACCAATGCGGCTTTAGACCTGGCAAGTCCACCATTGACCAGATATTTACCCTGCGGCAAATCCTGGAGAAGACCCAAGAGATGCAGATCGACACCTACTACCTTTTTGTCGATTATAAAGCAGCCTTCGACAGCCCGCTGCGTTCAAAGGTATTCCAAGCCATGTCTGAATTTGGTATTCCCGCAAAGCTCATCCGGCTTTGTAAAATGACTTTAACTGACACGAGGTCCTCAGTTAAAATAGGAAAGAACCTCTCCGAAGAGTTTGGTACCAAAAGAGGTTTCAGACAAGGAGACAGCCTTTCGTGTGACCTCTTCAACATCCTGCTAGAAAAGGTTATACGAGAGGCAAACGTCAAAAGAAGTGGCAAAATCTACACCAATAGTCACATGTTACTTGCTTATGCTGATGATATAGACATCATGGGCCGATCAGTAAAAGAAGTAACTGATACCATTATAAAGGTCGAAGGAGAATCTGCTAAAGTGGGTCTGGCGGTAAACGGTGAGAAGACCAGGTTGATGGTGACGACGCGCAATGCGTTCATTGAGCTCGGTTCCTATAATATTGAGGTAGTAAAAGACTTTGTCTACCTCGGCACCTCCGCAAACACAACAAACGACATCAGTTGTGAAATAAAAAGAAGAATTGTATTGGCCAACAGATGCTACTTTGGTTAGGGTAAGCAGTTTAAAAACAAAGCCACATCTCGTCAAACAAAAATAACGCTCTACAAAACACTGATACTACCCGTGCTGATGTATGGCTCCGAAGCCTGGGTACTTGCGCAAGCAGACATGGCAGTGCTTGGTGTGTTTGAGAGAAAAATTCTTCGAAAGATCTACGGACCAATCTGCGTTGACGGTGAATATCGACGTCGCATGAACCACGAGCTGGATCTGCTATACAACGACATCAATATTGTTAAACGTATCGAGATGCAGCGATTGCGTTGGCTAGGTCATATCAAGGAATAGATGGCGCAAAAAAGTGGATGATGAGATGAAAAGGCGCGGTATTCCAGAGTGCGAAGCAACAAATAGAGAGGAATGGAGATCTCTTCTTAGTTCGGCCTATAGAACAAATGTTCTGTAATGGGCCAGCTAAGTAAGTAAGTACCTGAAAATAATATTAAACTAGGTTATAAGTGAAAAGTGTTAAAAGAAGAAAAATTCTACACAATATTTTACTGTGAGTTTCAGAACAAACCGGATATCTAGGTAAACTATTCTCTTAAGAAAATTAGATTACAAATTTATATACTTCAGAATGAAATTATTTGTTTTAATTTTGGACTGTTAATTTTACATAATTCCATACTGGATCAAAATCTAACAAAGTCTTTCACTTTTTGAGGATATGGTAAGAAGAAGAAATGTTCCAAATCAAATTTCACTATGAGTCTCTGAATAAAAGAAATCGGTAACCATAACATATAACATTCTTAGCAGCCCTTGTTTTTTATATAGGGTTTAGGGCCGGAAGTAACCCTAGGAATTTACATAAATAGCTGTATCATGAATGTCCATAACAAATCACTTCAATTGCTCCCTTTAAGGGTTATAATTCACCCCATTTCATAGGAAAATTTTAAACTTTTGTGGGGGAGATACCGCAAAGAGTGGAACGACATGGCCCATCTTCGAACTTAAACTAAGTTTGGACAAAATATTACCATACCCAAAATTTGGTTCCAATCGGTTGATTCGTTCGAGAGTTATCGTGCGCACCAGCCAGCCGGCTACGATGAAAACACACCTATTAGACGTCTGACTACGGAACATCCAGAGATTATACCGCCTTGTGCCGAAACATTGATATGGGTACCAATGGATGGAGATTGTGGAGTCGGGAAATTGTGGGTGGTGGAAGCAGAAGAAAACAAAAATAGTAACATCTTAATAGCGAATGCCCTGGTGAAAAGCAACAATGATGGATTGATTCCAGTTAGAGTTTTGAACCTGTCAGACAAGCAAGAACAAATTTGCCAATTTTCCGACGTTGGACAATGTACACCAGCCAAAGCAGTAATCAATTTGGAAAATAACACCGAAAAATCAGCAGCCATGGAAAAGAAGCATCTCGATTGTTACATCAAAGAGTGGACACACAACTTATCACCTTCCGAAAAGAACAAGACCAAGCAGTTATTATGGAAACATGCCTCTACCTTTGCGCCCACAAAAGGGCATCAAGGAAGAACATCGGTGGTGAAACATGAAATAAACACGGCAGACGCAAGACCAATAAAACAAGCGTTCCACTGGCAAAAAGGGACGAAGTCCAGAAGTTGATAAGCGAAATTGAGGAGAGTGGTGTGATCGAACCGTCGTCGAGTCCCTGGTGTTCCCCAGTAGTTCTGGTCAAGAAGAAAGATGGGAGCACCAGATTCTGTGTGGATTACCGAAAAAACTGAATGATGTCACCAAGAAAGATAGCTAGCCGCTCCCAAGAATCAATGACACACTAGATACCTTAGCCGGGTTGTCATAGTTCTCTACCCTCGATCTTCAGAGTGGTTACTGGCAGTTAGAGATAGCCGAAAAAGATAAGGAAAAGACAGCGTTTGGCGTTAACGGCGGTCTCTGGCAATTTAATGTCATACCATTCGGACTCTGCAACGCCCCGGCCACCTTTGAAAGGCTGATGGAGCGGGTGCTGAAAGGGTAGCAGTGGAAATCGTGCCTTATATACTTGGATGACATCATAGTCATGGGACAGACCTTCGACGAACACCTCACGAATTTAAGGAATGTACTCCAGCAGCTATCGTTTTCGGGTCTAAAACTTAACCCGAAAAAGTGTAGACTCTTCCAGCGAGAGGTGAAGTTCCTGGGGCACCATGTGACGGTGGAGGGCATATCGACGGATAGCGAGAAGATTAAAGCCGTCAGAGACTGGCCGCAGCCTCGAAACCTCCATGAGCTGCGAAGTTCTCTGGGTCTCTGCATTTTTTACCGTCGGTTTGTCCCCAATTTTGCCAGCATTGCCGTAAGCTTACACCGACTGAATCAAAAAGGCCAGAAATTTCTATGGAGCAACGACCAGGAAGAGCATTCCAAAAACTCAAAGACATGCTCTGCACAGCCCCTCTTTTGGCGTACCCTGTACCCGGCGGTAAGTTTGTGTTGGACACTGACGCCAGTGCATACGGTATCGGTGGTGTCCTTTCCCAGGAAATAGACGGTCAAGAAAAAGTCATCGGGTACTACAGCCGAACATTGTCGAAGCCTGAGAGGAATTACTGTGTGACGAGGAGAGAGCTGCTGGCAGTTGTGGAGAGCGTCAAACACTATCACAAATACCTGTATGGACAGCATTTCCTGTTAGGGACCGATCATTCAGCTCTCCGATGGCTGCTCCAGTTTAAGAACCCGGAAGGTCAATTGGCCCGTTGGATCGAAAGGCTTCAGAGTTATGACCTAAGCACCGAACACAGGAAAGGTGGAAAACGCGGTAATGCTGATGCCCTGTCTCGTCGGCCATACAAAATTGAATGCAGACATTGCTCGAAGGCTGAAGGCAAAGCAAGTATCGTCGATGTCCGGCTGCTGCAGGTTGAGTCTGGCGAGGATTGGTCGGCGGAACAAAGAAAAGATCGCATCCTAGGCAAAATAATTGCTGCTATTGAAATGGGCAAACGCCCTAGTCGCAAAGAAATAGCGCCCGAAAGCCCCCTTTTGAAATCTTCTTGGGCTCAGTGGAACAGTCTACTTCTAATAGATGGGTGCCTACATCGTAAGTGGGAGAGCGACGATGGGAAAACTCACCGTAACTTGATTGTCGTACCAGACTCCAAAATAAAAGATGTCCTGTCAGAGTTTCACGATGGGCCAAGTGGAGGACATCTTGGTGTAAGAAAGACTGCTGAAAAGATAAAGCAGAGGTTCTACTGGGTCGGCTGTCAGAAATCCATTGCCGACTGGATTGCCAATTGCGAGAGGTGTATAAGAGCTAAAGGTCCAACCAGGAAAAGTCGAGGCTACATGCAACAGTATAATTCAGGAGCTCCATTTGAGAGAATCGCAATGGATGTGGCCGGACCGTTCCCAATAAGCGACTCTGGGAACCGATATGTCTTGGTGGTCATGGACTACTTCAGCAAATGGCCCGAGCTTTATGCCATTCCCAATCAGGAAGCCAAGACAATAGTGGATGTGTTCGGCAAGAATTGGATTTGTCGCTATGGTGTCCCATCCGAGGTTCATTCCGATCAAGGAAGAAATTTTGAGTCAGCAATCTTCAATGAAATGTGTGACATCTACGGAATCAAGAAAACGAGGACAACGCCCCTGCATCCACAATCAGATGGCATGGCGGAAGAGCATCTACGAAAGGTAGCAAATAGCGCCCAAAGAGACTGGGATGTAAATATAATTCATAATTCCTACTGGCCTATAATTCGGCCATTCATGACTCCACATCTCGGACCCCAGCCAAAGTTCTGTTCGAAAATGAATTGAAGCTACCTGGTGACTTGATATTCGGTGCCAAACCAAACCCCAAAACTGATAACGATGAAAACAGTCAAAACTATTTTAGTGAAGTCCACGATGCAGTACGCCATCGGATAAAAATGGTCAGCAACCGCATTAAGGCGAGGTACGATCGAGCGGCAAATATTGATGGGTTCCAAGAAGGGCAACTGGTACTATTGTTCAACCCACAACGAAAAAAAGGACTATGCCCCAAACTCCAAACTCTAGTTCTTACTTTAACTTTCATTAATGTGCTTTTGTTTGTTTTGCTATAATCATGTAATTATCGATTTGTTTGCTACTTCTTTATTTCTTGCATTTGTTTGTTGTTGTAATTACGTCATTAGTGTACTTGTCCACTTGTATTGATCTTCGCCCATGTATGTGAGTATGGTTGTTCGCTTAGTGCGAATGTGCGTCTGTGTGTTCGTTGCACAGATTCGAGGTGTTACCAGATGTTCTGGATAACTATCGAACAGGGAGATTTTGGGGATAAATACAGGTGGAAGCAGCAACGGCGATTTAGTTGTGTTTTAAGCGTTGAACTGAACAGATCGGTTAAAGAAGAGTTGCGTGCTAACTAGAGACAAGCTGCGCGCTTAGTATTTAAAGTCGGTTCCGAATAAGTGTAATAAAGTAGATAAAGCATTGTAGAAACGTAATCTGAAACGAACCCTGTTTTATTTGGTACAAATCGTATCGGGGAATAAAACAACGTCTACACGGAGATTAGTTAAACCTAATTCCATAACAATATGTTTTATATTTAGAACAGTTGATGTGGAATTGGTTTTCAATTTCAACACACTTCATATTTTTATTTTATTTTGCTCTGTGCTGGATTTGATCATGCGAACTTCTGATTTGTAGCCAAACACACTACACACTGTGAGGAAGTCATGGTCCACATCAGATGAAGGAAAAACCAAGTTATGTTAGTTCTCGCCATTTAAGCCAATCAGAGTCAGTGCTTTTTGCCTAACCCAACCCCTTGTACAGCTAATATTATCTTTGCGTGGTGAAAATCTTTAAATTTATTTTATTTATTTGATTTTATGAGTTGTTATGGAGAAAGGAAAACTTTATAATATTTGAAACATGAGAGTTCAAGCCTTTTGAATTTCAAATTAATAACCAACAACTTTAAAAGCAAAAAAAAAAAAAAAAAAACAGCACAACTATTGGTGTGGGAATGCATGGCAAAACCCTTTGGATATTCACTGAACACCATACATACAATTTTCTGCAAACAGAGAACATATCCAGTCATATGTAAACTGTTTGTATGGGGATTCGGTGTTATACTATTTTATGAAAGTCTCTTTGTTTGACCTACATGCTCACTAACCATACCGAGAAAAAAACCAACTACAGCAACGACAATAAACAATAGAAAACAAAATAAACATCAAACAAACTAAGAGTGGTTTTTCAGTTTCGCATAGATTACTCGGCTGAGGTTTAATATTCATGACGCGTTTAAATCAAATAATTTAGCGGAAATGTAAATGAAAACGTTAATAATGGCTTTAATATTTAAATGTAAATGTATAAATGTTTTAATAAAATTTAAATGTTACGTTTTTAAAGTACTCTCTGAAAAATAGAAATGATTTAATTTCGATGAATTGTTTTAATTTTCGATAAAGATCATCCTCTTTAAGATCATCCAATCACACGGCAGTGGGTTCTTTGTACCGGATTGACCCGGAACTACACAACATCATTGTTCCGGCCAGCGGCTACCACCTCAGTGTACATACATATGTTTGTATTTGTTTCGTTTTTCTGTGTTGGGAGCAGCATATCCCGGAATGCCTGCTCCGAATCCTTTTGGTCCGTGCCAGGATGGAGGAAAACCAAGGACCAATATATTTGTGATCGGTTTGTCACATTCGCATCTTCACCCACATCCAGCCTTCGGTGAGATGCAATAGAGTAGGTGCAGCCTTTAACACCAATCCCGGAAAATGCGTCGTTTTTGCAATTTAATTACAATGGACTCCGAGGTAAGATCGAGGAAATAGCAGATTTCATGAGTCTGAGGAATATCCAGGTCGCTGCGGTGCAAGAAACAAAGCTCAACAACAACTGTAGCTTACAACGTTGCGATGGTTACAACGTGCTAAGGAAGGATCGCACCAGAAGTGGTGGTGGGGCATTAGCTTTCCTATTGCACCAGTCTGTCCAATACAGACCTATCTCGCTTGAGCCTGTCTCTAATGACCCGTACATGGAATGTATGGGGGTAGCAGTCAGGAGTGGAACTGCCGAGATAGAGTTGCTGAACGTATACATCCCGCCGAGAAATAGCTGTATCTCAGATTACGTGCCTAACATTAGCCCGCTTTTGGAAGGTCATAATCGTCTGGTCCTGAGGGACATTAATTCGCATCATGAGATGTGGCATTCGGCCCTCGGAAACGACCAGAGAGGTACAGCGCTGGCTGAGCAGATTCACAGCTCTATGTTTTGCACGGTCAATGAGGACGCCCCTACCAGAATTAGAGGAGAGTGTCACAGCTCGCCAGACATAACCATCGTGTCACCTGGTCTGACAAATGACGTTACCTGGCAACCCGTCATTTCCCTTGGATCAGACCATCTCCCCATAATTGTCTCCATTAGCAGACCACCCGATTTCATTACCTCTGAACGACGCACATTCGTCAATCATAAGAAAGCTGATTGGCCGGGTTTCAGAGAGTTCGCCAATCACCGCTTCAGAGAACTGCCCAATCCTTCTGATGTTCGGGTAGCAGGACGTTCCGAGACATCATCACTGCTGCAGCCACTCGCCATATCCCTGCTGGTCGAATATCCGAAGTAAGACCAAACTTCCCAGCAGAGGCGACGGGATTAGCAAATGAGCGTGATGAGCTTCGCCGAACCAATCCCAATGACCCCAGAGTCAGGGAGCTGACACTGGAAGTTAACAGGCTGGTCGGCGAGCATAAGTGGAACAAGTGGTTAAATCATCTGAAGAGTTGCAACATTAGAGCCGGTATAGATGAATTGTGGGCAACGGTTAAGTCACTCTCGAACCCTGGAAGAAGGGAAGATAGGACCTCAGTCACGTTTGGCGACGTTACGTTGACTGACCCGAACAGATGCGCAAGTTATTTCAATCGACAATTTGTCGAGCACCTCGAGAGTGACAGGACGAAGAGAAGAGTATTACGTCGCATCAGATCTCTTCCTGCCGAGGAGAAACCACCACAGTTTAGAATGGATGATGTTGCCAGTGCCATCAGGAACGCTAAATCATCCAAAGCGTTGGGCCCTGATGGAATTTCCATGGTAATGCTGAAGCAGCTGGATGAGCCGGGAGTGGAGTATCTCACTAAAGTTCTCAACTTTTCGCTATCCCCCTTACTGTTCCCGAAGTCTGGAAAATGGGCAGGGTGGTGCCACTACGGAAGCCCGGCAAGGATGCCAGCAAAAATGAATCGTACATGCCGATTTCGCTTTTGTCGCCCGTAGCAAAAACCCTTGAGGCCTTAGTCCTCCCCAGTATCAGAAATAGCTATCAAGTTGCCGATCATGGATTCCGTAAGCCACACATATTTGTCAAGGACTCAACCAGAGAAGGCCGTGCGATAGAACAGTGATGGTGGCGCTTGACTTATCAAAAGCCTTTGATACAGTCAGGTACTCCACGCTGTTTGAGGACATTGAGTAGACAACGCTCCGGACAAGCTTGAAAGGTTGGATAGTCAATTATATGTATGGACGCCAGTCGTACGTGGAATTCAGGAATAAGAAGTCCAAACCCCGTCGAGTGAAACAGGGAGTTCCCCAAGGTGGGGTGATATCTCCAGAACTGTTTGACCTCTACCTCTCCTGTATTCCGCCCCCTTCAGACGGCATCGAGATCGTAACGTATGCGGATGATTGCACGATCCTGGCGTCGGGTACCTATCCTGATGACATCTGTGAGAGACTGAACAACTATTTAACCCATCTTACCACCTTTTTCCATTCGAGGAATATGCAGATTTCCGCCACAAAATCAACAGCCACTCTGTTCACCACATGGACAGTACAGTTTGGAAGAGAATTGAATGTCGTGGTCGACGGTAGCAGAATTCCGACCACAACCCCAACATTTTAGGGGTCACATTCGACACTACTTTCACGTCGTGCGCGCACGCCACTGCTATCTGCGACAAACTGAAAAGTCCCCAAGATTATGTGATACGAATTGGAAAAAGATTCAAACTTGCCAGAATGCCGTCCTGAGAACAGCAACAGGGTGCCTTCTCAAATCTTCAGTGGACCATCTACATGAGGTGGCAAATATTCTTCCAGTAAAGCAACACAATGAGATGCTTTCGTTGCAGTACCTGCTTGGATGTTACCGTGTGAGCCATCCCAATCACCATCTTGTGGGTAGGCCCGACACATTCAGCCACATCAGGAAGGATATCCACGCTCTAGAGGGAGAGGTCTAACGATACAGGAGAGAACCCCTAGATCAACAAGCATATCAAGCAGGTTTGAATAGTATTCACACGGATGCAGTTGCCAATGTCTTAAGCAATTATAGTGTGAATAAAGTCCTCGATATACATTCCCCATCTATTGCAGCTGAGGAGCGTCACCTGCCACGGCAAACTAGAGTAGTTTTGGCTCAACTACGCTCGGGATATTGCAGTCGACTTAATTCTTATTGGGCGGAAATCGACCGCGCCGTGCAAGACATCTGCCCAGTATGTGGCATGGGCCCGCACGACACAAAACACCTTTTCAACTGCCCAGCCAAACCTACTCACCTAACTCCGGTGGATCTGTGGTTACATCCCATCGAAGCAGCCACTTTCCTGGAACTGGAGTAGACCCAGAGCCAGATTGAACAGAAGAACGAAGATACAAACATAATAACAAACACTGTTACAACAACAACAACATGAAGATCATCAATTTATCCATACAAAAAATGGTTTGTGTTTGTCCAAAAATGACTAAAAATTCACAATTTTCATTTGTAAATTAAAAACTGTAAATTTGAGTAAGTATTTGCCCTAACATATAGATATAAGTTAAACCATTCCTTTCCATTTCAATGATTTTTATTTCAAGTTTAAATTAAGAGATTTTGCAGCAATATACATAGAATTTCATCTTCTTATTTAAATGCTTTTCATATTCATAGACATGTATGTATTTATCTTATTTTGCTTGATTTACATTCATTTACATATCTTATTTTTATTTGTCGCAATACATTATTATTATATTTTTGTTTTCATATGTAGAATATTTATGGAAAACATTTTTAATATTTCTATTACATTTGTATGGTAATGAGCAACGAACGCGTGATGGCGATTGTTCTTCAAATCTTACCAAAATATGTTTTTGTTTTTTTTCACAAAGTCATGTATTCCGCCGTAACCATCCAAATGGAATACAATTTATTTTTGTAGCTCTTGATGTTTGCCAAAGATAGACAGATGCCATTGGCACCATTTCATATAAAATATTGTTTTACAACTTTTGTATTCCATTTGGGCAGATTGTATTACATTTAGGCGAACACAACAACTCAGATTGTTGACACGTAAAAATTCTAAAAACAAAATTTTAATCAACAACTACGAAATAGTGTGAGTGTTCGTTCTGTATTTAAGAGGAAAACATTTCGAAACGAACCAAAAAAGAAAACTCAACGCAGACAAAACATTTTAGATTAAATGATATCGTTACTTAAAGACCATACCAATGTCAAGTTTTAGGTTCATTGCTAGATAATTCTGCCATTGAGAACTTTTGAATCCTTATCATTATCCTCCACCATAGTATGGAGGGTATATTAAGTTTGTTTTTCCGTTTGAAATAATTACACTGTACAACAAAATTTAACTTTTTAAAAATTACAAGAAACTCCGCACAGATTATGACAGAGGACCGAAAAACAGAAGACACGTGTATCGGCGTTTTGAAAGTTTACGTCGGGAAGTAACGTACGCCTATTTAGGCAAGTTTCGCCCATTTCTACAGGTTTTGAAATATTCGACATCAGATTCCTTGGAATCCTTGCATTTAAGGTATAAAGTGTCCTTGGCAATATTACTGACAACAATGCGGGGTATCTTTTTAAGAAAAAAATTAACCCTCATGCGAGTCACTAAACGGGTCTTTTTGGTCCCTTTTTTCAAAACGTCAAAAACGTCATTTTAGATAGAAGACGTCAAAGACAAAAATATTCTCCATCAAATTTCAATATAAGTCGCCGAATAAATGAAATATGTATTTACAATATATATCAAGAAAATATATACATCAATTTTACCAACAAAAGACCCAAATATTTTTTGAATAAATTTGTTTTGTTCTTTTTTCGAGTTGAAAGAAGTAATGTTCTACACAAAATTTTCACGGTAAGTCTCTAAACAAACCAGATATCTAAGTAAAATACTTTGTTAAGAAAATAACGTTACATTATTAGATATTATAGGAAGAAATTATTTGTTAAACTTTTAGACTCTTAATTAAAACTTATTCCATTCTGAGTCAAAATCCCCTAAAATACTTCACTTTTGGGGATTGTGTCAAAAAGAAGAAATGTTCCAAATAAAATTTCATTATGAGTCTCTGAACAAAAGAAATTTGTAGCTATAATATTAAACATCTCCAGAAGCTTTCGCTTTTTATATATGGTTTAGGACCATATTCTACGTTTTTTATTCACATTTTCGTTACCTGCGTTCTTAATAAATTCTTTTAGAAGATTATGTGTGCTCGATCCAAACTGTTTTTGAAATATCTATGGTGAATATATATAGGGAAAATATTGATAACCTAGATATGACTTTGTAAAATTACGTGTTTTAGTACTATAAATACGTATGACTAAAGGTTCCTGAGATATCGCGCCTTAAAAAAGTCCAATTCTGTCGAAACAGCCGAAAGTTTATTCTTAGTTCCGCGTTTGATACATTCGTTTTGTATCGAGCATCACAAGAATAACAACTAACAAATAAGAACGGCGTTAAGTTCAGCCGGGCCGAACTTGTTATACCCTCCACCACGAGTTGTATTGAAGTAAAATGAAACAATTAGTTTCTTTCGTTTATGAAGATGACTAAATAACAATTTTCAGTCTTTCTGTGAGATATTGACGTCACAACCTTCAGAATCAGAATTACGAAAATCGGTAGTTACCGTTCTGTGGAGGCTATATCGAAACGTGGACCTATACCGACGAATTTCAGTCGGAAATATTTTTACCTCCAACATAGACTAAATACCAAATTTCAGCCATTTCCGTGGGTTGTTGTGGCCACAGCCTTCAAAATACCGAAAATCGGCAGATACCGTTCTATAGGGGCTATATGAAGGCGTGGATCTATATCGACAAATTTCATATGGATATTTTTATACCCCAAATGAAGACTAAATACCTAATTTCAGCCATTTCGGAGGAATATGGACGCCACAACCTTCAAAATACCGAAAATCGGGAGGTACCGCTCTATGGGGGCTATATGAAGGCGTGGACCTATACCGACGAATATCATATGGAATGCTTTATACCTCAAATGAAGACTAACTGCCAAATTTCAGCCATTTCGGTAGAATATTGAGGCCACCACCTTCAAAATACGGGAAATCGGGAGGTACCGTTCTATGGGGGCTATATGAAGACGTGGACCTATATCGACAAATTTCATACGGAAAGTTTTGTAACCAAAATGGAGTCTAACTACCAAATTACAGCCATTTCGGTGAATTGTTGTGGCCACAACCTTCAAAATACCGAAAATCGGCTGGTACCGTTTTATGCAATATCATTTGCAATATGAAACGTAGAAGTAATAGAAACTTCAGTAGCAAATTACAAAGCTCTATATTAACAATTAAAAAAGTATCAGTCGGCTTTGTCGACAGAGATATACCCTCAGCCTGTGTATATTGAAACAATTTTTCCCAAAAACCTTATGTATTTAGGGGGTTTTTAAAAATTTTGGGCGTTTGAACCGACAAAAATGTTAATTAGTATTAAAGATCAAAAGTTTCGCGGAGGAGACACTGAAAGGAATGGATCGACATTGACCATTATGGAAGTGGATCTCCAGCCACTACATATGGTTCCATAGCGGGTTTTTACAACTTTCGGCCTCTTTTCTCAAGAAGTATGGACTTGCCTCTAAAAAAAACTTTTACTGTCGTAATTGAGGCACCGAATGCAAGTGAATTTATACAAAATTTTGTGTGGGAGGAACCCGAAGGAATGCACAAATATAGTCCATATTCGAAACTGATCTATATCTGGTAGATATATTATAATGTGTAAAGTATGGACCAAATCGGTCACTCCCATCAAGAATTATCGTGCGAACAATTTTTGAATTTTTGTGGGGGAGGTACCTGAAGGAGTGGACCGATATTGCTTATCTTTGAACTTAAACTAAGTTTGCACAAAATATTACGAAGGCCACGTTTTGGATCGAATCGGCAGATCTGTTCGAGAGTTATCTTGCGCTCCAACCACTACACACTGTATCATAGAGGTTTTTTGTACCTTTTAGGCTATTTTCTCAGGAAGTATGGACTTGCCCCTGATGAAACTTATACCGTCGTATGGGGGAAGTGAATGCAAGTTGCTTCAACAAAAATCAAAGCGATTCGTGAACAGGTCCTAAACTGAACTTTTCCGAAATTTTGTGTGGGAGGTACCCGAAGGAGTGGACCGATTGAGTCCATATTGGAACCTCATCTGAGTCTGGTAGAAATTTCACGATTTGCAAAGTATGGACCAAATCGGTTACTTCTTTCAAGAGTTATCGTGCGCACAAATTTTCCGAATATTTCCGAACTTTTGCGGGGAGGTACCGAAAGGAGTGGACCGATATAACCCATCTTCGAACTTAAATCAAGTTTGGACAAAATATTACGAAAGCCAAATTTTGGACCGAATCAGTTGATCTGTTCGAGAGTTATCGTGAGCACCAGGCAGACAGACAGACAGACAGACGGATGGACATTGCTAAATCGACTCCAAATTGTCTGAAACACATTTCATCCAAACATACTTGGGGTCTAAAACCATTATTTCGATGAGGCACATTTTGCCCGTATGAAAGTGTATATGGGCAATATTTTTGAAAATTTAACATAGTTGAAGCAAAGGTTTAGCCATTAATAACTCGCCAAATGTGGTTGAATATTATACAAATTAAATGCTTTCGGATAAAATGAAATGTTTTTAGACTTGGCAAAAAATATAGGCCTTAAAAGTTAATTTGCGTGGAATATGTGGCTACATTTATGTTAAATAATGGGTAAAAATGGGTTGAAGCCAATGTGTCTTTTTTGTTTTCTCTCGATTTGTGATTAAACCACACTTTTCACGATTTTCCCGTCAAAGTAAAAGTAGAAGGCAACTATATAAGGATCATTTCACTACTGTATAACTTCTCAAAATTTGATCTGCGTCTACCATTAAATGATGCAGACATTTTGAAGCCAGATTTTAAGTGTTTTTTGAAATTTTATTCTAATTTCGTTCCGATTTTTCAAAAAATCGTATATAGGATTGTAGAACACGCGATTCTGAGTTATTTGATATATGTGTCGTGAATGCAGTCTACACAGCTTCACAGAAATCTGCATCCAAATACGAAAATTTTGTGCGAATATTTTTCTAAAAATCATATTTTTCGGGCCTAATTTTTACAATTGTCATTCGATTTACTCGTACTTGGTCGCAAATTTTAGATTTTTACGTTGCGCATCTAATAAATCTTTACTCTACTAAAACGCGAGATACGAGAAATTCCAAGGTAGGAAAATCACCTAAAATTGTTTTTGAAAATATCGCGCATTTTATCGCGTATTCTGGGGGCCGTTTCCGCTGCAATGAAAAAACTAGTGCAGCATCTTCCTTTTTGCGGAAACAGAGATTTAAAAACTTCACTGATAAGGGAACTACATTAATTTTATCCCAAAAATAGTGTGTGATGCTACATCCACGGTTCTTGACTGATTGCCTTGAAATAGGTATACATCGATGCAGATTTTCATGGTGACACTAAAACCGGATGCGGAACGAAATTGTATGAACTTTGCGCAAATTAGCGATGTTTTATAGGTTTTTTAATGCTAAGATGCAGCCGATGCTACATCTAAGCGTCCAAGTTATATTTCGAAAATATATACAAATTAAAAGATATGGTCTTGCTGTACATGAAAATCATATGCGGACAAAACGATTTTGATAATTACGCGAATTACACATATTTTAATAATGCATATAAGTTAAAGCGGTTTATTTGAACTCTATGTCCGTTTAAGAAGTCTAATGATTTATTTCATCAAGCCGATAACTTTCCTCACTGGGAAACCTTCTATGTGAATGTAGATAAAGCAAAAACCGCTCATTTTCTTGGGAGTTTCAAGAAAAATAAAAGAAGTACTCCTATAGAATTTTTCCAATACTTTCAACTCTAGAATGCATGTGAAAACTATTATTCCAAACCAAAATTTGTTTTTTGTAACACAAATATGTGCTTATTTTGGCCATAATATCCTAACTACTATCCCGATGATTATAATTTTGGTCTCATTTTATTCCCCGTGGAGTCTTTATTTAAAACTGTGTTTTTTTGTAATTTTTGAAGGGTAAAATGGGCCTATATTTTCAAAAAATTCGGATTACATTTAAAATTTTGTAAATTTTTTGTAAATTCCGCGAATGCTGAGTAACATTTTACAAATATTATGACGTCACTTCGTGATAACTTTTAAGTGACAATTGTGCTCAATAAAATAATTAGCGTTTTTATAATAATTTTTTCTTAAAAGCAGAAGTAAAACCGCGATAACATTTGTCCGCAACAACCAAAAATTTGCTCGTGAGCGGATTTATACTGGGGAATTTTTCTTAACCTATGTACCAAAAATCGTTAATGTAGCGCGAAAAGAAAAAATTCAATTTTTTGGAAATGGAATATGAAATAATTGGCAACATTTCCCATATACCCTCGTTAGCATAAATGCTGAGGGTATAAAAACAAAGCTAAGGGGAACTCATACAGACGAAACTCACCAAAATTGTTTTTCCACCACGGCATCGAATACCGAGAGGAGAGAATAAAATTGTCGATGAAAGGAGAATAATATTGTCCAGCAAACAAAAACTATTGTTGGATATGACAAAAACAATTGTTGTATTTAACAAAAACGATTTTTGGACTCACAAGACTACATGCGGAATCTAACACTATCTTTACAATACATATTTTGCTCTTCGAATATTGTTGGATCAATCATATATTTTCTTTGCGTGCATAATTGTGGCATTTAGAGAATTTTGATGAAAATGCGCCTTTGGCCTCAAACTGTGGAAACAATGATCGCAAGGCTGGCACGGGTTATCATTAACTGATCGCCAGAAAATTGCATATATGCATAAGGTTTTTAGATCAAATGGACAAAAATTAGGGGGTAGAAATACAACAAAAAAATTTTTTGGTCACCCTAATGTACATGTATGTATGTTGTTTCATTTTTCATTCCATAACATAAAAAATATGTGAAAAATGTATATGCTGCTGTTTAAATAAGATTAAAAGAAGAAGAATAAAAAACAATACGTCAACATAAAGAGTAATTTAATTGAAATGAAAGGCCTGGCCTGACATTTAAATATGCGTAAAACAAACAAATATAATAAAAAAATGAATGTAATGAAACACAAATTGGGTTTTTATTTTATTAAACGTTTAATTGATTAAACTGCAACTGCTAGAATTGAGACTCGGAGTAAAAATTTATGTATATTTTTAGCAATTATTATAATAAATGGTATTTAATATGTACTACAAATCTGAACAAGTAAACTAATATAAACTATGAAGTTTTGGTAAGAACTTTAAGTAATGGGAATAAAAATTCTCCACTTATGTTCCTCTGTCTACCGGTAAAAGTGTTGGGAAAGAAATTCCGGAAGTTGTATTCAATATTTTGACTTATTTAATGCAGAGAAATATGTTCATTCCTTAATCTCAGTCGCAAGCATTTGGATAAAAAGAAACTTTCCCAAAATGTATAAGTGAATTGTTGCCAGATTTTAAGCTAACAAGTTTTTCTCCAGCAACCCAAACGTTGCTAAGAAAAATACGAGGATACTATTGTCTTCAGATAAACAATACAGGGCAAAGACATTATTATTATGTATATGCATAATAATAGAGTGACTTTCTTTTCATTTCCTTCTGTTCTGCGGCTAATGCGGCAAAGGCATAAAGAAGAAAATCCTGGAAGCTGCCCTTCCTTTGCATCTCTATTTTTCTGTGTGTAAACAATTTTAGAAATTTTCATTTTCCTGTCAGTTTTCCTTTTTATCTTCTTTGTTGTTTTTGTTGTTGTCCAACTGCTTTGACTGCTTTCTAACGTCTTTAATAAAGAGTTTAAGTCAACATTTCCTTTCATTTGATCGGTCTGTATGTAGTGGTATGTATGCACGTGACGTACGTTGGCGGCAGTGCATCATTGCGTTGTTGCCGGCTGAACTTGTTGAGAGGCAAAGATAATGAAAAAAAATTCTCGGCATATTGCCAAAGGTTCGTCTGGCGGTCATACAAAAAATAAACGACAAGAAAAACACAAACAAAAAAAAAAATCGGAAAAACAAAATAAAGAAGTAGCTACGCCAAAATGCAGTACAACGCAGAAGAATATATATCCAAGTTCCAGACAATTTATGCCATAATATGCCAATAAAGTGCACAGATTTAAACAACATAATTTGTTTTTTTTTTCGGTTTTGCTACTACTTATTTAAAGTGTGCTTCAGGCTACGAATGAATGTCTTAAGCATGGCATATGGTTTGTAACAATTGTATATAGGGTTATGAAGTAAACCACTCGTTCACTTATTTATGTAATTTGTTTAGAGGTACCATGAGAATAATAACCGCAGAACCAATTCTACTTTGGGTTTAATGATATTTATACCCTCAGCATTTATGCTAACGAGGGTTTATACACTTTCATACGGGCAAAATGTGCCTCATCGAAATAATGGTTTTAGACCCCAAGTATGTTTGGACGAAATGTGTTTCAGACAATTTGGAGTCGATTTAGCAATGTCCGTCCGTCTGTCTGTCTGTCCGTCTGGCTGGCTGGTGCGCACTATATCTCTCGAACGGATGAACCGATTTGGTCCAAAAGTTGGCTATCGCAATATTTTGTCCAAACTTAGTTTAAGTTCGAAGATGGGTAATAACGGTCCACTCCTTCCGGTACCTCCCCCACAAAAGTTCGACAATGTTCGGAAAATTTGTGCGCACTATAACTCTTGAAGGGAATAACCGACTTGGTCCATACTTTGCACATCGTGATATTTCTAACAAAATTATATGAGGTTCCAATATGGACTCAATCGGTCTACGCCTTCGGGTACCTCCCACACAAAATTTCGGAAAAATTCAGTTTAGGACCTGCTCTCGAATCTCTTTGATTTTTTTTTTTTTTTTTTTTGCAGCAACTTGTATTCACTGCCCCCCATACGACGGTACAAGTTTCATCAAGGGCAAGTCCATACTTCCTGAGAAAATAGCCTAAAACTTGCAAAGAGACCCTAAGACACCGTGTGTAGTGGATGGAACCCAAGATAACTCTCGAACGGATCTGCCGATTCGGTCCAAAAGTTGGCCTTCGTAATATTATGTCCAAACATAGTTTAAATTCGAAGATAAGCCATATCGGTACACTCGTTCAGGTACCTCCCCCACAAAAGTTCAAAAAATTTCGGAAAAATTGTGCGCACGATAAATCTTGAAGGGAGTGACCGATGTAATCCATACTTTGCACCTCCTAATATATCTACCAAATATAGATCAGGTTCGAATATGGACTATGTTTGTCCACTCTTTCGGGTACCTCCCACACGAAATTTCGGCTAAGTTAATTTTAATACCTACTCTAGAATTACTTTGATTTTTATTGAAGCAACTACAATTCGTTGCCTCCATTACGACGGTAAAAAGTTTCATACTTCCTGTGGAAACAGCTCGAAAGATGTAAAAAAACTCCTATGACACCATATGTAGTGATTTGAGACCACTATAACTCTCGAACTGATCAACCGATTTGGTCTTAAATTTGGGCTTCGTCATATTTTGTCCAAACATAGTTTCAGTTCGATAATGGCCAAAATGGTATGAACAATATCTCTTGAACGAGGCAACTAATTTGGTCAAAACTTTGGATCTCCTAATATTTTGTCCAAATTTTAGCCCATATCGGTCCTCTTCTTAGGGTACCTCCCTCACAAAAGTTCAACATTTGTGGCTATGTGCAGTTTAGGGTCTGTTCGAAGATCCTTTGGAACGGTATACATTTCCAAAGGATCTTCGAACAGACCCTAAACTGCACATAACCACAAATGTTGAACTTTTGTGAGGGAGATGTTATGCTGTTCGTTGTAGTCCTGTTTACAGCGATATTATGTTTTCCGTGGACAAGTCCATGCTTCTTGGCATACTGGTCCAAAAGTTATACGATGACCCACTAAAATGACTAGCGATCGCGATATCTATTGAAAGGATATGACTCAGAATAAGATCCACTTCCGTAATGGATTATGTCGGTTCATTCGTTCAAGTACCACCTCCGCAACACTTTTGAACTTTAGTCCTAATCCACATATTTGTAGGCAAGTTCAAATGTTCAAAAAGGGCCACAAAATTCTGAAAAGACCCTTAAAACCATCGGTCTGTCCGCAGATGAAAGTTTCAATTCACATAGGCTGAAGGTATATCTCTGTCAACAAAGCCGACTGATACTTGTTTTATTTCATATTTAAACCAACTATGTGGCAACTCCAGGCAGGTTTTTAAAGAGGGAATATTAAAACCAAAAGTGGCACTACATCAAAATCTGAACAAATTTTTGTTTAAATCGGTAAATTGAACAGGGAAATATCGCATATTGAACCTGAAGGTTACTAAATTAAAATTGGCTGAGTTATAGCAAAATCAGAGAATTATATGTAAGAACTATATAAAAATCTGAACCGATTTTTATCCAAATCGATAAAACTGATCGAAGACCTAAGAAAACATCGCATATTATATTTGAAGGATATTCACTGAAAACTGAACGATTTTTTGCAAAATCGGGAAAAGATATATATATTGAAATCTGAACCGATATCAAAATATCAGGAACTTCATTTGAAATATATTCTCTTAAAATTAACCGAGTAATAACAATATCGGGAAAGATATATGCGGTAGCTATATCCAAATCTGAACCGATATAGCCCAAAGTTGGTATTTTTCATTCCTATGCCCTCAAAAATACTTGCACAAAAATTCATCATCCTAGGTAAACTCCTTCTATTTTGTCCACGTTTACAAGGAAGCGGCACCACTGTGCGGCGTGTCTAACGTCATGACTTGTAGAGAAGGTGTGCATGACTCAAAATTATTCAGACATTCTAAGACAACATACATATCACTAAAGAGATACTGCCACGTTGGAACTGTTGTATGACCTAGGAATCGAAAACAGTCATTAAGCGTGCAAGGCGGGTATGTTAAACACTGCACCACGGTGACATCCTTAATATAATAAGGAAAATCAAACCCAAAATTCAATATACCCACTACCAATATCCTTGAACTTTCCAACAAAATATCTAGATTTTTAGGTATTTAGTGTGTCACTTTTGCGATGTGCAAAATTCCGGCAAAATCGGATATTTATTTCGTAAACTAGTAATCATCAGGAAGTATGGAACTAAATCGTCGTAATATGAAATCTTGTGTACCTGAAGTAGTGGGCAGATATAGTCCAAAATTCAACGTGATCTATTTTTTTAAGAAGATTTGCAAGATCTGGGCCAAATCGCTTACTCCCTTCGAGAGTAAATTTAGCGAACTTGATTTAACCTATGTGGAGGACTGGATCGATATGGCCTATCATCGAACTTAAACAAAAAATGGTGAAAATATTAGGACGTACAAAATTTGGATTCAAAAGTTTACTTCATGGTGCAAGAAAGAAGATGATACAATAATACCAACTGAAGTCTTCATTTGCTGTCAAAACACATTTTTAATCAAAAATAAATAACAAAAATGTCGTTTCTATAGAGAATATCTGTGTGCAACATTTTTATTTAAGCTTCGCGAATAATCTTTTACCGTTTTCTTCTATTTTTTGTGGATATTTCGTGCAAAAAATTTTGACAGCAAAGGAAGACTACAGCCTGAACTCGCCTTTTGGATCACATTCTTAAATTCGCTTTGGGTTACAATACAATTAAGAAACTCCACAAACTATGACAGCGACAACATAAATAACACCGACCTTTAGCTCTCCAAAACAGAAATATGCATTCCAATTAAGAGCATCTTAGTAGGAAACCATAGTGATGTACTTTAAAAATCAGAGAAGCAACCATAAGCTGCGCGACATCAGTAATAATAATAATAATTGTTCCACAAACATCCCAGGAGGGACAAGGGAGACTCTTCTCTCATATCAATGAGTGCACGCCGATTCATATTAGCTCAACGATATGGGACGTACTGTTTATCGCCCAATCCGAACGGCGTGTCTAAGACACCACTTGTAGAGAAGTTTTAAAAGGCTGAAATACTCAGGAAATGTCGCCAACATTACTGAGGGGTATTTTGCCACCGTTCATAAATGTTTGATGTTGTCTGGCCGGATAATCGAACCCACGAACTTTAGCGTGCATGGCGGGTGTGCATATCTTTGCACCACGGTGGCACCCCAACATCAGTACATGTGTTCAAACTACTCGACGTAACTGCCGGTTACTGAAGAAAGGAAAACGACCGAAAGGCAGAGACAAGCATAAAAGCTCCACAGTGAAGAGTAGGAAGAATGTTTAACAACACAAACACCTCGAGCGTCTCAACTCAAGAGACATAAGCAAAGCCCAGTCGAAAGTAATCCTGAAAAGAGACATAAAAAGAAAGCAGCTGAAATTCCCCAAGAAGTATCAATTAGCCCACAACCGGAAGAAGGGCCGAAATGGAAAACTGTGGAAAAGAAAAGGAAGATAGTATCATTAAGCCAAACGCAGGCCACAGCTACTCGGATGTGTTCCAAACTATATGACAGAAAGTCAGACTCGAGGAAGCAGACGAAGGCTGTATTATCCATTAGTAAAACCAAAACGGAAGCAATCCTCTTGGGGATGGGAAAAGGTGGTGAGGGTGTGCGGGTGAGGGAGGTTGCGGTGTGCTTTATATAAAAGAATTTCTGACAGAGTCATCAATAGTAGAGGAAAGGAAGTCTAAGGCCACAACCGGCTCTTGTAGGAGAGATCTAACACGCATTATATGAAACCAAACCGGATTCTGAAACACCAATGTTCATAGATGAGAAAACACAAAAAAAAATCGGCGGACGGATTTTCAAATTAATCGCGGTCAAAGTTCACATTTTTACGGTCAATGAACACATATTGTGTCCACTGTGAACCTCAAATGTCAAATTGCAGGTAGCTCGGTCAGAAGGTCTCGTTGTCTGGGGGCTATACATGAACCTAGGTCGATACATTTTGTTGAATGTAATTTGTGAGCACTGGGAACCTCAAGTTTCAAATTACAGATAGTTCGGTCGAAAATGTAGGTAATAGTACGTTTATATATAACCGGATTTAACAAACCCACTGGGTTTCAAATGCCAATTTCTTTGCGTATAAGTCAAATAAATCCTCATTAAGAAGGTTAACCCTGCAAAAGGCTATAATATAAAGATGGCCTAATATCATCAAAATACCAAAACATTGGCCTAGGTTGATAATTTTTCGTGGAACAGTTTTGTGACCACAGGGAACATTAATTGTCAAATTACAGATAGTTGGTAGCCTAAAAATTCTTAAAATCTGGTGGTATGGTTATATGGGAGCTATACATGGACCGATATATAGTCTATGAAACAAGCAAGCCGACAGAAATATACCCTCGGCCTTCTACTGACAAATATAATGTATTTAAGGCCTTTTCAGAATTTTGTGGCCGTTTTTGGACATTTGAACTTACCGACAAAAATGTGTATTTGGATTAAAGGTCAAAAGTATTGCGGAGGAGGTACCTAAAGGAATGGAACGAATCAGTCCATTATGGAAGTAGATCTTATTTTGGAAGTCATATCTTTTCGATAGATATCGCGCCCACTAGTAATTTTAGTGGGCCATCGTATAATTTTGGACCAGTGTGCCAGGAAGCAAGGAATTGTCCACGGGAAATATAATATCTCTGTAAACAGGAAAACAACGAGCAGGGTCGATATACATTTCCAAAGGATCATCGAACAGACCCTTAACTGCACTTAGACATAAATGTTGAACATTTGTGAGAGAGGTAACCTAAGGAGAGGACCGATATGGGCCATTTTAGAATTTAAACTAAATTTGGACAACATATTAGGAGATTCAAAGTTTGGACCAAATTGGTTGCCCCGTTCAAGAGATACCGTGCATACCGTACCGGAAGTTATTGTCCATCTTCGAACTGAAACTAAGTTTGTACAAAATATGACGAAGCCAAAATTTTGGAGCAAATCGGTTAATCAGTTCGAGAGTTATCATGCTCTCCAACCGCCACATATGATGCCAGAGGGGTTTTTTACATCTTTCGGGCTGTTTTCTCAAGATGTATGGACTTACCCCTGAACATTTTACCGTCGTAATGGAGGCAGCGAATGCAAATTGCTTCAACAAAAATCAAAGTGATTTTTTATTTTTGCCTTATTAAGGCGAAGGTCATTTATAGTGATATTTAATGATTCGAGAGTAGGTCTTAAAGTGAACTTATCCGAAATTTTGTGTGGGAGGTACATGAAGGGGTGGAAAAATACAGTCTATATTCGAACCTGATCTATATCTGGTAGACATCTTAGGATGTGTAAAGTATGAACCAAATCGGTCAATCCCTTCAATGTTTCCGAACATTTGGACAACATATTACGAATGCCAAATTGTTAACCGAATCGGCAGATCCGTTTGAGAGTTATCTTGCGCTCCAACCACTACAAACGGTGTCATATGGGTTTTTTTGCATCTTTCAGGCTATTTTATTAGCATGGACTTGCCTCAGATGAAATGTGTACCGTAGTATGGCAGGCAGTGAACAAGTTGCTAGGACCAAAATCGAAGCAATTCGATAAAAGGTCCTAAACTGAACTTTTCGAAATTTTGTGTGGGAAATACCCGAAGGAATGGAGCGATTGAATCCATATTGGAACATTAACTAAGTCTGGTAGAAATTTCACGATGTGCAAAGTATAGAACAAATTGGTTACTCTCTACAAGAGTTATCGTGCGCACAAATTTTCCGAACATTTTCGAACTTTTGTAGGGGAGAAGAAGAAGTGGACCGATATAACCCATATTCGAACTTAATCTAGGTTTGGACAAAATATTACGAAAGCCAAGTTTTGGACCGAATAGGTAGATCCGTTCGAGAGTTATCGTGCGCTCCATCCAGAATACATATAATTTATGTGGTTGCAAATTATTATTTCGATGTGTTACAACCTGAGAAACAAACTTAATATACCCTTCATACTATGGGGAGAGTATACACAACTATGCAGCATACAAATATTGTTCGGCTTATGCCCTCAATAGATTGATGCATCATATTCTGTCGATAGATGTACACATCAAGTGGCTTGTTATGCTTTAAGGCTATGTGCTAAAAGAATGCCCTGCCCTCCTATAATGACCTTTTATCACCCATTTGAAGTTTAATTTCCAAGCATGAAATATTTGAATAAGGGATCAACACTTGTGGATTATAACACCTTGAATGAAAATTGAATGCTCTAAGACGACCCTTCCTACATGATGTTGCTGAGACAATGTCTGAGAGACCTTGCCAATATATTATCACGGAATAGCAATAACTAATCGAGTGGTGTGGTTTTCAAAACAACATATTAAATATATACTTGTTGAGGCTATGAAGGTTATGGCCACCACGTTGTAATAGGAGCTGCGAATACAACCTAATGCAAAAATGTCAAAATGAATTGAGAAATAAACTGCACTTTTGGAAAAAATTTAAGATTTTGTGTGTGACGTGGCCGAAGGATTGGACCGATAGTGGACCATCTTCGAACAAGATCTAAGTTCTGACAAAATATTATGAGGTGCATTAGTATTTCTATGAGGATCATTTTTGTAACCTCAGTTGAGAACGGCATTGGATATATATTTTAACGGTTCGTTAGAGCCAAACTTAGATTTTTATGAAAAAAAATTGACCACGCCCCCTTTTAAAATATTTTATATCCACAAAACTACTGAATCGATTTTCCTGAAATTTGCAGGGAATATACAGAGATGTCTCCCTGTGAAAATGGGATGCATATTTCGTGCCATATTTAAAAGAAAACATTATATATATTTGCAATAATAACGAATGTATCGGTTTGAAAATTAATTTGCGATACAATGTTAATTGTGTCTCCGACCTTACATACTTATTCGGGGCACAAAGACTTGGCCACGCCCACTTTTTTAAATATGTTATATCGCTATATGAGTCGATTTACGCATTACCGTCCGTCTATCTGTCCATGTATTTTTGTAAATAAAACACAGGTCGCATTTATTGTAAATTAATGGTAAACTATTTTTTTTCCAGAATTCTGTCGGTATAGGTACACACCTTCATATAACTTCCATGAAACGGTACCTCCCGATTTCCGGTATTTTGAAGGTTATGGTGTCAATATTCTACAGAAATGTCTGAAATTTGGTATTAGGTATTATTTTGGGGTACAAAACTTTCCACCTGAAACTTGCATGTATCGGTACTTTGAAGGTTGTGGCTTTAATATTCCACCGAACTGGCTGAAATTTGGTATTTAGTCTTCGTTGGTTTTATAAATCTTTCCACCAGAAATTTGTCCGGTACCCATAGAACGGTACCTAACTATTTTCGGTTTTTTGAAGGTTATGGCCACAGTTTGTTGGTATAGGTCCACGCCTTCATATAGCCCCAATAGAACGGAACCTCCAGATTTTGAAGGTTATGGCTTCAATATTCCACCGAAATGGCTGAAATGTATTATCTAGTCTTCGTTGGGGGTATTTAACTTTCCACCTGAAATTTGTAGGTATTGGTCCACGCTTTCATATTGCCTCCATAGAACTGTACCTCCCGATATTCGGTATTTTGAAGGATATGGCCTCAATATTTCACCGAAATTACTGAAATTTGGTATTTAGTCTTCTTTTGGGGTACAAAACTTTCCACAAGAAATTTGTAGGTATAGGTCCTCGCTTTCTTATTGCCCCCATAGAACGGTACCTCCAAAATTTCGGTGTTTTGAAGGTTATGGCTTCAATATTCCTCCAAACTGGCTGAAATTTGGTAATTTGTCTTCGTTGGTGGTATAAAACTTTCCACCAGAAATGTGTCCGTGCAGGTCCACGCCTTAATTTAACCCCCATAGAACGGTACCTCCCGATTTTCGGGATTTTGAAGGTTGTGTCTTCAATATTCCACCGAACTGACTGAAATTTGGTATTTAGACTTCGCTGGGGTATACAACTTTCACCCAAAAATTTGTCATAGAACGGTACCTCCAAAATTTCGGCCTCAATATTCCTCCAAACTGGCTGAAATTTGGTATTAAGACTTCATTGGTGGTATAAAACCTTCCCCCAGAAATTTGTCGGTGCAGGTCCACGCCTTAATTTAGCCCCTATAGAACGGTACCTCCCGATTTTCGGTATTTTGAAAGTTATGGCCACAAAAATCCATTGAAATGACAGAAATTTGGTTATTAATCTTCAATTGGGGTAGACAACTTTCCATATGAAATTTGTCGGTATAGGTCCAGGCCTTCATATAAACCCCATAGAATGGTTCCTCAGGATTTCCGGTATGTTGAAGTTTGTGGCATCAATATTCCACCGAAATTATTGAAATTTGGTATTTAGTCTTCATTTGGGGTGTAAAACTTTCCATATGAAATTTGTCTGTATAGGTCCACGCCTTTATATAGCCCCCATAGAACAATACCGCCCGATATTCGGTATTTTGAAGGTTGTGGCCTCAAAATCCCTCCGAATTGGCTGAAATTTGGTACTTAGTCTTCGTTGGGGGTATTCAACTTCCCCTCTAAATTTGTCGCTATAGGTCCACGTCTTCATATAGCCCCCATAGAACGGTACCTCCCGATTTTCGGCATTTTGAAGGTTAGGTCACAATAATTCATCGAAATGACTGAAATTTGGTATTCTACGTTGTGCTACACAAATTTTCACCTAAAATTTGTAGGTATAGGTCCACACCTTCATATGGGGCTAGAACGGTACATCCCGAATTTCGGTATTTTGAAGGTTGTGGGCACATCAAGCCACATTAATGGCCGAAATTTGGTACCTAGGCTACGTTGGAGGTAAAAACCTTTCCGACTGAAATTCGTCGGTCCATGTTTCTATATATCCCCCTTTGGGAGGCACATTTCTTTGAATCTTGAGTACTTTAAACCATAATTACGTCATCAAGACATGCCATGGGTGTATCATATTGTATATCAAAAAGCGTGGGACGTCCACGTAGAAAATACCTATTTTTGAATTGTACAGTATAAAAAGCTGTCCTTATGAAACAAAACGAGGGTCAGCAACGCGGACTCAGGTCTGTTAGTATGATATTAATATGAATTTTTATTCGCTGAAACATGGGATGGGGTATCACATGGTCGGTCTAGTCTGACTATAGATTTTTCATTCTTGTTTAAATATATGTATATTTGGCAAATTTCCCTACTTTTTATACTTTAGTACACATGGCCGTATTTGCCTACTCTAGGAGTATTGTGGAGATTATCAAAACCCCGTATAACCCCTCATACATTCCATTTTGCATTTAAACTAAATGTCTATGTAAATATTTATGAATATGATCCGACTTACCTCATAACGTGTATCAATTTCCGGTAATTTTTCAAGAAATTCTTCAACCATACTGGTCCGGGAAGAAGATGAGGGGAAAATGATGTAGTGCAGCAGAAGGCAGACGGCTGTTCTTTGGAGGAATGCACTACGGCGAATAATTATGAATTCAGGTTGCTATTTGAGAAATTCCGTTTTCTATGGATGAGGAGGATATATGTGTAAGTAGGTGGGTGGTAGATAGGTCTAAAGGTATAGGCTTAGGTTGTTTGGTATGTTGTTGTTAATGATGATTGTTGTTGTTATTGCTGCCTATGTTGTACCTGCAGAAGCATCAAATAATAATAGTCGTCGTCGGAGTAAAACAATCACAAAAAGATTCAGGCCATAGAACAAAGTGAACCGATGGTGATGATGCTGTTGTTGTTGTTGATTCTGCAACTGCAGCCGATGATGATTATTATGCTGCTTTAGCAACAAAGTATGTAGCTCTTAGCGTTAAAGGTATGTTGTAGCTAGCAAATATTGTATGTAGTTTCTTTCTTTTTCTTTGTTTTGCTTTAAAATAAACGGACCGTGTTGCATGCACAGAGGAAAAAACAACAGCAACATAAAATAAAGAATTCTTTTGTATTTATGGAGAACCTGTTGAAAATAGGGTTTACATTTCCTTTTTGGTAGTTTTTGTTTGATTTGTTGTTATTGGTGCAGCAGCAGCTGCCGCTGTTGTTGAAGTTTTTGCTGCTGTTTTTTAATCAAATGTTAAAAATGCTTTTCAATTCAACTTTTGTTAATGATGCCTTAAGCTGTTGTAGAGGAAATGGTATTTTGAAGATGAAGTTTTCTGGTTAACACCTTTTTGAATTTGAATAAATTACTGGTTGGTTGGTTGGCTGATGTTTAATGTATTTTGAATGTACTTTGTATTGGTATTGGGTTGTTCTGTGGGGATCATCGACTGTTAACCCCTGGTAAATATACATGCAACACACACATTCACTCACTTACTGAAACTAAACACAAACACTCATGTCCTGCTGAACATTGAAATTGTACGACAACACTTGTTCCACCATCTAAACACCACCGCAACAAATAACGTTACTTTTTTGCACTTTTTTCATTTGGATAAGTTTGCCTTTGTTCACTACCCATGTCCATCACTGGCTCACGAGTTTTTCGATTGCTGCTGCTGTTGCTTGATTGTTTATTCGATTCAATTCGATTTCATCGATTTGGGAATTCTGCTTGAAGAGAGCCGCAGCAACAGGACTACGTCATCGCAGCTTCAAGTCAATACACAGCACTAAGGAAAACGTTTCGAAAGTTGATATTTTTATATTTTATAGAGATGGCGTTTTGTGAAGCCGAAAGGAAAAACAAATTTTTGCCACACAGCCACAACACAACGAATGTGTGATGTTTCTGTGCTGGTTTCTGCCATCTGCCGTCTGAGGTTCTGCTGGGTACTGCCAGTGTGCCTGTCTGCCTGTCGTTTTTGGTTCTCTGCTCAAAAACTACCACTTGCTTGCCAATGTTTTCGCAGTTAATGCTCAGGATAATACAGGAGGACTTGGCAGCCAAAGACACCAACAGCAACAACAACAACAGCAAAACAATAAGCGACACACACACGCATACCCTTCATAACGTCACATACTAGGCACTACTAGGAATTCACCACGAGTATAAAAACATAGCTCCCCATGCTCACCCAAACCCTTAAAAAGCTCTAACAACACGCACACATGTTACTCTTGTCCTAAGAGAAGAGTTTTACACAAAGAGTTTCACAATTGAGCATTCCATTGGTATAACACTCTTCACATTCGGATTGTTGTCCTTGTCATCTCAAAATGCAAGGTAATAACATTCTCCATTACCAAGAGGACAAGAACTATCTCACACACGGCTGAAACAGTTGACACTCACTCTCAATGAGTGAGTGAGTATTTTGCCCTCTTCTATTTTTCCTCCCTTTTTGCTTGACAAAACAAGAAACGCATGTGTGTCAGTTGCACTCAAAGTGGCAAACTTTATTACTCTTATTTTTCAGTTAGAGTGTTAAAGAGTTGGGAAAAGCTTTGTCCACTTACTCTCATTTGCGACACTTCAACTCAAAAACTCACTCCACATCTTCCAAAGTCTCAATATTCACACACTTTCATGTCATTCACATGCATGAGAGCCCATAAAGAAAGTATTTCGCTTGGCTCATCTGGGTACTCCGGTGCGTATGCGTTTGAATTTATAAGGTTCACTTGTTTCAAATGAGAATTTAATTTCGTTGCACTTCATGTAGAAACTTTCAACCACATTAGTGGCATACCGCCATCACCGCAGCCACATCAACGTCATTAGATGACGAATCTGCCTCTATGCAATGCTAAGCAACACTTGAACAACTTAACAAAAAAAGTCGAAAAACAAATATGAAAAGTTGAAGATAAAGCTCCAACTATAATAAATATATGGCGTCAGATAACACCTTGAGTTAACTTCTAAAGCAAAGTCATCCTAATTGATATGTGATGTATGCAAAGAATATTCAACGAGTTGAAACGTTGTTGCAGAATCATGCATATTTAAGTAGTTTATTCGAATCCATTATAACATAACTAAAATGGTAATTAAAGTTCGTAGATTCGAACTTTGCCCTTTTATAACGTCCACCATTGTATGGAGGGTATATTAAGATTGTTTTTATGATTGGAATTTCAGAGTAAAATCGGACACTTTTTCAAATATTGAAAAATGATGATGTTTTCAAGATGTTTAAGATAAATTTCTAATAAAACACCTATCTATCTATCTATCTATCTATCTATCTATCTATCTATCTATCTATCTATCAATCTATCTATCTATCTATCTATCTATCTATCTATCTATCTATCTATCTATCTATCTATCTATCTATCTATCTATCTATCTATCCATCTATCTATCTATCTATCAATCTATCAATCTATCTATCTATCTATCTATCTATCTATCTATCTATCTATCTATCTATCTATCTATCTATCTATCTATCTATCTATCTATCTATCTATCTATCTATCTATCTATCTATCTATCTATCTATCTATCTATCTATCTATCTATCTATCTATCTATCTATCTATCTATCTATCTATCTATCTATCTATCTATCTATCTATCTATCTATCTATCTATCTATCTATCTATCTATCTATCTATCTATCTATCTATCTATCTATCCTTATCCAAAATTATTAGGTCTGTCTGGTTACCCCAAAATTTGTACCAACTTGTACCAATTGTTGCTAGAAGTCGTCCGTTAACACAAAAAGCCAGCAAAAGAGAGCGATTCAAGAGAGACATTTTGACAGTTCTTTCACTGAGAGTTTGCAAATTCTTGCTGGACAAATTTCTTCTAGCAACCACTAGCAATTCTTCTTCTTCCTGAAAACAATCAATCATCTCTTTTTAGTTTTTTGTTGATTTATGTTTGTGAAAATTAAAAAGAATTTTATTGTGGAAATAAAACAACATAAACAAACAAAAACATTGTTCCACAGCATCCCATACGGGACAAGGGAGACTTCTCTCATAACAATGAGTGCACCGCGATTCATATTTAGCTCAATGATATGGGACCTACTGTTTATCGCCGAGTCCGAACGGCGTGTCTTAAGACACCACTTATGGAGAAGTTTTTCAAGGCTGAAATGTCGCCAACATTACTGAGGGGTATTTTGCCACCGTTGAAAAATGTTTGATGTTGCTGGCCGGGGAATCGAACTCCCCGTGTAAGGCGGGCGTGCATACCATTGCACCACGGTGGCACCCTTATTGTGGAAATAACATTGTCTAATTGTATTGTTTTATGGAGAACAAAATTGTAAAGTGGAAAAATACTTTTTTGTTTCATTTTTTATTTTTAATAAAATTCAACGTGTTTGCTTCCTTTATTGGCGGACAAAGTGTTCTGTTTTGAAGCCAGCTAATTGCTTGCTGGTTTTTGCTGGGAAGGTGTATGTTTACTTTTTACAATTTTCTAGCAAAAGAGAATAAAAACCCCTTACTCTCTGAGAAAGTTCTAGCTGGACAATTCTTGCTGGGAAAGTAACCAGACAGACTTATTAATACTTAATTTTATATTTGAGTACTGTCGACATCTACTGGTACTGATTGAAAGCTTTCCTGTAGTGGGATTCTGTAACTCATTTTTGCTGTTATCGATAATTGTCGGTAAAATTAGAATGCTTATAATTTCGATAATTAACGAAATTTTTCGGTAAGTTAACGATGAATAAAAAGTAGTCGCTAGCCTCTACCGAAACAAACAGTGATGCCAACTTTTCTTTATGCATTTAGTCATAATTTTGCGATTTAATTTTACCGATTATTGTCGGTAACAGCAAAAATGAGTTACAGAATCCCACTACTGGCCTTCTTAATTATCATTTTACATGTCTTTAGTATACCAAATAGAAGCAGAGGTATTTGTCATTAAAGCAAAAACTTCAAAACAATAAAATTGTTATAGCTTAGCGCCTTTTAAAATAAATCTGATGTTTTTCCATAAATGCCACATTTTATATTAATTTAAAGCTCAGTTGTGCGATTCTCTAACACATTTTATGAGTTGCCGACAAAATTCGGTAACACTAAAATGCAAAATTATGAATGAAAAGTTCAAATAAAAGTTGACAACACTGTTGTTATAGGTAGAACTTTACGACTCCTTATTATTGAACGCTAACTTACAGAATAATATCGTTAACAACCGCAATTATAAGCATTTTAATTTGACCGACATTTGTCGGTAACTCAAACAATGAGTTAGAGAATCGCACTACAGATGGTTTAGTTTCATTGTCAAGTTCTCTACTTCGAATATGTCCAACAAAACAATTCCATAAATTGGAAATGGGGATATCCCAGAGCCTTTTTATACCCTCAATATTTATGCTAACGAGGGTATATGCACTTTCATAAGGGCAAAAGGTACCTCATCGAAATAATGGTTTTGGACCCTAAGTATGTTTGGACGAAATTTGTTTCAGACAATTTGGAGTTGATTTAGCCATGGCCGTCCGTCTGTCTGGCTGACTGGAGCGCACGATAACTCTTTCGTAAGATTTTGTCCAAACTTGGTTTAAGTTCGAAAATGGTTTATATCGGTCCACTCATTCCGGTACCTTCCCCACAAAACTTCGGAAATGTTCGGAAAATTTGTGCGCACGATAACTCTTGAAGGAAGTAACCGATTTGGTCCATACGTTGCACATCACGAAATTTCTACAAGACTTAGATGAGGTTCGAATATGGACATTATCGGTCCACTCCTTCGGGTACCTCCCACACAAAATTTAGGAAAAGTTAAGTTTAGGACCTGTTCACGATTTGATTTTTGTTGTAGCAACTTGTATTCACTGCCCCCATTATAAAAGTATAAGTTTCATCAGTGGCAAGTACATACTTCCTGAGAAAGTTGAAAAAGGCCCCATGACAAAGTGTGTGGTGGTTGGAGCGCAAGACAACTCTCGAACGGATCTGCCGATTCGGTCCACAATTTGGTGTTCGTAATATTTTGTGCAAACTTGGTCCACTCCACTCTTTCAGGTACCTCCACCACAAAAGTTCAAAAATGTTCGTTAAAATTGTGCGCACGATAACTTTTGATTGAAGTGACCGATTTGCTTTACACATCCTAAAATATTTAGCAGATATAGATCAAGTTCGAATATGGACTATATTTGTCCACTCCTTCCTTAAGACATGCTCTCGATTCACTTTGATTTTTGTTGAAGCTGCCTCAATTACGGCAGTAAAAGTTTTTTCAGGGGCAAGTCCTTACTTCTCGAGCAAACAGTCCGAAAGTTGTATGTAGTGGTTGGAGCGCTCAAGCCGAATCCTGCGTTCATCCACACTTTGGATATTGTAATACTTGTTCGAATATTAGATGAAATTCGAAGGTGGTGCTTATGGGTCCACTCATAGACGTAGCAACCGATTTTGTCCAAACTTTGGATCTCTAAATATTGTCGAAACTTGGTTTATGGTAAAATTTGGGCCATATCTGTCCAATCCTTGTGGTACCACCCACACCCACGCAAACATTTGGTCATTTTTACCGTAGGTTTTCTTAGTAGCCCTGTTTACAGCGATATTATGTTTTTCGTAGGCTAGGCTAGGCGTGTGATAATCCCTGCAAATTTTTGAGCTTTAATCATATAAATACTTTTGTCGGTGCATACGCCCAAAATTTTGAAAACCCCCCTAAAAAAAGTATTTCAATCCACACAGGCTGAATCTCGACTGATACTTTTTTATTCGTTTTAACATCACAAACACTTTACCAATTTTGGTAACGCAATTGTGAATATTTTAAAGCACAGAATGTCTTCATTAATGAAACGCATTCAACCAAAACTGAGGAACTCGTCAGTACAATTCAAATAAAAAATGGGAATGTGGGATGTACGTCTACCTATTTTGCATCATAATAAAGGTGATATTTTCCTTTTCCATTGATGGGCTTACTTTTTGGAATACGATTACTAAAAGCGGAGATATTCTCATGAGAATACAACTTGGATTTTTGTCCACATAAATATTTTTGCCCATTCCGATTCTTTATTATCCGACCACCACCAAATTAATATGCTTCTTCTTTTCTGGACCCCCAAAAAATTGTCCAAATTTCGTGACGATCCGATCTTAACTGCTACCTGCGTATACAATATCCTTGCTAAAATTTTCCAACATAGGTTCACGTTTTCTTGTAGGGTCTTCCGATTTCGAGTATTTAGCCAAATGTTGGGTAACAACTCTTTAACTGCCGAACCAACGTAGGTTGACCAAATTTGGCTCAAATCTTTCTTATATCAACTGAACTTCTGGTATTGAAAATGGGGTCTCTGGGTCCATGTTTTGATATAGCCCCCGCATATCAGTACCACCCCATTTAAGGTACTTTTATCTATTAGACACATTTTACAATGATAACGTTTGAAACAGGTATCCCTCAGCATTAATCATATGAGGCCAAAAAGATTTGATGGACATTTTTGCAAACTACTTCAAGTGACACTTAATAGTTTTTACCCAACATTTGGGTAAATACTCGAAATAGGGGTACCCTTATATGGTGGCTACAAGGAAACGTGGACCTATGTTGAAAATTTTTAGCAAGGATAATTTCTACACATTGAGAACTCACTGTGCCAAATTACAGCCAATACGATTGTAAAATGTGGCTTATAGGTAAAAACCACCTTAAATCGGGAGGTATGGCTATAAGGGGGCTATATCAAAACGTGGATCCAGGGACCCCATGTTCAGTACCAGAAATTCTGTATATATAAAAAGAAGTTGAGCCAACTTTTGACACAATACGTAAATTGGTTCAGCAGATAAATAGTTTTTATCCAATACTTGGGTAAATACTCGAAATCTGGGCACCTACATACATATATATGGGGGCTACATGAAAACGTGGACCTATATTGACAGTTTTTTGCGAGGATATTTTCTACACATTAGGAACTAACTGTGCTAAATTACAGCCAATATGATTGTAAAATGTGGCCAATAGGTAAACAATACCTTAAATCGGGAGGTACGGCTATATGGGGGCTATATCAAAACATGGACCTAGAGACCCCATTACCAATGTTCTGTTGATATATCTTACTTATATCAACAGAGCATTTGGTGAGCCAAATTTTGTCAGTCTACATCAAATGGTTCAGCAGTTAAAGATTTTTACCCAACACTTGGGCAAATACTCGAGTATTTACCCACTTGTTTAAAATACTGTAAAACTATCCATTTTGAAACTATTTCACAACCTAAACCCAGGAATAGGGTGTAAGATGTTGTATTGGCGATTTAATGTAGTAAATACCCACATAATTACCCACAAATGGGTATTTACCCATTTTACCCAATTTACCGGGTATTTACCCATTGGGAATTTACCCACTACCCATCTTTACACCTACGCCAAACTACTTTCAAGAATCTAAAGAAAATCTTATCATTTTCCATTGACGGACTTTCTTTTTGGAATACGCCCACTAAAGCGAAGATATTCGCATATGAACAAAACTTTAAATCTTCTCCACATAAGTTTTCTCTCATTCCCCGACTATCACCAACATCTACAGGCTTCTTCGTCTATGGGATCGCCCATTAACCCTCAAAATTTTGTGACGATCCGATCAAAATTTCCATATGTAGAGTAATAAAAAAAAATTAAAAAATGGTATGTATTACTACTATTGCGATATCTCCGTTATTTGGCCACCTACGCCAACCTACTTTGCATCATTGTAAATATGGGATTTTCTGCTTTCATAATCATGCTTTGCTTTTGCATATTCCAATTATACGTAAAATCGCAAAAATGAAAAGTTGGGTTTCATTGGCGTCTATTGCGATCACCTACGACAACCTACTTTACATCGTTAGGAAAGTGATATTTTCTACTTTCATTGTCATTTTGGTTTTGGTTTTGCTTTTGGTATACCCTCCCGATTTTCGGTATTTTGAAGGTTTTGGGCTCAATTCCCCACCGAAATGGCTTATATTTGGTACTTAGTCTTCGTTGAAGTTATAAAACTTTCCACCAGAAATTTGTCGGTATAGATCTACGCCTTCATATAGCTCCCATAGAACGGTATCTTCCGATTTTCGGTATTTCGAAGGTTGTGGCCCCAATATCCCATCGAAATGGGTTTAATTCGGTATTAAGTCTTCGTTGGAAGTACGAAGTTTTTACCTAAAATTTTTCGGTATAGGTCCATGTCTTCATATAGCTGCCGTAAAAGTGTACCTCCCTATTTTCGGTATTTGTAAGGTTGTGGCCTCAATTCCCCATCGAAATGGCTGATATTTGGTATTAAGTCATTCATAGGATTACTAAATATTCCACCTAAAATTTGTCGGTATAAGTCCAGGCTTTCTTTGTCCCCTGAGAACGATACCTCCCGATATTCCGTATTGTGAAGGTTGTGGCTGAAATTTGGTAGAAGATTAAATTTGTCGGTATACGTCGACGTCCTCCGATAGCCCCCTATATAACGGTACCTCCCGATTTTCGGCATTTTGAAAGTTGTGGCACACATAGCCCCATAGAACCGTACCTAGCGGTTTTCGGTATTTTGAAAGTTGTAGCTTCAATATACCATCGATATGATTGAAATGTGGTATTTAGACGTCCATGGGGAAATAAAATATTGCAGAAGAGAATTATCGGTATAAGTTCATGTCTTCAAATAGCCCCCATAGAAGCGTACTTTCCGATTTTCGGTATTTTTAAGGTTGTGCCATCAATATCCCATCGAAGCGGCTGAAATTTAATATTTAGTCTCCGTTGGTTGTGTAACTTGCGTACTTTTCACCTGAAATTTTCCGGTATTGTTCCATATTTTGAAATTTTAAGACAAATTACCCAACCGGAATAACTGAAATTTGGTATTTAGTCTTCTGTGGAGTACAAAACTTTCCACCAGAAATTTATCGGTACAGGCCAAACGTTTTATATAACGGTGCTTCCGATGTTCGTTTACTATTCAAATCCAAAAGATTCAGATTTTGGTCTTGCTGGACCAATTTTATGTATTTCGCTCAGTTCGGAAAATCCGTACACCATAAATTATGAAAATCGTTGTGAGTATGCTCGAGTTGGACAGAGTACCTTATAAATTCATGAAAAGGGAAGAGTTTTTTTTATCAATTTCCACTGCAAGATCTGCACAAATTTGCAATTGTTGTTTTTATGTGGCATTTTGCCTTGATTCAGAATGTCAGTATATAGTATAGGGTCACTTCCTAGTGTTAAGGTAAAATTTAGAGTTTTGATGTATTACGAGACCTATAGTGGAATTTATGGCAAACAATTTCGTAGAATATTTTGGTGTGATACTATCACATTTTAAAGGAGATTTTAAACGATCTTTGAAAACCAAATTAACCCTAAAAACCTCTTAAAGACCCCTTTAGTGACCCGACTAGGATTAATTTGACTCAGTATAGTTGCCAACGAAACCATATGCCTAAAAAGCAAGGATTCCAGGGAATCTTAAGTCAAATATTTTAAAATATTTGAAAACATCCCCCCTATTTTAGTTTACACGGTGCGCCTTAATTAATTTTAAATGGAAGGTGCTTACACCTGGGAAGTTTTTGCAGATTCTGAAACTACAATGCTATAGATGAGAAATATCAAGAAACAAAAAAATCGCCGGAGGGATTTTCAAATAAATCGCGATTTAAGTTCACATTTTTAGGGGTTCCTTAGGTTTTCATGATTTTGCTTGGAAACCGCGAGTCCTGTGTAAATGGGACTAAAGAAAATGTTGTAGCTGTGAAAGTTTTCCACAAGATTGACCTTTATGAAATTCTCGTAGGTTTTACCGTTTTTGAGATAAAGAAGTTTAAATTGAGACAATGCACTGACTGTATCGCCTCCTTATAAAGGGTGTTTTTTTAAGCCCGATAGAACTTGAAATTGTAAAAAATAACACAAAAAATTAAATTGTAATCAAAATTTTTTTTTTATTCGAAAGATCAATACGTGACGTTAACATTTGAAAATGATTTCGGACATATGGGCACCGCGGCTGTTCTTGACGAAGTGCATTCTGGACGTCCAATTTTTGGCCACTTTTTCGAGCACTGCTGGCCGTATGTCACGAATAACACGAACAATGCTGGCCTCCAAGGCATCAATTGTTGCTGGTTTATCAGCATAAACCAGTGACTTCACGTAGCCCCACAGGAAATAATCGAGAGGTGTCAAATCGCACGACCTTGGAGGCCAATTGACAGGTCTACTTCTCGAAATCAACTTATCGCCAAATTTTGATTTCTATAAGTCGATGGTTGCGTTCGCCGTATGGCACGTAGCGCCATCCTGTTGAAACCACATCTCCTCCGGATCAATGTCATCCATATTTTCAAACAAAAAATCATTAATCATGGTGCGGTAACGATCTCCATTGACCGTAACGCGAGCTCCGGCCTCATTTTTGAAGAAATAAGGTCCGATGATGAACCAGCGTGAAAACCGCACCATACGGTGCATTTTTCTGGATGTAATGGAGTCTGTAGGGTCTCTTGTGGATTGGTCTCACTCCATATGCGGCAATTTTGCTTATTAACAAACCCGTTAAGCCAAAAATGCGCCTCATCGCTGAACGCCATACAAATGACGAAGTCGTCTATAAGTTGCGCGAATCGACGACTGATTTTCAAAGTAAATTTGGATAATTTCGTAGCGTTGTTCAAGCGTGAGTCTATTCATGATGATTTGTCAGAGTATACTGAAACAAATAAAAAAAAATTTGAACTAACCTCTATATCTCAAAAATGGTAAAACCTAAGAAAAAACGTAAAGGTCATTCTTGTAGAGAATTTTCACAGCTACAACATTTTCTTTAGACTCATTTCGACACGACTTGCGGTTTCCAAGCAAAATCGTGAAAACCTAAAAAAACCCTAAAATTGTGAATTTTGATCGCGATTTATTTAAAAATCCCTCCGGCGATTTTTTCTGCTTTTTATTTTTCTTATCTATGAACATTGCTGTTTCAGAAACCGCGAAATCTTCCCATGTGTAAGCGGTTTTCATCAAAAGTTAGTTAAGGCGAACTGAGCATGATATTGTTTTATAAGTAGGCGATACAGTCAGTGCATTGTCTCAATTTGAACTTCTATATCTCAAAAACGGTAAAACATACAAAAATATAGTAGAGGTCAATCTTATGGAGAATTTTTAAAGCTACAACATTTTGTTTAGGCCCATTTACATAGGATTTGCGGTTTCCAAGCAAAATCATGAAAACCAAAAGAACCCCTAAAAATGTGAACTTAAATCGCGATTTATTTGAAAATCCCTCCGGCAATTTTTTTGTTTCTTGATATTTCTCATCTATGAGCATTGTAGTTTCAGAATATGCAAAAACTTCCCAGGTGTAAGCACCTTCCATTCAAAATTAATTAAGGCGCACCGTGTTTATTGTTATACCCTACACACTATGTGGAAAGGGTATTAAAGGTTTGTTTTTCGGAAAATTCATGTAACACCGCGAAATATTCGTCGTAGACCCTTCATGTGCTATACCAAAATTCATATCCGTCCGTCCGTCTATCCGTCCATTAAAAATTGTACGCACGCTACAGGCCGCAATTATGGACAAATCGTCACAAATTTTTGTATGGAGGTCGGGTTTAGACCAGAATAGACCCCTATAGTTTTTGGTGATGATCGCAAAATATTATGGGGATGAAATGGACCAAATACAAAAGTATAACCCATTTTTGTAGCGGCTCTGTAGGTCGCAATGGTATTCTGATCGGCGCGAAATTTTAAGTCAGGTTTGGGTTTACAAGTAAAAAAGTATGTATTAGTCGGCTTTGTCGATAGAGATATACCCTCAACCTATATGAATCGAAACTTTCATCTACGTACAGAATTTTTTGGCACTTTTTGGACATTTGAACTTGCCGACAAAAATGTGGATTTGGATTAAAGTTCAAAATGTTGCGGAGGAGGTACTTGAAGGAATGGACCGACATAATCCATTATGGAAGTTGATCTTATTTTGGGGGCCATATCTTTGCGATTGATATAGCGCCCACTAGTCACTTAAGTAGGTCATAGTATAACTTTTGGATCAGTATGCCAGGAAGCATGGACTTGTCCACGGAAAACATAAACTGCACTTAGACATAAATGTTGAACTTTTGTGGGGGAGGTACCCTAAGGAGAGGACCGATATGGACCATTTTAGAAGTTAGACTAAATTTGGACAAAATATTAGGAGATCATGTGCATACCATTTTAGTGAAATTTTTTAAATATTGGGGGAAATACCCATATTGCCAATCTTCGAACTTAAACTAAGTTTGGACAAAATATGACGAAGACCAAATTTTGGACCAAATCGGTCGATCCGTTCGAGAGTTATCTTGTGCTCCAACCACTACACACGGTGTCATAGGGTTTTTTTTGCACTTTTCAGTCTATTTTCTCAAGAAGTATGGACTTTCTCTGAAAAAAAGTGAAGTGAGAGCGGGCCTTAAAGTGAATTTTTCCGAAATTTTGTGTCGGAGGTACCCGCAGGAGTGAGCTATATCTGGTAGACATATTAGGATGTGTAAAGTGTGGACCAAATCGGTCACTCCATTCAAAAGTTATCGTGCACACAATTATTCCAAACATTTTTGAACTTTTGTGGGGGTGGTACCTGAAGTACATTAATTATGTTTGGACAAAATATTACGAAGGCCAAATTGTGGACCGAATCGGCAGATCCGTTCGAGAGTTATCTTGCGCACCAAGCATTACACACGGAGTCATGTTTTTTTTCAACTTTCAGGCTACTTTCTCAGGAAGTGTCCCCCTGATGAAACTAGTACCGTCGTATGGGGGGCAGTGAATTGAAGTTGCTACAGCAGAAATCGAAGCGATTGGAGAGTAGGTCCTAAACTGCACTTTTCCGAAATTTTGTGTGGGAGGTACCCGATGGAGTGGACCGATTGACTACATATTGGAACCTCATCTAAGTCTGGTAGAAGTTTCACGACGTGCAAAGTATGGACCAAATCGTAGGTTTCGAATATGGACTTAATGAAGTTTAAGAGCTCCTCTCGGATTGTTTTGATTCTTTTCAGCAGGATGTAGATGCAGATGGACACCTACCACCTTTTTGTCGATAAAGCAGCCTTCGACAGCACGGTGCTCTTGAATCAAATATAAATGGAAGGTGCTTACAACTGGAAAGTTTTTGCGGATTCTGAAACTACAATGTTTATAGATGAGAAAAATCAAAAAACTAAAAAAATCGCCGGATCGCTTTTAAATAAATCGCGATTAAAGTTGACATTTTTAAGGGTTTTTTAGGTTTTCACGATTTTGCTTGGAAACCGCAAGTCCTTACGAAATGCGACTAAAGAAAATGTTCTAGCTATGAAAATTCTCTATAAAATTGACGTTTATAACATCTTCGTAGTTTTTACCGTTACTGAGATATAAAAGTTCAAATTAGGACAATGGATTTACTGTATCGCCTCCTTATAAAACAATGTTATACACAGTGAGCCTTAACTAACTTTAAATAAAAACCGCATACACCAAGGAAGTTTTTGCAAATTTTGAAACAGCTATGTTTATAGATGAGAAAAATCCAAAACCAAGAAAAAATCGCTGGATGGATTTTTTAATAAATCGCGATCAAGGTTCACATTTTGAGGTTTTCACAATTTTGCTTGGAGACCGCAAGTCCTATTGAAATGAAACTAAAGAAAATGTTTAAGCAGCGAAAATTCTGAACAAGATTGGCTCATTGATATTTTCCTAGGCTTTACCATTTTTGAGATATAGAGGCTCAGATCAAACTTTCAGGTTTTTTTTCATAGGTCTTCAGGATTTTGTTTGAAAACTGCAAATCCTTTCGAAATGGGACTAAAGAGTATGTTGTTGCTGTAAATGTAAATTCTTTAAAAGATTGGCTTTCGTAATTTTTTCCTAGGTTGTACCGTTTTTGAGATATATAAGTTTAAGTTGGGAAATTGTAGTCATGACATTGTTTTTTAAGGAGGCGATACAGTCAATCCATTGTCTTAATTTGAGCTTCTATATCTCAATAATGGTAAAAACTACGAAAATATCATAAAAATCAATCTTGTAGAGAATTTTCATAGCTACAACATTTTCTTTAGTCCCATTTCGTAAGGACTTGCAAGATCGTGAAAACCTAAAAAACCCTTAAAAATGTCAACTTGAATCGCGATTTATTTAAAAAGCGCTCCGGCTATTTTTTTACTTTTTTATTTTTCCCATCTATGAACATTGTAGTTTCAGAATACGCAAAAACATCCCAAGTGTAAGCACCTTCCATTTAAAGTTGATTCAAGAGCACCGTGCAGCCTTCAGGTTGAAAGGTATTCCAAGCCATGTCTGAATTCGGTATTCCCCCAAAGTTCATTCGGCTTTGCAAAATGGCATTAACTGATACTCGGTTAAAAGAGGATAATTAATACTCAGTTAAATTGGAAAGAAGCTCTCCGAAGAGCTTAGTACCAAATGAGATTTCAGACAAGGAAACCGCCTTTCGTATGACTTATTCATCATTCTGCTGGAAAAGGTTGTACGAGATGCAGATGTTAAAAGATATGGCAAAATTTACACCAAAAGCCACATGTTACTTGTTTATGCTGACGATATAGACATCATGGGCCGATCTAGGGATAGGTAAGTCGACTTTCGGTTAATAGATTAATCGTTTTTTTGCGGCAAAAAATCTAAAAATCGTAGTCGACTTTTGTCGCATAATCGATTATCATGTGATCGATTTTCGAGTTTGCACATAGATTGGGGACTTGGCGGTTTTATAGTTAAAAAAAAACTCGAAAATCTACGAATGGTCGATTATAATGGATTTTCTGCGGTTATGAAAATGTCGAGTTTTAGGATAACTGAAATAATCGCAAGACCAAAAAATCGCATTTTTAGTTTAAGGAACAAAATCGAAAAGTCGAAAAATCGATTATTGCTTTCCATTACCTATCCCTAGGCCGATAAGTAAAAGAAGTAACGAATACCATTAAGAAGGTCGAAGTAGAATCTACCAAATTGATGGTGTAGACGCGCAATGCGTCTATAGAGCTTAGACCAACAGAGGAAGTTGGTTCATGTAATTTTGAAATAAGAAGAAGAATTGTGTTGGCTAGTAAATGCTACTTTGGGCTAAGTAACGGTTCATAAACAAATCCTCATCTCGTCAAACAAAAACAACGCTTTACAAAACACTGATGATTCCAAAGTCTAGGTACTTGCTCAAGCAGATAAGGCAGTGCTTAGTGTGTTTGTGAGAAAAATTCTTCGAAAGATCTACGGACAAAAATATGGATTTACGGTGAATATCTGCTACGCTGTATCTGCTGTACAACGCCATCAGTATAGTTAAAAGTATCGAGATACAACCATTGCGGTGGCTGAGCCAAGTCATAAGAATGAGCGATGATGAACCAACTAAAAAGGCCTATAAATGCGGCCGCATGGCAATTAACGCAGAGCCGGCAGGCCAAGGCTTCAATGGAGCAAACAAGTGGAAGAAGAGATGGAAATACGCAGTATTCCAAAAAGCAAAACAAGAAAAAGAGAAGAATGGAAACATTTTATTTGTTCGGCTTTCAGGACAAATGTTCTGTTATAGGCCAACTAAATAAGTAAGTAAGTAAACATATTCGTTGAATTTTCTGCTATATCTTACATTTTGTATGCAAAGCTATTTATCAGACTACTGATGGGTATGTTAGTAAGGTCCTAATTACGCTTTTGATTAGCCATTTGGAGACTATTACTTTATAGATTTATGCTTCGTTGTTTTTTCTTCTATATTATCCTTCCATTTAAGTTTCCTATATCCTCTCGAATATTTTACCTCGCTGGAAAAGCTAATTGTCTTGTCCAGGAAAAATGGTTCAACGTGTCTCCGTTTTGTTTTCGTAGTAAAAATACATACTTTTGTTGGCCTTCTTCCTCCTCTGCCGGGTGCCGAATATCTTCGCTGAATGTCCAGGCTCTTTAGATGATTAGGCGACCGGAAGACATGAATATGCCTTCATGTTCGAGCTCACATTGTTCTTCCCTGTTTCCGTTGTTTGCTTGTTGAGTCTTAAACTTGAGCAATTGAGCCTAAGACAGCTGTCCCTGTGTGTTCTAAGCTTGGGAGTGCTATTGATCATTGATCGCTCTCTGTATATTAAGGATGGGTCGTGATTAAAATTCCCATGAGCTTATTATCTGTTTGTACGCAATCTGTTTCAAATAATTTGGAGTAAATAACCGATTTGCTTCAATCTTTACACATCGTAATATACTTTAGAGAGTACTGGAGTGGGAATTTAAAAAAAAAAACGTACAATTGAAGCTTAATGACAAGTCACGGATCGTTTTGCAGCAGGTTGTTCTCGCAGCCACTAACACAACGGTGAAATTGTCTTCTGTGGCGAGTCCATACTACCTGAGATAATGACACAAAAGCTCACAAAACCCCTGCTTTTACCAACTTATGAGCACAATAACCTAGGAACTGAGTATCTAATATGGGCAAAACTTTTATATTGCATAATTTCTTCCAAACGAACATAAGGTTCCAAAAAGATATATAGCTCACATTTCAAAAAACCAGTTGCGAGAAAAACGCGTTTTATGTTGGCGACTGAAATTTGATTTCCCAACTTAAAAAGGTTATTATACAAAAACTAAAATAACTACTTGGACCATATTTTGCAAGCAGCTAGCCAGATATCAGAGCTACATTTCTGTGCAAGATCAAGCATGATTTTAAGTGTTGTATTGTTTCATAAACTTAAAAAATTTTGTGTTGAATTGTGCAAAACTCGTAGTAAATGAGCTGCAACTCGTCGAGTTTTAGAGATATCAGCATGAAAATTTGACACAAGATAAAGTAAAAGTCGTAGAAAGAAATAGAAACTGTTAACTCTGAAAACACGTTTTTTGAGTTATACCACTCTTTGAGTAAATGAGCGATGTATTCTACAACATCTTCGTGGACCTCCCTCACTAAAGTGCAAAATTTTCAGATAAGTACAGTTTAAGAACTGGCCGAGGATCGTGTTGAAATTTTTACAAAATGTAATCCTTGTGATCGGGGTGACGTAGGGGATGAAATATACCAAAGAACGGTCCTGACCGGCTTTAACATTGCAAAGTCCAGGATTTATCTTGGTCCCTCTTTCTTCTCAAGTGGACACTGAACTCCCCGTGGTGGCACCTGGGGTAGCTGTCTTTAACACCCGTTAAAGGTTGTGAGCTAACATGTGCCGGGCGTTCACCCATAAGAACGTTAAAAACTTGGGTTTGGGCGCAGGGTTAGTAACCCTCCCCTAGAAAAAGCAGCCTACTATGGAAAAACAAAAAAAAAAAAAAGAAAAACAAACCCCTCTAAAGTTGACGAACCCCGCAAACGGTTTTAAGGACCATGATCTGCACCTGGAATGTTCGCACTCTTTATAGAGAAGGTGCAGTTTACACATTGACAGATGTAAAAGTACAAGGCCGACATTACTGCCATCAGGAAATACGATGGATTGGGAAAGTCGTCACAACAACACCTGAAGGTGACGCACTGTATTATAACTGCCATGACACAAAGCATTAGTTTGGTTGTGGATTTGTAGTTGGTCAGAGGTTAAAACATCTGGTCTCCAGCTTCACCCCAGTGAATGAAAGTCTCGCTGCACTTCGATTAAAAGCAAAATTCTCCAACATCAGCTTTATTTGCGCTCATGCTCCCACTGAAGACAAGAACGAACAGACCAAAGATATATTTTACGAGCGCTTAGAAGAAACTTATGTGCGTTGCCGTGCCCATGATATAAAAATTATTCTAGGCGATTTTAATGCCAAAATTGGAAAGGAAAATATCTTTGGCCCAACAGTCGGAAAATTCAGTCTCCACAGCGAAACATCTGACAATGGCAAGAAACATGGTAGTTAGCAGCACCAGATTTCAACATCTCGACATCCAGATCAGAAAACAAGAAATCAAATTGATCACGTTGTGATAGATGGAAGACATTCATCGAGCGTGTTGGATGTGCGTTCGTTCCGAGGAGCAAACATAGACTCGGACCACTACCTTGTTGCAGCAAAGGTACGCACCCGGTTAAACGTAGCAAACAAAGTACGAACAGACACAACACGAAAGTTAGACATCGGTAAGCTGCAATCACAACAGATAGCCACAGCATATTCCACTCAACTAGCCCAATTGCTTAATCAAAGCACTCCTCATCCCGATAACATATCAGCGCAATAGCAAAGTATTGCTCACTCCATGCAAACAGCCGCAAAATCCATACTTGGATACCAGAGACCTCCACCAAGGAATCCATGGTATGATCAGGAGTGTCGTGCTGCTACCGAAGAGAAAAATGCGCCATATAGGGCTACTTTACAATCCGTAGAAACGCGTAGCGCACGAGAGAGGTATCGGGAGAAAAGGAGAGAGGAGAAACGTCTTTTCCGCAGGAAAAAGAGATAGATGGAAAAGCGCGAGTGAGAAAAAATCGAGATGTACAGGAGCCAGAATGAAGTCCGAAGATTCTACCAAAAAGTCTAGCATCAAACTAATGGCTTTGGTACAGGTACATCCTCCTATAGAGACCAGCAAGGTAATTTGGTAACTGATACAAATAGTGTGCTCAGGATATGAAAAGAACATTTTTCAAAACTGCTGGTAGCAGCGAAGACGACCATGATACCACAGAAGATGGTATTATATGTATTCCGCCCTCACAAGATGAGGTAAAGACAGAATTAAATCGACTGAAGAATAATAATGCAGCAGGAGCCGATGGCTTACAAGCCGAGCTGTTCAAAACCGGAAGCGACACGCTGATAAGGTGTATTCATCAGCTAGTTAGCACCATCTGGCAAGAAGAACGAGTACCCGACGATTGGAACCTGAGTATACTGTGCCCCGTCACCAAGAAGGTAGATAAGACTGTATGCTCTAACTATAGGGGCATAAGTCTTCTCCCTATTTCCTATAAGATAGTGTCAGGGATATTATGCGAAAGACTAAAGCCTATAGTCAATAAAATAATTGGATCATACCAATGCGGCTTTAGACCTGACAAGATTTTTACACTGCGGCAAATCCTGGCCCGCTGCGTTCAAAGGTATTCGAAGCCATGTCTGAATTTGATATCCCCGCAGTAAAAGAAGAAACCGATACCTTTACGAAGGTCGAAGGAGAATCTGCTAAAGTGGGTCTTTCGGTAAACGGTGAGAAGACTAATTTACTGGTGCCGACGCGCAATGCGTCCATTGAGCTCGGACCAACTGTGGAAGTTGGTTTCCTATAATTTTGAGGTAGTAAAAGACTTCGTCTACCTCTGCACCTCCGTAAACACAACAAACGACATCAGTTGTGAAATAAAAAGAAGAATTGTATTGGCCAACAGTTGCTACTTTGGCTTAAGTAAGCACTTTAAAAACAAAGCCACATCTCGTCAAACAAAAATAACGCTTTACAAAACACTGATACTACCCGTGCTGATGTATGGCTCCGAAGCCTGGGTACTTGCGCAAGCAGACATGGCAGTGCTTGGTGTGTTTGAGAGAAAAATTCTTCGAAAGATCTACGGACCAATCTGCGTTGACGGTCAATATCGACGTCGCATATAGTTAAACGTATCGAGATGCAACGATTGCATTAGCTAGGCCATATCATAAGAATGAGCGATGATGAACCCGCTAAAAAGGCGTATAAATATGGGCGGTGCACGCAGAATTGGCAGGCCAAGGAATAGATGGCGCAAACAAGTGGATGAAGAAATGAGAAGGCGCGGTATTTCAGAAATTGAAGCAATAAACAGAGAGAAATGGAGATATTTTCTTAGTTCGGCCTATGGAACAAATGTTCTGTTATGGGCCAGCTAAGTAAGTACATGCAAATTATTTGGATGTATAATATCGTATATTCATTATTAGTTATTTTTTAACGGTATAAAATATATTTTTGATATCACAAAAGCAAAAATCACGTGCACTATCAAGCATATGTTTGGTGCAAGTGCACAACTTTTGGATGATAGATCTTCAATTGACATTTTTTACATAGCATTTGTAGTGTTGAATAAATTGGAGTAATTTACGTTGCTCGAAAATTTCACGGTCGAATATCAGAGTTATGGCAAATTGCATTGTAACTGGGAATATTTGTAGGGGCTTATATAATTAGTTATATTAAGTGTATACCAAAATGGATCCTGTATGCAAAGAATATTTAAAGATGTAGCTGAAGGTGCTATATAATGACAAATTTCCAATTTTAGAAGATTTATTAGAAATGTATAATAGGCCGGGGCGATTTGAAAACCTTAATGGGCCCTTCGCGTTTCTGATTTCTGGGGTTGAACTGAGCAAAAAAGTCTACTGGACCATATGTCTACGATGAAAATCGAGCCTCCCGATTTTGACTTTAAGTTTTTTATTGACGTTTTTTGGATATTTTGGCATATAACAGCCAAACCATTGATTAATGGCTAAGTTACAGTGGTTTATGTCTGAAAAACCCCACAAAAAACCTAAAAAGGAATTTCTCATAATTTTCAAAATAAATATTGAACAAAACAAAAAAACATTATATTTTTGAAAATTATGAGAAATTCCTTTATAAGTTTTTTGTGGGGTTTTTCAGACATAAACCACTATAACTTAGCCATTTGTTAACCGATTTAAAACAATAATAGCTTATTCAAAAGACATTATTCACCCCTTTAAAAGGAAGAAGGATCAAAAGAAATCCTTTGTGGAAAAAATAAGATATGTCCGTTTAAATTTGAAAATGTATAAAACCCAGATTTTCACTACTTTTACCGTTATAAAAAAATAAAACGAAGTGACCCAAACGAAATAAAGGCATTGTCGTTGTCCATGGATCCCAACACGATATAATTTTGCATCAGAACACTTGAATATTTTAGGCTAAAATTTTGTAGCACACTGTCATTTATCGACATTTTCCGAAAAGTTTGCACATTCTTAAGGCCAAAACTGCCTGAAGGAGCGTTCCAATGCTTTTGCGATGTATTAGAGAGATTTCAATTACTGCCTTGGCTACAATGTTTGTCTTTGTGTTGGATCGAAAATCTCAATGGTTTGGCTGTTATATGCCAAAATATCCAAAAAACCGTCAATAAAAAACTTAAAGTCAAAATCGGGAGGCTCGATTTTCATCGTAGACATATGGTCCAGTAGACTTTTTTGCTCAGTTCAACCCCAGGAATCAGAAACGCGAAGGGCTCATTAAGGTTTTTTTGCTTCCACACAAATCGCCCCACCCTAATGTATAATATATATGATTGTTCCACAAACATCATAGAAGGGACAAGGGATACTTCTCTCATATCAATGAAAATTCGATTGTTTATTCTGTCAAAAAACCATGTTTTTTGGCTAGGTTTACGACGTATGTAATATACGTCAGAAATGTATGTCAGATTCGTCATAATTTCCAACAGACCATTTGGATGGCTTTTGTAGCTACTTTTGGAGGTTGCGTGACTACACAATCCAGCATATCCGATTCGTCCACCGCAGACCATTTCAAATCCATAATTCGTTAAAGTCCTCAGATGGCTATTTATAGTAGTAACCCATATACGAGGTAATAAGATCCCCTGTGGCGTTCACTGATCATGGATGTATTATGCCGCAGTGTTACATCGAGAAGCCCGCTTATCACCTTGTTCCTTATCATATGGCTATCCTGTCCTTAAGTACCAGACCCGCCTGAAAATTATCTAATGAATGGATATGGGTTTCGGTGCTGAATTTATTGAAAGCGCCCTCGATGTCGATTAAATGAACAATTTTCATATGCTTTTTGAACCTTTTGCTTCCAAAAAGTCATATTTGGTCTAGTAGCTTATCGGTCGATAAAACTTAAGAATTGCCTAAATTACCTTTAAAGATAAATGCTAGGCTACCTAAGCAAATTTTAAGTACGTTTTTTTAAGATTCATTCTAGAGTAAGTCCAAACACCTTATCTAGCCCCGCTGTTTTAAAAGGCTTGAAACTCTTCTGGACTTTCTTTATCATCGCTTCATCAATTTTTCGTGCTTCGTCTGTAAAGCTGTCCCTATCTACCGATATGCGTGTACCGTAGTGCTCGGCGTGGCTAGCTTATTCATTGTTTCCATATTATTACAATATCATCTAGCTGGTTTTGTGGGCTTCCTCGTCCACTCCGTTCCTCGCCTTTCCCACTTTGAAGCGGACAGCGTTTGAGACGTAGAAAGATATGCCCTTTGTCTTTGTCAGACTGGCAATTCCGACCACAAGGAGAGTACCGTCTCTTGCTCTCTCCCAGTAGACCTCTTTTGGCAACCAAAGACTTCGAGCAGACATTCCGTTTCAATGTTTCTGCCCCAAGCTCCGACACAGTTCATTTAAGAATTTGATATTTCCTGACCACCTTGAGTTTGACGCTATCCCATGAATTATACTGCCGACAATATCCTTGAGGGCGTCAAAGGCTGGGTAATTTTGAATAACATCATACACCTTTTGATCCCGCAGCTGTACCTTGTAAAAACCCCCTATGACACCATATATAGTGGCTGGAGAGCTCGGGCCGAATACTGCGTTCGTCCACACTTTGGATATCGTAATATTTCTTCGAATATTAGATGTAATTCGAAGGTTGTGCTTATTGGTCAACTCCTTCCGGTACTTCCCCCACAAAAGTTCAAAAATATTCTCTAAAATGGCAGGCGCGATGTCTCATAGACGTAGCAACCGATTTGGTCCAAACTTTTGATCTCTAAATACTGTCGAAACTTATTTTATATTCAAATTTGGGCCCTATATGTCCAATCCTTAGGGTACCACCCACACAAATGTTTAACATTTTTGTGTGGTTAAGGGCCTGTTCGATGATCCTTTGGCTATTTTTACCGAAGGTTTTCCTAGTGGTCCTACTTACATCGATATTATGTTTTTCGTAGGGTAGTATGGTAAAAAAGCCCTATCAATCGATATCCCCGCAAACTTTTGAGCTTTAATCCTATCCATATTTTTGTTCGGTTCATACGCCCAAAATGTTGAAAACCCTCTAAATGCATACGTTTTTTGGGAAAAAAGTATTTCAATCCACACGGGCTGAGTATTTCAATCCACACGGCAAATCCGACTGATACTTTTTTACTTGTTTTATTTCAATTGTATCTCAGCTTGGGTTGGATGTGTTTCAACAACGAAGACATTCTGAGCTATAAAATGTTCCCAATTGCGTTACCAAAATTGGTGAAAGGCTTGTGATGTTGAAAAAGAAACTGTTATATCCCAATTTCCAATTAAGTTTTTTTCCATGTCAGATATTTCTGCTTCTGTTCTAAATATTTCAAGGAGAGATCTTGATAATGAAATTAAACCATCTGAGATTTAAATTAATACAAAATGTGGCATTTATGGTAAAATATCCGAATTATTGCTAAGCTATCACAATTTTTATATTTTGACGTTTTTACTTTAATGACAAAGACATGTAAAATGCTAATCAAGAGACCAGCAAAGCTTTCAATCAGTACCAAGTTGATGTTGACAGTAGTCAAATATAAAATTATATATTAATTATTTTGTTTCAGTTCGCCCTAAGTCATTTGGTATAAAAGCCAGATAGGTGAAAACTTTAGTATCTCCCTAAAATAAATTTTTACGAGTGAAAAGCTTATGCACAGGGGTAGTGGTGTTGGGTATCACATAGTCGGCCCCGTCCTGACTGTATCCCTTTCTCACTTGTTTTTTTAGTAGGTTTGTTCGAACTGTATTAAATAAAACACAAAAGGTATCCGTTATTCAGAATGAACTTTTATTTAATTGAAAAGATACATAAAACCTGTTGTTATTATAATTATTATTTTTTTATTTTTGTCTCATTTACTGTTAATAATGGTGAGTTAGTGAGTGGGTGGAAAGGTGTTGTTCGTTCGTGTTATTCGTTACTTGTTGTATTTTTATGTTGACATTTCGGTGAGTGTGGATTTGTGTGTTTGTATGTATGCTGTATGTTGAATTGTATAATTAAAAGTGTCAGAGTAAGTATGTATGTATATGTTTGGTATTCTTATGTGTGTAGTTGTGTGGGAATGCATTTTTACGTTTTATTATGAGATTAAATTTGAATTTGAAATCTACAGAAGAAAAAAATCCATATGTTTATGTGTATAAGTTTTGTTTTAATTAATATTTACAATATTGAATATTGTTGTTGTTGGGTTTTATTTTTTGATAATTTTGATATTATTCGGATTATTCTCCAATAAATTATTGTTAAAGTTTTTTTGAGTGTGAGAGTGTGTTAGTATGTTCCAGGAAAAGAGATGAAGTAATGTTAAGCAATAACAATTAATGCCACATTACAGGAAATATAAGGAGTCATAACAAGGATAATTAATTTTATAAGTTTTATAACAGAATTCTTGTTAACTAAAATATAATAACAATTTACCTATAAATTAGCATACATAAAGGGTTTTTTTGATTTGAAACCAATATTGAAGATTTCTTAAGAAAATACCTTTTTAATGCGAATTAATTTTTAGTCGATTAGCCAGCCACATTTATTTGCAGTTGATATAATTTTGATTTGAATGACAATTATTATTGACTAATTAAAACTGTTCCCTTTTTGTAATATAAGTTTTTTTATTTATTGGTTTATTTTAAATGTTTCTTTTTTCTCTTTATTTGTATTGGCTTTCTTAGTTTAAAGTTAAATTCTTTTAATCCATAACTACGTTCATCATTCGTATTATTTTATTATTTCTTTTTTATAGTTAGTTATGTAGGTAGTTATAGGTATAATGGTTGGCTTGGTTGAGTTGTGTGTATGTGTGTTAAGTTGGCTTTCATAAAAAAAGAAGTGATTCGATTTATGCTTTTTAGTTCAATTATTTTGATTAACAATCCATTTTATTAAAGAGGTTTTAATAAAGTTTGGCACAGATTTCTTTTAGAGTGTTTTTTTATGACTGATGGAGTGAAGTGATGATTATGAACATAAAAATTGTACTATTAAAAAAACTGAAAAAACTAGCCTTATCAGTATTTTATATACTTTTAATTTTAAAGTGGGAAACAGAATATTCCCACCAGGATGTTTCCTCATGAGTCATGACTCCAGTAGACCACGTTCATTAAAGGGCGAATATTTTACCGGTTCATCAGCAAAGCAAAAAGTTGTCGATATAGTTCAAGATGTCTTCTGCATTACCAGTAGAATAAAAATAATAATTTATTTCTTTTAAATTTTTGGCAAAAATATTTATTTTACTTATTACTTAATATCGGGTAGGGAGCACAGAGCGTTTGTGTCCGACCACAAGTCCTACAATTGCGAGTTAAACGCTCATTATCGGCAAGTGAAGTGAGTTATTGAATAACAAAGTTCGCAGGTTCGCAGTTTCCTGCAAAGCGTAAAATAAAAAATGTGGAGTGGGGTAAAATTGAACAAAAATTCTCCTCAAAAATTTTTAAAAACATCTGGAGTTTGTATACCCTTAGTGGCCATATAATAACTTTTTATTTGGTGCGACATGCATTCGGTAAACTAATGAAGTAGGTTGATTTGTAGGTTTTTGCTAGAATTTTGCTCGAAGAAGAAGGCTAACTGTGGAGGCAGCGGGATTGTTTTCAGCACAGTTAACACGAGGACGGTGTTGCAGCCTAACTGTTTATTGGGCCTGAATTGGTAGCACAATACTCAACATATAACCTGCATATAGTCTGGGAACACACGATACGCCGCACTACCCTTTGTATGCCCTCCACCATAATATCGACACCTCCAAATAATAGTATGCTAAGTCTAAAAAGTGAGTTTTGCAGGAGAAGCTCTTAAAGTTTGGAAATTTTTTGAACTTCAGTACTATGCTAAGTCAATATTTCTTTATATCTTCTGTTCGGATTGACCGATCATTACCAAAATTAGACAGAATTTAAGTTAAAGGACGTTCGGCACCTCCAAATAACAGTTTGCTAATTCTGAAAAAGCGATTTTTGCAGGACAAGCTCTAAAAATTTGGAAATTTCTTTGACCTTCAGTACAATGCTAAGTAAACATTTGTTTATAACTTCTGTACGGATTGTCCGATCATTACCAAAATTTGACAGAATTTAAGTTAAAGGACGTTAAGTATAAAAATGTAAAGAACTTGAAAACATGCTAAGTCGACTTAGCATACTATTGTTTGGAGGCGTCGATATGGAGAGTATAATTAACCCTTTCGGTGCTTCTCTTTTGTTTTTGATTCGAAAAATATATTTTTCAATATTATATATACTTAAGCCCACTATATGAATAATCAAAACTATTTTTTAACATTTTGTTTGGAAAAGTGGATTTTGGACACATGCCATATAGCATAGAATGTATTAAAAAACAAAACTAAAATATTTATGTTTTTAATTCAATTTCATATTATAGAAGACCAGGAGGCCTTCTGAAAGAGGAAGAGGTCTTCCCATAGAAGGGCAGGTGTCTTCTCATAGAAGAGCAGAACGTCTTCTCATAGAAGGGCAGGAGGTCTTTTCATAGAAGATCAGAATGTCTTCTCATAGAAGAGCAGGACGTCTTTTCTTACAGAAAAGTAGCAGATTTTCTTATAGAAGAGCAAGAGGTCTTCTCATAGAAGAGCAGAAGATCCTCTCATAGAAGGGCAAAAGGTCTTCTCATAGAAGAGCTTGAAGTCTTCCCTTGAAGAGCACAACGTCTTCTCATAGAAGAGCAGGACGTCTTTTCATAGAAGAGCAGAGGGCCCTCTCATAGAAAGACAGGTGGCCTTCTCATAGAAGAGCTGGGGATCATTGGGATCTCATTGAAGACAAGGACGTCTAAGTATAGAAGAAATGAGGTATTTTTTATAGAAGATCTGGAGGACGTTTTTAGAAAATTTGGGGATCTTCTCATCGAAGAGCCGGAGTTTGAAAGCTTTTTATAAAATCCCTAGAGTCTTCTTATAGAATATCTGAGGCCTTCTTATAGAAAAACTGTAGGACTTCTTATAGAAGACCTGGATATCTTCTTATAGCAGATCTGAAAGACTTTTTATAGAACACCTGAATGGCTTCCTCTAGAAGGCCTGGAGGTTATCTGGTAGAAGACCTGGAAGCCATCTTATAGAAGATATGGGGGACTTATTTTAGAAAATCTGCAGGAATTGTTATAAAAGATCTGGAGGTCTTCTTATGGTAGATCTGGAGGTCTTTTTATAGAAGACCTGGAGGTCTTCTTATAGTAGATCTGGGTCTCCTTATAGATGACCTGGAGGTCTTCTTATCGAAGACCTGTAGCTCTTCTGAACGAAGACCTGGAGGTCTTCTTATAAAAGTCTTGGAGGTCTTCTTATAGAAGACCTGGAGGTCTTCTTATAAAAGTCTTGGAGGTCTTCTTATAGAAGACCTGGAGGTCTTCTTATAGAAGACCTGGAGGTCTTCTTATAGAAGACCTGGAGGTCTTCTTATAGAAGACCTGTAGGTCTTTTTATAGAAGATCTGGAGGTCTTCTTATAGAAGATCTGGAGGTCTTCTTATAGAAGACCTGGAGGTCTTTTTATAGAAGATCTGGAGGTCTTCTTATAGAAGACCTGGAGGTCTTCTTATAGAGGACCTGGAGGTCTTCTTATAGAGGACCTGGAGGTCTTCTTATAGAAGACCTGGAGGTCTTCTTATACAAGACCTGGAAGTCTTCTTATAAAAGACCTGGAGGTCTTCTTATAGAAGACCTGGAAGTCTTCTTATAGAAGACCTGGAGGTCTTCTTATAGAAGACCTGGAGGTCTTTTTATAGAATACCTGGAGGTCTTCTTATAGAATACATGGATGTCTTCTTATAGAAGACCTGGAGTTCTTCTTATAGAAGACCTGGAGGTCCTCTTATAGAAGACCTGGAGGTCCTCTTATAGAAGACCTGGAGGTCCTCTTATAGAAGACCTGGAGGTCCTCTTATAGAAGACCTGGAGGTCTTCTTATAGAAGACCGGGAGGTCATCTTATAGAAGACCGGAAGGTCTTCTTATAGAAGACCGGGAGGTCTTCTTATAGAAGACGTGGAAGTCTTCTTATAGAAGACGTGGAGGTGTTCTTATAGAAGACCTGGAGGTCTTCTTATAGAAGACGTGGAAGTCTTCTTATAGAAGACGTGGAGGTCTTCTTATAGAGGTCCTGGAGGTTTTCTTATAAAACTCCTGGAGGTCTTCTTATAGAATACCTGGAGGTCTTCTTATAAAAGTCCTGGAGGTCTTCTTTTAGAAGACCTGGAAGTCTTCTTATAGAAGAACTGGAGGTCTTCTTATAAAAGTCCTGGAGGTCTTTTATAAAAGTCCTGGAGGTCTTCTTATAAAATGCCTGGAGGTCTTCTTATAAAAGTTCTGGAGGTCTTCTTTTAGAAGACATGGAGGTCTTCTTATAGAAGACCGGGACGTCTTCTTATAAAAGTCCTGGAGGTCTGCTTTTAGAAGACCTGGAGGTCTTCTTATAGAAGACCTGGAGTTCTTCTTATAGAAGACCTGGAGGTCTTCTTATAGAAGACTTGGAGGTCTGCTTATAGAAGACCTGGAGGTCTTCTTATAGAAGACATGGAGGTCTTCTTATAGAGGACCTGGAGGTTTTCTTATAGAAGACCTGGTGTCTTATTATAGAAGACCTGGAGGTCATGAAAATCGGGAGGTACCGTTCTATGGGGGCTATATTAAGGTGTGGACCTGTACCAACAAATTAATGGGGGAAAATGTTGTACCTCAAATGAAGACATTCAGCCATTTTGGAGAAATATTTAGGCCATAACCTTGACTAATGGGCTTGTACCGACAAGGTCTTCTCTAATCCTGGAGGCCTTCTTGTAGAAGACCTGGAGGTCGTCTTATAGAAGACCTGGAGGTCTTCTTATTGAAGACCTGGAGGTCTTCTTATAGAAGACCTGGAGATCTTTTTATAGAAGACCTGGAGATCTTCTTATAGAAGACCTGGAGGTCTTCTTATATAAGACCTAGAGATCTTCTTATAGAAGACCTGGAAGTCTTCTTAAAGAAGACCTGGAGATCTTCTTATAGAAGACCTGGAGATCTTCTTATAGAAGACCTGGAAGTCTTCTTACAGAAGACCTTGTCGGTACAAGTCCATTAGTCCCAATTTTCGATATTTTGAAGGTTATGTCCTAAATATTTCTCCAAAATGGCTGAATGTTGGTATTTAGTCTTCATTTGAGGTACAAGATGTTCCCCCATTAATTTGTTGGTACAGGTCCACACCTTAATATAGCCCCAATAGAAAGGTACCCCCCGACTTTCGGTACTTTGAAGGTTATGACCCAATAATCCATTGAAATGGCTGAAATATCGTATTTAGTCTTCGTTGGGGGTATTCAACTTTCCCTTCTAAATGTTTCGCTATATATCCACGCCTGCGTATAGCCCCGATAGAGCGATATATCCCAATTTTCGGTAATTTGAAAATTATGGCCTTAATATTCCACAGAAATGGCTGAAATTTGGTATTTAGTCTTCGTTGGTGGTACGCAATTTTCATCCAGAAATTTGTCCGTATAAAATTTTCTCCCTGGAATTTGTCCGTACAGGTCAATGCCTTCATATAGCCCCCATAGAACGGTATCTCCTGATTTTTGGTATTTTGCAGGTTGTAGCCACAACAACGCAACGAAATGGCTGAAATTTGTTATTTAGTCTACGTTGGAGGTGAAAACCTTTCCGATTGAATTTCGACGGAATAGGTCTTCGTTTTGATATACACCGCATAGAACGGTACCTCTCGATTTCTGAAGATTGTGACGTCAAGATGCCATCGAAATGACTGAAATTTGTTGTTTAGACTTCCATGTGGTTATAAAATATTCCGGAATAGAATTGTGAGTATAGGTCCACGTCATCCTATATTCCCCATAAAAGCGTACCTCTTGATTTTCGGTATTTTTTTAGGTTTTAGCCACATTTTCTTACCGAAATATCGGTGCAAGATATAAGAAGTTGGGACCGGCCGAACTTAACGCCGTTCTTACTTGTTCCCAATTATTTTTCACTCTGAACAATTCGTTGTTGATTTAGATTTTTTGGGATTATTGGCAATTAGGAGATGGGCCGAGAGGAAACCTGCTGAACTACACTTTTGCCTTAAAAAGTTTTGAAATGTTGTGTGGGAGGTACCCGGAAAAGTGACTTAGTTGGTCCATATTCGAATCTAATCTAAAGCATGCACCAAATTGTGGTTACTCTGTGAGAGTTATCGTAGAAACAATTTTAGAGGGGTAGGTAAGTTGGGACAAAATATGACGAGTGGGAAAGTTGGGAGGAAATCGGTTGATCCTATCGATGGTTATCGTGAGCATCTGCGATACAGATCGACAGATAAACAAAACACATGGCTAAATCGAGTCAAAATTAATTTCTTCTAAGAAAGAAAGAAAGAAAGTTTTATACGGATGCAATTTCTGGATTAGGCGATAGAAAACCACTTTTTTTCAAAATTGTTGAACCAGACCCAGGAGTTTGTCTTACCGCCCTATCAATTCGGTTTCTCTCGGCAAAACGAAACAAGTACAACATAATAACTTGCTACCTGTTTGTGGTTTTCATATTTTTTCGTCAATTTAAATCATCTCATACAATTTCGTAACATAATTAAACGGTAAACGATAACTAACATAAACTAGGCTATCTTTACATGATTTATATGTGTGTATGAAAAATACAATTCTCAAATAGATAATGTAAAGGCAATGATGCAATGTTTGATGTATTATTTGTTTTACGAAGGTTGTCGTTTATTGTTGTTTTACTGCATTTGTTTAGGTTTTGTTTTTATATATCCTTGTATTGCCTGTTTGTGAAATCGTAAGTTCTGGATGGGTCTTGTTTTTTAATACTTATTATTAATATTCTGAATTATCATATTCATCTTCATCTCCAGCTTCGTTTTTCAGTATCGTTTAAAGGGGCTCCTGTATATTTTTAATAAGGGAATAAAGTTGCTTTTACTTTTTGGCTTGTTAGGATAGAAGGAAGAAATTTCGCATTTTTTGTTCATGGGAAGGGGGTAAAAGGGACGAGGGACTTTATGTTCATCTGTATACATAAGTAAATGCCATCTTATTTGTATTTATTGTTGTTGGTTTCTGTATTTGGGTACATCTCAAATATTTGCACTGACTGACACTAACGTTTTTTTGTTTTGCAACATGCTCCCACTCTTTCGTTCGTTTCCTTTTTTCTTTAACGTCTTGCCACAAAGCAATTTTACATAGCTGCAGTAACAATGCCATTAGTTTCATGATTTACATTGTTCACATTGTTGCTCGTTGTGGGTATGGGACCCATACCAGCTATCATTGATGCAGCCCCAGCTACTGTGGATGGTACAATAATAGGTGTGGGTACAACGGCTTCACGGTCAGCAATGGCCTTGGCTGTAGAGGCGGCGGTTTTTATTGTATCAGCATCATTCGACTTGAGGAAATATGTTATCAGATCAATGGGCAATGGGAATACTATAGTCGAGTTCTTCTCAGCTGAAATGGCACTCAATGTCTACGAAAGGTAAGAGAATAGAAAAGAAAGCGAAATAGTTTCATTATTTATCCACATAAGAAATAATTTAATGCCATTCCAAATTTACCTGTAAATAACGTAGCTGTAATGCTGCCGGTGAATCACCAATAACTTCTGATGCTTCTCTTAATGCTTTTGAGGCTTTCTGTTCACCTTCGGCGGCTATAACTTTGGCACGAGCTTCACGTGCTGCCTCTGCTTCGGCAGCCATGGCTCTTTGTAATTGGACGGGTAGACGTACATCTTTGCTGTTGGTGTTTGAGGGGCATGCAAGAGAGAGAGAGAGAGAGAGCAAGAGAGATATTGAGAAAAACAAATTAGGCATGAATTGTTAATATTTTTCAAATGGCAAGGATGTCACTTAAACGTAAATGTAAGTCCTTTAGGATATAAATTATGTGAATATTAATTTTTGTCCGTTGATGGTAGTAACGAGTTTCCCTATACATTAAGTTTGCAAAACTTTGTAAGCTAAAAAGGTATAAACGTGGATTTTTAAAGAATAGATTTCATGGCCCAACAAAGGCATAAACGTGGATTTTCTAAAGAATAAATCGGACACTTTTTCAAAATCAAAAACCTCATTTTGACAAAGTGTCCGATTTCACTCAGAAATCCCCATACATAAACGATGATTTTTAAAGAATATTTTTTCAAGCACCACCTGGGCTACAAACGTGGATTTTTGTAGAATATTTTTTCAAGCACCTCCTAGGCCACAAACGTGGATTTTTAAGGAATATTTTGTTCAAGCACCACCTAGGCCACAAACGTAGATTTTTAAAGAATATTTTGTTCAAGCACCACCTAGGCCACAAACGTGGATTATAAAAGAATATTTTTCAAGCACCACCAAGGCCACAAACGTGGATTTTTAAAGAATATTTTTGCAAGCACCACCTAGGCCCCAAACGTGGATTTTTAAAGAATATTTTTTCAAGCACCACCTAAGCCACAAACGTAGATTTTTAAAGAATATTTTGTTCAAGCACCACCTAGGCCACAAACGTGGATTTTTAAAGACTATTTTTTTCAAGCACCACCTAGGCCACAAACGTGCATTTTTAAAGAATATTTTGTTCAAGCACCACCTAGGCCACAAACGTGGATTTTTAAAAAATATTTTTTCAAGCACCACCTAGACCACAAACGTGGATTTTTAAAGAATATTTTTTCAAGCACAACCTAGGCCACAAACGTGGATTTTTAAAGAATATTTTGTTCAAGCACCACCTAGGCCACAAACGTGGATTTTTAAGGCATATTTTTTCAAGCACCACCTAAGCCACAAACGTGGATTTCTAAAGCGCAAACTGGGCCGCAAACGATGATTTTTAAAGAATATTTTTTCAAGCACCACCTAGGTTACAAACATGGGGTTTTAAATAATATTTTTTCGAGCACCACCTAGGCCACAAACATGGATTTTTAAAGAATAAATTTTCAAGCGCCCCCTGGGCCACAAACGTAGTATTTTACAAAATATTTTTTGAAGCACCACTTGGGCCACAATATTTTTTCAAGCACCACCTAGGCTACAAACGTGGATTTTAAAAAATATTTTTTCAAGCACCACCTAGGCCACAAACGTGGATTTTAAAAAATATTTTTTCAAGCACCACCTAGGCCACAAACGTGGATTTCTAAAGCGCAAACTGGACCGCAAACGATGATTTTTAACGAATATTTTTTCAAGCATCACCTAGGCCACAAACATGGATTTTTAAAGAATAAATTTTCAAGCACCACCTGGGCCACAAACGTAGTATTTTACAAAATATTTTTTGAAGCATCACTTGGGCCACAAACGTGGATTTTTAAAGAATATTTTGTTCAAGTACCGCCTAGGCCACAAACGTGGATTTTAAAAGAATATTTTTTCAAACACCACCTAGGCCACAAACGTGGATTTTTAAAGAATATTTTTTCAAGCACCACCTAGGCCACAAACGTGGATTGTAAAAGAATATTTTTTCAAGCACCACCTAGGCCACAAACGTGGATTTTTAAAGAATATTTTTTCAAGCACCACCTAGGCCACAGACGTGGATTTTTAAAGAATATTTTTTCAAGCACCACCTAAGCCACAAACGTGGATTTTTAAGGAATATTTTTTCAAGCACCACCCAGGCCACAAACGTGGATTTTTAAAGAATATTTTTTCAAGCACCACCTAGGCCACAAAGGTGGATGGAAACATAAATTTTTTAAAGAAAAATTTTCAAAACCTTAACCGTGGATTTTTAAAGATTTTTTTTCAAGCACCACCTAGGCCACAAAGGTGGATGGAAACATAAATTTTTTAAAGAAAAATTTTCAAAACCTTAACCGTGGATTTTTAAAGATTTTTTTTCAAGCACCACCTGGGCGACAAACATAAATTTTTAAAGAAAATTTTCAAAACTTTAACCGTGGATTTTGAAAGAATATTTTTTCAAGCACCACCTATGCCACAAACATGGATTTTTAAAGAATATTTGTTTAAGCACCACCTAGGCCACAAACGTGGATTTTTAAAGAATATTTGTTTAAGCACCACCTAGGCCACAAACGTGGATTTTTAAAAAATATTCTTTCAGGCACCGCCTTGGCCACAAACATGGATTTTAAAGAATATTTTTTCAAGCACCATCTAGGCCACAAACGTGGATTTTTAAAGAATATTTTGTTCAAGCACCACCTAGGCTACAAACGTGGATTTTTAAAGAATATTTTGTTCAAGCACCACCTAGGCCACAAACGTGGATTTTTAAAGAATATTTTTTCAAGCACCATCTAGGCCACAAACCTGGATTTTAAAAGAATATTTTTTCAAGCATCACCTCGGCCACAAACGTGGATTTTTAAAGAATATTTTTTCAAGCACCAACTAGGCCACAAACGTGGATTTTTAAAGAATATTTTGTTCAAGCACCACCTAGGCTACAAACGTGGATTTTTAAAGAATATTTTTTCAAGCACCACCTAGGCCACAAACGTGGATTTTTAAAGAATATTTTTTCAAGCACCACCTAGGCCACAAACATGGATTTTTAAAGAATATTTTGTTCAAGCACCACCTAGGCCACGAACGTGGATTTTTAAGGAATATTTTGTTTAAGCACCACATAGGCCACAAACGTGGATTTCTAAGGAATATTTTGTTTAAGCACCACCTAGGCCACAAACGTGGATTTTCAATGAAAATTGTGTTATGGCCGCAACATCTTTGCAGGTCAAATGTCTTTCTTAAATTTTAAATACTTTTAAACTTTTGCATTGTTTCAATTATTGTCACAACAAATAATTGACTGAAAGCGACCAGTTTTTTTATTAAACAATAATTTTATTTATATTTTCATTAAAAGACAACATTCCGTTTCATTTGTCTTTCAAATTCATTCATGTTATCTATTTTATTTCATTATTGTTCTTCATCATTTTATTTATGTATTTTCCTTTCTGTTAATGACAATATTGCAGCTCCTTTGATGCTATTAATAAAGACATTGACATTTTATTGACCCAAAATATTTTCAATGTTGAGTACGACTATTCGTCATCCTAGTCTTCGCCATCACGGTTGTTGTCCTTGTCCTTAAGTGTCGTTACCATTATCTCCATCTTAATGGATGGATTTTTATTTAACTCATAAGATAATAAAAACCATTGGGTGAATGTATGTGAATGTGCGCCCCTGCTTCGGAATACATACATAGCGGGCAATCGTCGTTTAATCATTCGCTTAAACGACGCCTCTCAATGGCAGTGGCAAGCAACAAACGCCTTGATCATAAAGCTGTGATTAATTCTATAGTCTTGTCATAAGCAGACGCCAATAGATGAAATCACCATGATTGGTAAACAATAGTGTGGAAAAATACTAGATGTGATGATATGTTGTTAAGAGCTACATACATATACTAGATGTAAGCAACATTGAAATGTATTGAAAGCCAACCAAATAATACTCAATTTAGTTTGTTATACACATTTGACATGTAATATGGTCAATATATGTAAAGATAGTTTTTTTATTTCACAAGAAGTTAAGAAGAACAGTGGGTAAATAGCTCAATAGGGAAATCGGTTGGTTCGTCAACGTAATGGCCAGATCCTGTAGTGGCGATTCAATTTAATAAATGCCAACAAGTAACTAAATAAGTTGGCATTGCTAACAGTGGTATTCTCAGCCTGTGACATATACAAAAGTTACAAAACATGACCTATTTTTCCAAACCCAATCCATTATTCCCGACGTCTACAAATATATTGAATTTAAATTCAGGGAATCTGCTTACACTTATGAAGTAGTCCACATGGTTTTAGACCAGCGGCGACCAGATCAATACTAGCATATGTATGTGTATGCATTGATGAAAAAACACAACCGTATTATGTTTATTATTTGTATAGTTAACTTACACTGTACGCGAGGGAGAGAAGCAAAAGTGAGATCCCGCAATATATTGTCTTTGCAAAGAAGAGCGATGTTTTTTTAGACCCCACATAGCACAGTGGATGATGCATTTCTTTAGGACAATGAGACAAAAGTAGTAAACATTGGTATATCAACATAAAACGTTATGGACTATGTACTTATCACTACAGAAGAATCATAACAAATTTTCAGCACGATCGGATATGCTTAAGGTATCCTTTCGATGCTAAAACCATCCATATACATACCAATTAATAATATCTACTAATGTTGTTTTAAACAGCAATATAAAAACAAGCAAAATTATACAAAAAAGAAATGTTCATTTATTAACAAGAAAATAACACTATGTGTAATTTTTTGAGTCATGGAAAATTAATCATATTCTGACACGGCAGCGTAATAGAAGACAAAAAATAAAAAGACACATGTCCTGTCGTTTTTCCCTGTTACTTCGACTTTTGCTGTTATGGGCCCCCAACAACCTGAGGCCTTGATGAAAAAACGGATCATTTTGCCAGGCTCATGTCTTCTAAACCGCTAAGAAGTGGAAGCAAAGTTGTAGCTCTCATCTTAAAGAATAATAGTTGTGAACACATAAAATCAATTCACCCTCATCTTCAAGGTCAAATTTCCGTTATAAGTTTTTCTCGGATTTTGGTCTACAGATTTCAAACCGATCAAAATTGAATCAAACAACCAAAAATGTACCTTAGATGTCAATAAACAACTTTGTAGAACATACGAAATCTGTAGAAATTGTTCTTTAAGATCAAAATAACAAAACAAATGCGATTTTTCGGTTTCTGATCCATAGAAACAAAAGCATTCAAAAATCAAGAAAACAATCAACCACAATAATGTCGCAAAGTTTTCAATAAATAGCTTTTTAAAACATTCGAACTTTCTATGAACGGTTCTTAAAGGTCGAAATAGCAAAAAACTTCAGAAATTAATTAATTTTTATAGATTTTTCTCCGACTATGTTCAATAGATACTGAAACTTTCAAAATTCAAGAATACAAACAACTACAAAAATTTACCTAAGATCACAGTTAACGGCTTTCTAGAACATATGTACATTATAGGAACGGTCCTTCATAACATACATACATACATACATATGTTCCCACAACATCCCTGAAGGGACAAGGGAGACTTCTCCCATATCAATAAGTGCACGCCGATTCATATTGGCTCAGTTCTTCATAACAACAACACATAAATACAAACATTAAACACGGAACAGAAACCCGTACCAACACGCAGAAACGATTATCCACATTTTGAGGTTAGGTCAAAAAATTGATTATAACACGCGGCGGTGGAACTAAATAATATACTTTTTAAATGTAGACACCGAAAGTTAACAAATAGTACAAATATGGCCGCGGATATAAATGGCACAAGTAGTTAAATGTTTATGGATACTTACTTAGTTGGCCCATAGACCGAACTAAGAAAAGATCTCCATTCCTCTCTGTTTTTCGCTTGACTTTTTGGAATACCGCGCCTTTCCATTTCTTCATCCACTTGTTTGCTCCATCGAAGCTTAGGCCTGCCGATTATGCGTGCACCGCCATGTGGCATGTATTCATACGCCTTTTTAGCGGGTTCATCATCGCACATTCTCATGATATGGCCTAGCCAACGCAATCGTTGCATCTCGATACGTTTAACTATATTCATGTCTTTGTATAGCTTATATAGCTCGTGGTTCATACGACGTCGATATTTACCGTCAACGCAAATCGGCCCGTAGATCTTTCGAAGAATTTTCCTCTCAAACACACCAAGCACTGCCTTATCTGCTTGCGCAAGTACCCATGCTTCGGAGCCATACATTAGCACGGGTAGTATCTGTGTTTTGTATAGTGTTATTTTTGTTTGACGAGATGTGGCTTTGTTTTTAAATTGCTTACTTAGACCATAGTAGCATCTGTTGGCCAATACAATTCTTCTTCTTATTTCACAACTAATGTTGTTTGTTGTGTTTATGGCAGTGCCGAGGTAGACGAAGTCTTTAACTACCTCAAAATTGTAGGTACCAACTTCCACAGTTGGTCCGAGCTCTATGGACGCTTTGCGCGTCGACACCATCAATTTGGTCTTTTCGCCGTTTACCGCCAGACCCGCTTTCGCAGATTCTGCTTCGACCTTCCTAAAGGTATCACTTACTTCCTTTACTGATCGTCCCATGATGTCTATGTCATCAGCATAGGCAAGTAACATGTGGCTATTGGTGTAAATTGTGCCATTTCTTTTGACATTTGCATCTCGTATTACCTTTTCCAGCAAAATGTTGAATAGGTCACACGAAAGGCTGTCTCCTTGTCTGAAACCTCTTTTGGTACAAAATTCTTCGGAGAGGTTCTTTCCAATTTTAACTGAGGACCTAGTATCAGTTAAAGTCATCTTACAAAGCCGGATGAGCTTTGCAGGGATACCAAATTCAGACATTGCGTGGAATACCTTTGATCGGAGGGGACTGTCGAATGCTGCTTTATAATCGACAAAAAGGCGAAATATGTCGATATGCATCTCTTGGGTCTTCTCTAGGATTTGCCGCAGGGTAAATATCTGGTCAATGGTGGACTTGCCAGGTCTAAAGCCACATTGGTATGGTCCAATTATTTCGTTGACCATTGGCTTTAGTCGTTCGCACAATATCCCTGACACTATCTTATAGGCAATAGGGAGAAGACTTATGCCCCTATAGTTTGAGCATACAGTCTTATCTCCTTTCTTGTGGATGGGACATAGGATGCTCAGGTTCCAATCGTCGGGTACGCGTTCTTCCTGCCATATGGTGCTAACTAGCTGATGCATACACCTTATCAGCGCGTCGCCTCCGGTTTTAAACAGTTCGGCTGGTAAGCCATCGGCTCCTGCTGCTTTATTATTCTTCAGCCGGTTGATTGCTGTTTTTACCTCATCTTGGCCGGGCGGTATACATTCTATACCATCTTCTGGGATTGGATCTGTGGTATCATCGTCTTCGCTACTATTGGATACCAGCAGATTGGAGAAATGTTCCTTCCATATCCTGAGCACGCTATCTGTATCTGTTACCAGATTACCTTGCTGGTCTCTACAGGAGGGTGTGCCTGTACCAAAGCCATCTGTTTGATGTTTCACTTTTTGGTAGAATTTTCGGACTTCATTCTGGCTCCTGTAAATCGCGATTTTTTCACACTCCCGCTTTTCCATTTCTCTCTTTTTCTTGCGGAAAAGACGTTTCTCTTCTCTCCTTTTCTCCCGATATCTCTCTCGTGCGCTACGCGTTGCTACTGATTGTAAAGTAGCTCTATATGCCGCATTTTTCTCTTCGGTAGCAGCACGACACTCCTGGTCATACCATGAATTCCTTTGTGGAGGTCTCTGGAATCCAAGTATGGATTTTGCGGCTGTTTGCATGGAGTGGGCAATATGTTGCCATTGTGTTGTTATGTTATCGGGACAAGGAGTGCTCGCGTTAAGCAATTGGGCTAGTTGAGTGGAATATGCTGTGGCTATCTGTTGTGTTTGCAGCCTATCGATGTCCAACTTCCATGTTGAGTCTGTCCATGCTTTATTTGCAACGTTTAGACGGGTACGTACCTTTGCTGAAACAAGGTAGTGGTCCGAATCAATGTTTGCGCCTCGGAACGATCGTACATCCAACACGCTGGATGAATGTCTTCCATCTATTACAACATGATCAATTTGATTACTTGTTCCTTTAACCTGGAGACAGCCAGGTGCCCTTATGAATATCGAGATGATTAAATCTGGTACTGCTAACTACCATGTTTTTTGCAGCTGCAAAGTCTATCAGCCTCATACCATTGTCAGGTGTTTCACTGTGGAGACTGAATTTCCCGACTGTTGGGCCAAAGATATTCTCCTTTCCAATTTTGGCATTAAAATCGCCTAGAATGATTTTAATGTCATGGGCAGGGCAACGGTCATATGTTTCTTCTAAGCGCTCGTAAAATATATCTTTGGTCTGTTCGTCCTTTTCTTCAGTGGAACCATGAGCACAAATAAAGCTGATGTTGAAGAATTTAGCTTTTATTCGAATTGCAGCAAGTCTTTCATTCACTGGGGTGAAGCTGGGTACCAGATGTTTTAATCTCCGACTAACTACGAATCCGCAACCAAACTCATGCTTTACGTCATGGCAGCTATAATACAGTGCGTCACCTTTAGGTGTTGTTGTGACGCCTTTCCCAATCCATCGTATTTGCTGTATGGCAGTAATATCGGCCTTGTACTTTTCAAGTACGTCTGCCAATGCGAAGACTGCACCTTCTCTATAAAGAGTGCGAACATTCCAGGTGCAGATTCGCAGATCATGGTCCTTAAAACGTTTGCGGGGTTCGTCAACTTTAGAGGGGTTTGTTTTTCTTTTCTTTCGTTTTTTCATAGTAGGATGTTTTTTCTAGGGGAGGGTTACTAACCCGACGCCCAAACCCAAGTTTTTAACGTTCTTATGGGTGAACGCGCGGCACATGTTGTTTATGGATATTTAATCAAAATACCAAAAAAATATTTAATTTGAAATTTTGTTGGCCAAAATTATTATGAACACCACGACCACTATACACTCATCTATTTATACAGAAAATATGCTAATACCTTCAGTAACAACTTCCATTTCATAAATCGTGATTAAGGTTTATATTGATTATGATATCTTTTTTTTGTAAATATACTTTATTTGGTTTATTCACACAGCACTATTTGAACTTTGAACACACAACCCTAGGATTTGTAGTCGGACAAACTAGCTCTGTGCCACCGTACTCATTACTTATTAAGTAAGTAGTAAGTAATTACCCTGTAGGAAGCATGGGGACATGTGTCGACATGTCAACACTTTGTCTACTATTATGGTGACAAAGTCAACACTTTGTCAACATGTTGTCAACTATTGAAACTTTTATCTTAATAAGAAGAAGCATTGATTATTTTAACAGATGATAGCCTAACTATTGTTTGGTGTAAAATAATTTTGGCGCTTCGTGAAAAAAGTGTTTTTGAGAAAAATCAATAAAATATCGTGAATTTAACGTGTGATTCAGGATTTAATAACAAGTATGACCAAAATAAATTATAAAAGACAAGTGAAAAATGGACAATTATGAAAATACAAATTCTGAGGCGGCTGACAACATGTGTGGTGAAACTTCGACAATTAGACATTTTGTGGAATCTTTAGAGAAGATTGTGGAGCTTGGCGAATATAATGTCCCGTCTTGCTGGAAATGCTGGACCCAATATACATATTTGAACTCCACATAATAATGAGTTATAATGTCCACTGTTTGTACAGCTGTAATAGGTAAGCAAATTTAAGGACATTTTTTAATTAATTAATTGGATTAATCGAGCTAATATGGCCTAAGGAGTTTTGTATTGAAAAATGAATTCTAGCGAAATACCACACACTCAACCATTACGCTACGATCGTTTCGCCTGGTGGTTTAAGCTAGGCTCATCAGGCGTATTTGAATGCTAATGGCTAGAAGACAAAGGCTGATTTTGATAACTTCTATTTATACAAACATTTTTACAATTTTGTAATTATGAAGTATTTATGGAAGTCTTTTTCTTTATCAAGTCACCCTAGTGTCTTGTCTAGGAATCATTTTCTCAATACATACACATATACAATCGAAGGGGGGTTTCCTTCATGAATTGTAATGCCTTCAGTTTTTGAAGTTTTTGGATATCATGTCGACTAGTTTTGTTGATATGATACATTGGCATCATGTTGACATTTTGTTTTTTATACATGTTTATTCATTTCAATTCCTAGATGATATATCATTTGACGTTTGAGCTATGGAATTGCCATTTGAAATCGAGTGGATTTCGTAAATGTAAACATAGTATTATGGCCAAGAAAATAAAAGGCGATGATATTTCTGACAATGAAAACGACTTTGTTATTATTTAAATATTCAAATGTTTAGCCAGCCTCGAAAACATTGCCTTTATTTTGAACTTATGTGGAATCTTGGACTTAGCCAGTTATACACAATTTTTACTTTTTTAGCATTTTCAATAATATGTATTTTTCTTTAGTAAAACATACTATTTAAACAAAAGTGTAAAATCATCGTCTTATTAAGCGTATTAAGCGTAAGAAGTTCATATAAGCCAAAAAACTTAGTAAGGAAAGTCTGGTACCAATGTCTCCATATGACCCTTTATGAACTATTGACTCACTACCTCCAATGTCTCTACTGACTCACTACCTCCAATGTCTCTACTGACTCATTACCTCCAATGTTTATACTGACTCACTACCTCCAATGTCAACACATGGTTCCTCAGGAACTATTGACTTACTACTGACAAACTAGTTCCAATGTCAGTACTGACTTTCGAATGACACGTTCATACAAAATGTCTATAGGAAATTACATTAGTTGTCTACAGTTTGTCAGTAGTACTGTTGACAATGTCAGTAGTAAATCAGTATAGATTCACTATTGACATTTCCTACAGGGTAGTTAAGTGTAATCCTGATAATGCGGTAATGCATGAAGTAATGGCATGTGCTTAACAAATTTTTGCTGGATATGTATACAATAAGTTTGTTACTGTCTTTTTGTTGCTGATTTTTATGAACCTAACAAACGAAGAGGGAAAGAAAAAAAACTGTACGAGTTCTCATGTTTTTTTTCTGTTTGTCAGTTTAGGAAGGCAGATAACATTTTTTAACCATCAGTTTGGCTTATTTTGGCATTTTCTTTAAAGCAGTCGTTGTATATGGATAGGTAGTGCATAAATCTGTGTTTGTCTGTGTTTCCTTAAGTAAAGGTGCTTTTCAAGTAAATTAAATGACCAATACATTTTATAATTGAATCCACGAATATGAAAAAGGATAATAAGAATATTTTATTGGACAAAGAAGCAACCGCATGTGATATTGGTAATAACATCAAAACATTTTATATATTTGAAATATATATGGATAAAAATACCGAAAATCGGGAGATACCGTTCTATGGGGGCTATATTAAGGCGTGGCCCTGTACCGACACATTTCTGGGGAAAGTTTTATACCACCAACTAAGACGTAATATCAAATTTCAGCCATTTCGAAGGAATATTGAGGCCACAATCTTCAAAATACCGAAAATCGGGAGGTACCGTTCTATGGGGGCTATATCAAAACGTGGACCGATATAGCCCATATACAATACCAAACATGCTAGGAGTAATAGAAACGTCTATACCAAATTGCAAAGCTTTATCATACAAATTGCGAGCTGTATCTTCATTACAACAGACGGACGGACATGATAAAATCGCCGCACACTGGTCGAAACCATTGATCTAGCGGCGCGAAAGTCAAAAAATCAAAGTATAAAATTGCGAAATGTTTTCCATTGTATCGATTACAGACACTCTGTTGACTAAAATTTTGTTTTCAATTTTTTGTTGTTGTAATTATTCGCTCAGTTAGTAACTGTCAAGTGCAAGAAATTTTGATGCATCCGATTTTAACAAAATTTTTGCTAAAAACCTGGTTTCATATTTGTTTAATTGTTTAATAAATTCATAATGAAACTAAACAAAGTTTATTTTTTATTGATAGGGGAGGGTGTAAGATAAGTAAGAAGTTTCCTAGTTATGTAGCAATAAATTTTCAAAAATTATAATTTTTTTATGTTTTTAGTGAAATATACTTTTGTTGAATGGAGCGTAGTTACGCAAGGTCCACTGAGGTTCAGTCCATTTTTTTTTAATAATAGATTCCGAATAACCACAATTTAGCTGAAAATAGCTGCAAATCTTGCTGATAAATCGTCTTGAAAAATAGCTTAAATCCTCAAAATACCCAAAATCTGTCGGTACAGTTATATGGGGGCTATATAGAAATGTAGACCTATGTTTACAATTTTTGGTGGAGAATATCTATAACCAACTAGAACCTCCTATGCCAAAATTCAGCTTATTTGTTCTGAAAATGTAGACAAAATCCTAATAATACCGAATATTGGGAGGTACAGTTATATGGGGACAATACTAAAATGTAGACCTGTGTCCACAATTTTTAGTGGAGGATGTTTGGGTCCACTGGGAACCCCAAATACCAAATTTCACCTAATTTGGCCGGGAAATGTAGCTTTAAACCCCCAAAATACTGACAATACCTTAAAAGGGGCCTATACCCAAACTTGCACCTATGTCCATAATTTTTGGTGGAAAGGTTTAGTGATCACAAGAAACCCCAAGTACCAAATTGCAACTAATTTGGAAGGAAAGGATGGCTTAAATCCTCAAAATACCGAATATCAGGAGGTACCGTTATATGGGGGATATACCAAAATATTAACCGATTTGATTCATATTTAGCCCATTATTACCCATGGACACAGACTGAGATTGTGCAAAATTTCAGAAAGATATCTCCATTCGTTTCCAAGTTATTAATTTCGCGCCGCTAGATCTGTGATTTCGACCACAGTGCGCCGGGGCGATTTGTATGGAAGGAAAAAACCTTAATGGCCCCCCGTGTTTCTGATTCCTGGGATTGAACTGAGCAAAAAAGTCCACTACACCAATGGTCTACGGTGAAAATCGAGCCTCCCGATTCATGGCAAGAAGCCATGACAATGAACTGGTGCAAGAAGCCATGGCAATGAACTGGTGCAAGATGCTATGACAATGAACTGGTGCAAGTGTGTGTCACTCCCTTGTAAATGTCATTGGTAATTCACCTAAATTTTCACCTATGACATGTCACTTGCACCCATGATTCAGCTCATGATTTGTCATCTAACATTTTGCTGGGTTGAAATTTTGAGGTTTCAATGATAGCTAAATTTCTACAACAAAAATTGTAAACATAGCCCATATATAGCAGCCCCTTTTACAACGGTACAATTTTTTTTGTGCGCAAGTCCATAGTTCCCGAAACAATGGCCTAAACCAAGAATGGCCCTCCAAGAAACCCTGAGGGCACCACCAATTGCAAATCGGGAGTTTCTGATTGGTCCAAACTTTGCATCTCGTATTATTTCTTCCAGTTATGCATCAGGTTGGAATACGGACTATATCGGTCCCGTCCTCCCTGTACCTCCCACACAACATTTGGGAAAAGTACAGTTTGAGGACTCGTTTCGGATCTATTTGAAAAATTTTAAAGGTTTTTTTCACGATCTCTATTACAACGGCACAATTTGCTTCCAGAGTTAGTCCATACTTCCTGAAAAAAATGCCCAAAAATCTATAAAACCCCTGACGGCATATACTAAAATGGCTAGCGTGCAAGATACCTCTAAAATATAACTTTTTTAAAAATTTCGTCTAAATTTAGTTTAATGTAATTTTCTCTGTAAAGAAGAAGTTTGCTTACTAAAAAAATTTGCACTACATCTCAATAATTTGGTATAGCCCCACACTACGGTATCTACGTATTCCGTGTATTTTGAAGCAAACTCTTGATACACATGAAAAAAGTATAAGTCGGCTTTGCCGACGGAGATATACCCTCAGCCTGTGTGGATTCAAATACTTTTTTCCAACAAAAAATGTATGGGCGTATGAACCGACGGAAATATGGATTGGATTAAAGCTCAAAAAATTGCGGGGGTATCGATAGCTAGGGCTTTTGTACCATACTAGCCAACGAAAAACATAATATCGAGCCACTAGGAAAACCTTCGGGAGAAATGTCCAAAGGATCCTCGAACAGACCCTTAACTACAGAAATATGTTGTTGGGTGGTACCTTAAGGATTGTACCGATAGAGCCCAAATTTGAACATATACTAAGCTTGAACAAACTATTTCGAAATCGAAAATTTGGACCAAATCGGTTGCTACGTTTGTGAGATATTGCGCTTATCATTTTAGCGAATATTTTCGAACTTTGGTGGCAGAGGTACCGGAAGCAGCGGACCTATAAGCACTACATTCGAATTTCATCTAATATTCGAAAAAATATTACGATATCCAAAGTGTGGACGAACGCAGCATTCGGTTCGAGCTGTGCAGCCACTACATATGGTGCCTAAAGAAGTATGGACTTGCCCCTGAAAAAAATTAGGCAGAGAATGCAAGATGCTTCAACAAAAAAAGTGATTCGAGAGCAGGTCTTAAAGTGAATTCATCCAAAATTTTGTGTGAGAGGTACTTAAAGGCGTGAACAAAACAAATATAGTCCATATTCGAACCTGGTCTACATCTGGTAAATATATTAGGATGTGTAAAGAATAGACCAAATCGGTCACTCCCATCCAGTGTTATCGTACGCACAATTTTTCCGAACATTTTTGAACTTTTTGGGGGAGGTATCGAAAGGAGTGGACTGATATGGTATATCTTCGAACTTAAACTAAGTTTGCACAAAATATTACGAAGTCCACATATTGGTCCGAATCGGTCGAGAGTTATCATGCACTCCAACCACAACACACGGTGTCATAGGGGTTTAAGGCTATTTTCTCACTTGCCCCTGAAAAAACTTGTAGCGTCGAATGGGGGGTAGTGAATACAAGTTGCTACAACAAAAATCAAAGCGATTCGAGAGCAGGTCTTAAACTAAACTTTTCCGAAATGTTGTATGGGAGGTACCCGAAGGAGTGGACCGATTGAGTCCATATTGGAACCTCATCTAAGTGTGGTAGAAATTTCACGATGCCCAAAGTATGGACCAAATCCGTTACTCCCTTCAAGAGTTATCGTGCGCAAAAATTTTACGAACATTTTCGAACTTTTGTGGGGGAGGTACCGGAAGGAGTGTCCTGATATAACCCATCTACGAACTTAAACTAAGTTTGGACAAAAAAGTACGAAAGCCAAATTTTAGACCGAATCGGTTGATCCGTTCAAGAGTTATCGTGCGCTCCAGCCAGCAAGATAGATAGACAGACGGACGGACATGGCTAAATCAACTCCAAATTATCTGAAACACATTTCGTCCAAACATACTTGGGGTCTAAAAACCTTATTTCGATGAGGCACATTTTGCCCGCATGAAAGTGTATATACACTAGTTAGCATAAATGCTGAGGGAATAACAAGTAAAAAAGTATCAGTCGGCTTTGCCGACAGAGATATACCCTCAGCCTGTGTATATAGAAACAATTTTTTCCCAAAATACGAATGTATTTAGGGGGTTTTAAAAATTTTGGGCGTTTGAACAGACAACAAGTAAAAAAGTATCAGTCGGCTTTGCCGACAGAGATATACCCTCAGCCTGTGTATATTGAAACAATTTTTTCCCAAAACACGTATGTATTTAGTGGGTTTTAAAAATTTTGGGCGTTTGAACCGACAAAAAAGTTGATTAGGATTAAAGATCAAAAGTTTTGCGGAGGAGATACTAAAAGGAATGGATCGACATTGACCGTTATGGAAGTGGATCTCCAGCCGCAACATATGGTGCCATAGGGGATTTTTACACTCTTCGGGCTGTTTGCTTAAGAAGTATGGACTTGCCCCTAAAAAACTTTTACCATCGTAATTGAGGCAGCGATTGCAAGTTGCTTCAACAAAAATCGAAGTGATTCGATATCAGGTCTTAAAGTGAACTTATCCGAAATTTTGTGTGGGAGGTACCGGATGGAGTGGACAAATATAATCCATATTTGAAGCTGATCTATATCTGGTAGATATATTAGGATGTGTAAAGTATAGACCAATTCGGCCACTCCCTTCAAGAGTTACCGTACGAACAATTTTTCCGAACATTTTTGAACTTTTGTGGGGGAGGTGCCTTAAGGAGTGGATCGATATGGCTTATCTTCAAACTTAAACTATGTTTGGACAAAATATTACTAAGACCATATTTTGGACCGAATCAGCAGATCCGTTCGAGAGTTATCTTGCGCTCCAACCACCTTATACGGTGTCATAGGGGTTTTTTGCAACTTTCATGCTATTTTCTCAGGAAGTATGGACTTGCCCCTGATGAAACTTGTACCGTCGTATGGAGGGCAGTGAATACAACTTGCTAAAACAAAAATCAAAGCGATTCGAGAGATGGCCCTAAACTGAATTTTTTCCAAAATTTTGTGTGGAAGGTACCCGAAGGAGTGGACCTATTGAGACCATATTGGAACCTCATATTACTCTGGTAGAATGTTTACACTATACAAAGTATGGATCAAATCGGTCACTCCCTTCTAGAGTTATCGTGCGCACAAATTTTCCGAACATTTTCGAACTTTTGTGGGGGAGGTACCGGAGGGAGTGGACCGATATAGCCCATCTTCGAACTTAAACTAAGTTTGGGCAAAATATTACGAAAGCCAAAATTTTAACGGAATCGGTTCATCCGTTCGAGAGTTATCGTGCGCTCCAGCCAGCAGGACAGACAGACAGACAGACAGACGGACGGACATGGCTAGATCGACTCCAAATTGTCTGAAACACATTTCGTCCAAACATACTTGGGGTCTAAAACCATTATTTTGATGAAGCACATTTTGCCCGTATGAAAGTGTATATACCCTCGTTAGCATAAATGCTGAGGGTATAAAAATCAATATAATTTATATACCACATAATTATGGTGCTTGCTCCTTTTTTGGTCAGAGGCTGAGGGTATATCTCCGTCAGCACAGCTGACTGATACTTTCTTACTTGTTTTCTTTTTCTGCAGCAATATGGAAATCTTATAAATTACGGAACAAGGTTAATAGTCTTGCAATTCAAATTTAATGATGAGCTACAAGGCCCACGTTTGGTTATAGTCTCACATAAAGTTAATGTCAGATTTTTGATATTTTGCAGGTTTAAGCAACGCATTCATTCACTTGTTATTTCGTTGTTAGTTCGCATTACATATTTCTGTGGTAAAAAACTTCTGGTAAAAAATGTGGACATAAGTCCAACGGCACTTTCCACTTTGAGGCATTTTGGTGGAACTTGCGCTGCCAAATACGCTACATCTGTTTTATCAAAATGTCATTACACAGTTGGTGCATTACCAATATTTATTTTGAAGGCCAAACGTTACATTGTCGGATCTTAAAACTAATAGCTGTCCTTACGTCGTTGTTGTTAATGGATTCTTTTGTGTATGCGGATTTGTTTGTATGTATGAGTCTTGTTTATGTAAATAAATATACATATATTTACTTGTCAATGTGTTGACTTTAACGCGCCCAGTTTGTTGTATTTATCTCATCCTAACGACAAGCATAATTCTGCTGTTAAATGCTTATGTTTACAATGACTTAACGACCTACATTCGATGTCAGTGGGAGAGAGAACCTTTATTGAGGGACAGTAGGAGCGTATGTGAAAAATTAAAAACAAATAATTTCCCATAAAAAAATTCTAAGATATCTCTGAAATTAATATATGCAGCTCAATTGTAGATTTGACTCGACTAACAACACTAGAGGAATCTTGCATGTTTAAAATAATCAGGATATGTAAGTCAATATTACTTAGAAGTGTTTCTGCCATTATTAAAAAAATTTCGATTTTGTCTATTGTGGCAATCGAATCCAAGACGAACTTATATTTTTATACCCTCAGCATTTATGCTAACGAGGGTGTATACACTTTCATACGGGCAAAATGTGCCTCATCGAAATAATGGTTTAGACCCCAAGTGTGGTTGGACTAAACCAGTTTCAGACAATTTGGAGTAGATTTAGCAATGTCCGTTCGTCCATCTATCTGCCTGGCTGGCTTGGGCGTACGATAACTTTCGAACGGATTAACCGATTTGGTCCAAAATTTGGCTTTTGTAATATTTTGTCCAAACTTAGTTTTAGTTCGAAGATGGGCCATATCAGTCCACTCCTTCGGTTAACTCCCCCACAAAAGTTCAAAATTGACTGCAAAAATTATACACACCATAACTCTCGAAGGGACCAACCGATTTGGTCCATACTTTGCACATCCTAGTATTTCTACCAGACATAAATCAGGTTCGAATATGGACTATATCGTTTAACTCCTTCGGGTACCTCCCACCCAAAATTCCAGAAAAGTGCGATTTAAGACCTCTTCTCAAATCGTTTTGAATTTTGTTTTAACAATTAGTATTCGCTGCCCCTATTACGACGGTACAAATTTTTAGGGGCATGCCCATACTTCCTGAGAAAATGGCTAGAAAGCTCGAAAATCCGCTATGACACCATGTGTTGTGGATGAAGCGCGCGGTAACTCTCGAAGGGATTAACCGATTCGGACTAAAAATTGGCAGTCGTAATATTTTGTCCAAACTTAAATCAAGTTCTATGATAGGTCTTATCATTCCACTACTTTGGGTACCTCCCCCACAAAAATTCAAACCATTCGCTAAAATGGTACGCTCGATAACTCTCGAAGGTAGTAACCGATTTGGTCTATACTTTGGACATCGTTATATTTCTACGACACATGGATCAGGTTAGAATATGGACTATATAAGTCAACTAATTGGGGTTTGTCCCACACCAAATTTCGGAATAGTGCAGTTTAGGACCTTCTCTTAAATAGTTTTGATTTTTCTTGCAACAGGTTCCACTCAAGGCCCCTATTACGATGGTAAAAGTTTTTTCAGAGAGCTTCAAAAAACCCTACGGCCCGCATGTGTTGTGCCTGGTTCCCACCACAACTCCCGAACCGAGTGCTATGCATATCGTAATATTTCTTCGAATATTAGATAAAATTCGAAGATGGTGCTTGTAGGTCCACTCCTGCCGGTACCTCTCCTACAAAAATTTGAAATTCATTCGCCAAAAAGGTAGGCGCAATATCTCATAAAAGGAGCTACCGATTTGGTCCAAACTTTGAAAGAAATTCGAAGTTGTTGCTTATAGTTCCACTACTTTCGGTACTTCCCCCACAAAAGTTCGAAAATATTCGCTATAATGATAAGCGCAATATCTCATAAACGGACCAACCTATTTAGTCAAAACTTTGTATCTCGTAATATTTGGTCCAAACTTAGTTTATGTTCAAACGTGGGCCCTATAGGTCCATTCCACACAAATTATCAACATTTTTGTTTAAGTGCGGTTAAGGATATGGGCGAGAATACTTTGGAAATTTTTACCGAAGGTACCCCTAGTAGCCCTGTTTACATCGTCATTATGTTTTTCGGGGGCAAGTCCATGTTTTCTGATATAACGGAGCAACCTATTTGGTCCAAACTTTGGATTTCGAAACATTTGGTCCAAACAACGTTTATGTTCAAAAGTGGGCCCTATTGGTCCATTCCTTAGGGTACCACCCACACAAATTATCAACATTTTTGTTGAAGTTAAGGTTCTTGGCGAGAATACTTTCAAAATTTTTACCAAAAGTACCCCTAGTAGCCTAGTTTACAGCGACGTTATGTTTTTCGGGGCAAGTCCATGTTTTCTGATATAATTGTCCCATCGAGAGAAATGACTCCCAAAATAAGATACACTTCCAGAATTGACTATTTCAATTCACACCGGCTGAGGGTATATCTCTGTCGGCAAAACCGACTGATACTTTTTTACTTGTTCAGATTATAGTTACATTTTCGGGTGAAAAGAACACCACCTCCACAAAATTATAATACAGAATTTAAACACAATTGAAACCTCGAAAAATTGAAATTCTTGTTTTTTTTGTACCAAAACTTAAACTGTTGTTGTTTCTTGTTCCCACTGTTCAAATCACGTTGACATTAAAAATATGAAAGATGTTCGCTGTAATGCACTTGGTATACAATTTGTTTTTTTTTCCTTCCCTTCTTTTTCGCCTGCCCTAAGTGGTTACTTCAAGCTGTTGAAGAGGTCACCCAAATATCCACGCCAACCCAACCAACCCAGCTATCAACGCAAACACGCATTTACTTAAACAGGGTTATACATTTGTGTTGTTGATATTTATGCTTTTATTGTCGGGATGAGGTCAGGAAGGTCGCCAATTTGAATGCCTGCGGTTATGTTAAATTTGTATAAAGTGGACTGTGAAATGGTTTGAGGTCACGGTAAATACACAACAAATTCCATGACATTATCCATTAACAGCGAACGCTCGTTGTGTTGTGTAATGTGACAAGCACGGATGGATGTCTAAATTAGTAAGAATTTCATTTAAAAAGGAAGAGAATTTGTGGAGAGAATTTGTTAAAGAAATTATATATTATGGTTTTAGTCAAATGTTGCAATTAAACTTTAAGGCCTAAAATGCAATTAATGCATTTTAACATGCGATATTTTTAATAGGTGACAAATCTTTTGTTTTTGTTGTAGCAACATAAAACCTACGTAGAAGGCTTGATGTTGGAGTGGAAGCCGCTGCCAGAAGCAATATGGTTTCGGGATAATCCGGTAAGAAAACCCCAGCCACACCAAACACTGCTGGAACAGGTGGGTAGCTAAGCATATGCAAAGTGTAGTGTGGTCCCAATCCAAATGCAGGGCATAAGTTCTGGAAGAATATAAATTGAGTTCCGGCTACATTGTCCGGAACTTAACTGAGCTAAAACCACTTGTGTTTGCCTTGGCAGCTGGCGTTCTGCTGCGGTGGATGGGGATGGTCTCCGAGTTCGGCATCAACACTACACATTTTGACTGCCTGCGCAACTGCTATTCAAGTATGAATGCTATTCAAGCCTGCATGATAGGCTCGTTGATGTATAGGTTCTCGCTCATAACTTTGGACCTCTCTCTTCTGATCATGAAGATATCTCCTGACGTGCCTGGGTGGGGGAAGCTTGTCCACTGGATCGTGACAGGAATACTCATGGCAATAACTCCCAAGCAGGTCTTGCATCGACAACATCTTGTTGTGTTGATGTATCGGTAAGATTTGTGTCTCCTAGTGAAAATGTTCCAACGTTATACCCAATAACTATGAACACTTGGTCGGAGCCTTATTTCAGCTCCCTGCAGGTGGTTTACAGTGTGGCAATGGATTTAGCGGCAGATATGTTCATATTCTCAGATGGGAGAACTGCACTAAGTCAGCTATGTACACTTTAACTCCGACCATTGGATCCGACGCCAAGATCATAAAATCATCCGCATACGTTACGATCACTATGTCGTCTGAGGGTGTGGAATTTCTAAAAGTTAGAAATGTTCAGTAGTGCAATTCTCTAACACATTTTTTTGAGTTACCGACAAAAATCGGTACAATAAAAATGCTTATAATTTCGGTAATTAACAATGTTTTTCGGTAAAAGTAACAAGTAAAAAAGTATCAGTCGGCTTTGCCGACAGAGATATACCCTCAGCCTGTGGATTAAAGTTCAAAAATTTTGCGGAAAAGGTACTTAAAGGAATGGACCGACATAGACCATGGGGGGTTTTTACACCCTTCGGGCTGTTTTCTCAAGAAGTATGGACTTGCCCCTGAAACAACTTTTACCATCGTAATTTAGGCAGCGGATGTAAGTTGCTTCAACAAAAATCAAAGTGATTCAATAGCAGGTCTTAAAGTGAACTTATCCAACATTTTGTGTGGGAGGTACGGAATGGAGTGGACAAATATAGTCCATATTCGAACCTGATCTATATCTGGTAGATATTATGAGAATGTGTAAAGTATGGACCAAATCGGTCACTGCCATCAAGAGTTATCGGGCGCACAATTTTACCGAATATTTTTGAACTTTTATAGGGGAGGTACCGGAAGGAGTGGACCGATATAATCCATCTTTGAACTTGAACTAAGTTTGGACAAAATATTACGAAAGCCAAATTTTGGACCGAATCGTCATTTCCGTTCGAGAATTATCTTGCGCTTTCACCCATAAACATGGTGTCACAGGGGTTGTTTTTCAACTTTCAGGCTATTTTTCAGGAAGTATGGATTTGCCCCTGAGGAAACTTGTACCTTCGTATAGGGGACAGTGAATAAAAGATGCTACAACAAAAACAAAGGCGATTCGAGAGCAGGTCCTAAACTGAACTTTTCCGAAATTTTGTGTGGGAGGTACTCGAAGGAGTTTACGAATTGAGTCCATATTGGAACCTCATCTAAGTCTGGTAGAAATTTCATAATGTGCAAAGTATGGAACAAATCTGTTACTCCCTTCAAGAGTTATCGTACGCACAAATTTTCCGAACATTTTCGAACTTTTGTGGGGGAGGTACCGGAGGGAGTGGACCGATATAATCCATCTTTGAACTTGAACTAAGTTTGGACAAAATATTTCGAAAGGCAAATTTTGGGCCGAATCGGAAGATCCGTTCGAGAGTTATCTTGCGATCCAACCACCACTACGGTGTCATAGGGTTTTTTGTAACTTTCAGGCCATTTTCTCAGGAAGTATGGGCTTGCCCCTAATGAGACTTACAGCGTCGTATAGAGGACAGCGAATGCAACTTGCGTAAACAATCAAAGCGATTCGATAGCAGGTCCTAAACTGAACTTTTCCGAAATTTTGTGTGGGAGGTACCCGAAGGAGTGGACCGATTGAGTCCATATTGGAACCTCATCTAAGTTTGGTAGAAATTACACGATGTGCAAAGTATGGACCAAATCGGTTATTCCCTACAAGAGTTATCGTGCGCACAAGTTTTGCGACAATTTTTGAACATTTGTGGGGGAGGTACCTGAAGGTGTGGACCTATATGGCCCATTTTCGAACTTAAATCGAATCTGGACAAAATATTTCA